>NC_034592.1:145559360-145657280 GCF_900095145.1 Mus pahari
CAGGTAGATTAGTGAACAGGCGAAGGGGGGAGCAGGTAGATTAGTGAACAGGCGAAGGGGGGAGCAGGTAGATTAGTGAACAGGCGAAGGGGGGATGAGGTAGGGGGTGGGGTCAGGGGTTTTTGGAGGGGAAACCAGGAAAGGGGATAACATTTGAAATGTAAATAAAGAAAATATCTAATAAAAATTGCAAATATCACAGGAGAGTGGAGAAGTCAGTCTGCCCAGCATTTGAACCCTGGCAGCCCGTCATCTGTGTCTGGATAAACTACAATTGCGCTTCTCCATGTGGTGGTGGGCCTGGATTTGCTCAAGCCTGAGGGTTCCCTTAGTTAGGCCAGTTCTGATCCCCTCCCGTCCGCAAACGTCTGTCTGCTGAATCTTCCATGTGATACCCGGCTCTCGGCAGAGCCCAGATCACAGCTGACGTACTCTTGCTGCTGTGGACAGAGCTCAACTCTGTCCGTGCAGACTGAGAGTTGTCACCGGCGGCAGCAGGCCTGGCGGGAGCAGAGAGCTGCTCTGAGCCTTTCTCTTCAGATGGCTGCAGGCCCATCACCTGGTGCCTTGGGACTGGCTGGGCTGAGAGCTGCGAAGCCTTCACTTTTGACCCGTGTCTCTGTGCAGAGAGAGCTGAGGATCAGCAGCCTTTTCACAGTTGCAGCTCTGGCACCCAGGCTTAAGAACAGGGTTAAAAGCGCTGGCTGTCTCTGGGCAAGCTTCCAACTACTCCGCATCTCCCTTTGGTCACCTCTATAGTGGGGCTGCTGGTGGCGGCCTTGCTATTTCTAATGAGATGCCCAGGCATCGCTCTGGGTCTGGAAAGCCGGTCACTGGCGCATGCTCACAGCAATCCAGATGTCATGTTCCGGCTCTTTGCCATGTCTGTTCCTATATCTGAGCCCTGCCTAAGGGCCTCTGTTGAGAAGCCATACCCCCCCCCCCCCGCTTCTCTTCCCCTGCTAACCCTGTCCTGGTCCCTGTCACGGCTGTCACAGAAAACATCACTGCTTGAGGGTGCGACGAGAGCCGTGTTCACTGCCTTACGTCACAGTTACAAGTCAGTCTGAGGCTGGTATTGATGCTCAGGGAAGCACGGCTGGCCGGACTAAGACACTTGGAAAGAGGATCTGTGCGGGCTGGCAACATGACCCAGCTGTGGCCACGAGGCTGTTGAAGTAGGCCGTTATTGGTCACTTGGCTTTCAGAGGCTGGCCAATGCAAAGCTGATCGTGACGGTCAGGATTAGCTGTGAACTGGACTGTGGTCCTCTATTATGGCTTAGAGCTGGGGCTAGGGAGTGGCCATTTGTCATCTGAAAGGCTGGAAAAAGACCAGACCACTCGACTGGTGGCTCCTGGAAGGCAGGGCCATGTCTGATCACTACACCCCATCTGATATCTAGTGCACTGTTTGCATCCTCTGAATGCCTATGCCTCCCATGATTTCTGATTTCTCTTTCCCAGGAGGATAGGCAGCTCCTGGCATTTGGGGGCTGCTCTGAAGCACACAGTAGGGGTTTAGGAACTCGTTCTTGGTCCTTGATACAACAGTGGCCCTGGCTGGCCACACTTGGCACTTAAACCAAGACCAAGAATAGGGGAAGGGCAGTCATGGGAACCTGAGGGTCAAAGAGAAGGATCTGACCATGAACTGAAGGGAAGCACTGAGCCTTTCCAGCTGAAGGAAGGGGAACCAGAATGGGTGAGACATAAATAACTAGGGAAGATTGGGAGTGTCGGGGGCAAGCTGGATGGCCTAGGCTTTTCAGTGACATAAGGGACAAGGTCATCAGTGAGCTACGGGGTTGGAACGGATCAAGGGATGTGAGTGAGCTTGTAATTACAAAGTTAGAAAACTGCTACTAAGCAACTGTCGGACATAGTTAACATTTTAAAACACTGCGTTATAGATATCATCTGCTATTGGATATCTGATTACGACTGGATATCTGATAACAGACACCAGAATTGTTGTGAGGTAGGAATAGCAACTCTTTCTTGAAATCTGTGCCTGTGTATATGCACGCTCAAACACACAAGGGGTTATATGTTTGCATGGGTGCATAGACACACGTACGTGTGCATGTGTGGAGTCTTCCTCCGTTTGCTCTTTACCTTATCCTTTAAGGCAGGGTCTTTGAACCCAGAGCCCACTGCTTTGGCTAGTCTCACTAGCCAGCTTTCTCTGAAAATCCCCTGCCTCCACCTTCCGAACACTGGGGTTACAGGTGGACTTCCTCACCAGTTCAGCATCTGCCAGATTTGCATTGGTTCTGTGGCTCCGACCTCTGACCCTTACTCTCTTGCAGGGCTTTATCTGCTGAGACATTTCCCCAGCCTTGGCTGCTGTTTTGTTAGTAAGGGAACCGAGAGCGAGAGATGTGAGGTCCAAGGTCACCCAGCTGGTACACAGGGGAAGCGGTGCTCAGATTCCGAAATCCATACTGCCACCAAAGCTTTCGCAGCTGAAAAGAATTAAGCTCAAAGCTGAACTTACCTAAATGGGGGTTTTCCGGTGGATTCAAAAGTGTGAATTTTTTAGTGCAAGATCATTGGGTGGAGCATGTTGCCAGAATGCCTTCAAGGAAACAGAAGTTAGAAAAAAAAATCGGAATTCAGGGAGCAGAGAAATGAAGAAGAGAGTGTTCCGAGCTGATGATAAGGTAGGGGCAAGGAGACAGACACCAGGGCCTCCCTCCCCACCATCCAGGGTAGTATGGCGTGTGTGTGTGTGTGTGTGTGTGTGTGTGTGTGTGTGTGTGTGTGTTATAGAAACCAAACAATGCTTGATCTGGGGACAAGGGACTGCCTGACAATGCCAGATCAGTGGAGGAGCTGGGCAGAGCACTTTTGTGGGTAATCAGATTGGGGAAGATTGTGTCAGAGTCCCCCAGGGATATCAAGATGGACCCATGTGGTGGTGATATCTGGTATGGTTAGAGAGTGCTAGAGAAAGAGTCAGTCCATGCCCATGAAGTCAGTGTGGAGGTATTTTGTTTGAAATGTTCATGGGCCAAATGGGAAAGTTGGGGTGACTTGGCTAAAGAGTGCCTGAGAGGTGGTGACATACAGCAACTGTGAGGACATAATCTTCAGGGAAAGGACAGAGGGAGGAGAGAATACCAGACATGCTTATTAACCCTCTGCTAATCCACTCATGCGCTGAGCCTGTTTCCTCCCAGGTACCCAGGTTCCCACCCACATCTCATGCATCCTAGACTCCCCGCCCCCCACATTCATTTATCTTATCTGCCATCCCGGTCGTTTTCATCTACCTGCCTTTTCACACTCAGTCATTTTGTCTTATCCACTAGTTCATCTTCTCTCTTGACTCATCCGCATACCCAAACCCCATCGTCCCATCTGTCCATCACACACGCAGGCGGCAACCTTGTTATTCCTTCACCTCACTAAGGAGCCAACTCATCCACAATGAATAGGTTAATGTTGATCGATTGCTGAGACCATGTTATAAATATGCTAGCTAGCTAGAATACATCATCAAAGTGAGTTTCAACTGTTCTTAAATTACAACTACTAGAGAATGTAAATTACGCATGTGGCTCACATTTATGGATCGTGTTGTTTTCACTGGGCAGTGAAATTTATGCTATCTGTCATCCGTCTATGTATCCTCCTCCATCTAGCCACCCATTCATCTATCTACCTATTCACCCATCCACCCATCACTCATCTAGCTGCCTGTCTATCATTCATTAATTACTCTGTATCAATTGATCATCAAGTGATTTGTCTATCCATACACCTATGGATCCATTCATCTGCTAATCATTCTTTGGATTCTTCATCTATCTATATCTATGCATGCACACACTATCCATACCTACATGCATCCATTGATACATCCATACATCCATATGAATATCCGTACATCCATTCTGCCATCCATCTGTCCATACACCCATCCATACCTACATGCATCCATTTATACATCCATCCATCCTTCCTTCCATCCATGCATCCATGCATCTATCCATGTATCCATTTATACATCCTTCCTTTTATACATCCATTTATACATCTATCCTTCCATCAATCCATCCATACATATCCATTCATTTGTCACTGCATCTAGCCATCCATCCATCCATTAATCCACCATCCTTAAATCCCTGCCTTAATCCATCATTCATTAGCTCCTTTATCAGTCCGTCCATCCTTTATCAGGCCTGCCTCTGATGATCCACTGTCTCTCCATCATCCATTCCCCATTCGTTTGTTCCTGCATCAATCCCTCCACTGTTTTCCTCCCTTCTCTCATCTGCTCTCTTCCCATGTGTCTCCATCTCATAGCACATATCTGTGAAAGATGGATATTTTTATCTACCATGAGTCAGAGGCGGTAGGTCGGAAGAATGGGGAAGCCAAGGCTTACATGGAAGGAACTTGCCTACGGTGGGACAGATGGAGCCAGTCCCTGTCTCTATCAGATCAGGATCCTCATTTTTTTACTTCGGCTGCTTTTTCGTTAGGTATCTTTTAAGATAAAAACGATCCTTCGGGAAAACACGATGTGCTTAGGTTTGGGGGCCTGGGGGGTGGCTGTTGCAACAGAGGCCTAAGAGCTCCTATCCCTGAGGCGACCACACAGTGTGGAACAAGTCAGCCCCTTTAGAAGCCTCTGGGGACCTATCCCTGGTGGCTGACATGAAAGGGTTATCCCCTACACATTCGATATTTGAAAAAAAAATGTGGGTTCTTTCAGATTCCAAAACTCATTTCCATGACAAAACTCATGGGAAGAGAAGATGAAGGGCCTGGCTTTTGCAGAACAATCTTCCAGCTGTAATGAGGGCTGAAGATGGCAGTAGAGAAGGGATTATAATTAGAATATGAAATGGGGAAAATTAATCTATTCCAGGCAACGGTAAGAGGATGTTCTGACGTCTCATAGCGATTCTTTGGCTGTTGTCCCCCCCCCACCCCCGTGTTTCTTCTGCACGTTTTAAAGCACACAGGAGGTTGTGCAGTGTGAACAATGACTCTTGGCATCTGGGAAATTGTGAGGTGTGCACAGGGTTTCCGCCCATGGGCTGTCCCTGAGTGTGTGTCTCTGGGAACACGAAGTGTGTGTTTGTGTTCACACGTACATGAGTTCCAGCAAACACTTGCAGGTGCCTGGTGTTTTTCTGCATCTGGCACCCCCTCCTGTCTTGTGTGTGTGTGTGTTGGGGACTGTGTGCCAGTTTCTCACAGTCTGAGAATGTACCCTGTACTGGATATGAGACCCGTGGGACTGAGTTGTGTGTGATGTAGGTCCACACAAACCCAGGTTTGTGGCATATGTGTGTCCGTACTCTTGGCTCACTTCGGCAAGTCCTGGATGGTGGTGGATAGGTGAGCGTTTTCCATCGTGTGAACACAGGATCATGTGAAGGAAGGTGGTCCTGCCCTCTCTGAGGGAAGGGGTCGTTCTGTGACCTTTCCTTCGCGTATTCATTCTATTTCCAGAAAGAGTCCTCCACAAGGAGGAGAAGAGGGAGAAGCCTCAGTCCTTTGTCCCTGGAGGCCAAGGAAGTGGAAGATGCCCCTCCCCCACCCCACCCCAAGTTCTTGAGGACAACCTCTCCCTTTCTCCCTGGATCCAAGGTCTCTGCCCAGTACAGATTTGACAGAGGTGGGCAGACAGCCTGTGTCCCTCTCCCTCGGCCTTAGCCCCTGTTCACAGCTTTTCAGCCCAGGACACGTCAGAACACTGTGAGATACCTAACATTCTCCAAATTGAGGCAGAGGGAACAGGCTGAGGCTCTCAAGGAGCCGTCCTCTAACCAAATCCTTCCTGTAAGCCAAAGCAAGCTTCACTCTAAACTGTGACAGCTCTTTCCTACGTATCGCTCGAGCTGATGGATGCATGAACGAGCGAATGAGTATTTGCAAGACTCTCTGGTGACCTCACAGGAGTTCACTGCCCGAATACCTCTTGGCAAACTCTCCATCAGGGCTTCCTGTCGGAGGCCATCATCTCTTGTTCACTCTGGACGACTCTTCCCTCCCCCCAAGTGTCCAACACACTTGTCAAGCATCTGCTGTGTCTAGGGCCCTGGGCCAATTGTTGATGACATGGAAGGATCTAGAAAAGCCTTGGCCCGTGTTTACAGGGAGCTTGGAACATGATTGGGAAGAAACCAGGCAAAGCAAACAAGATGACACCTGTGTGGTCTCTTCCCCTGTTGAGTGACCGACCCTTTCCTCGTATTTCCTTGGTTTTTAATGGGACAAAGGATGCTGACTTCATTGAACCACTGAGATCCTGCATAGAAAGCACGCCACTCAGAATGACTCTGGCACAGTCACTCTTTTTATCACTTGCCCACTGTATACAAAAAAAAAAAAAAAAAAAAAAAAAAAAAAAAGACGGGCTGCTAGCTGTATACTAGCCAGAGTTTCATAATGAATGTCTATTGCACAGAATTTCGGGGGACATTGTCCAGTGTGGTTTCTTGTTCCTTGTCGTTATGTATTTATTAACTTACATTGTTTAGTTGCCATTGTTGTAGAAAATGTCTCAGCTCCCTGGTGAAGCTCCTCCTCCGAGCACAGCTTGAAGTCCCAGATCTCTGGGCACATTCTGTGTGGTAGGGAATCCAGTTTGAGCAGTGCACATGGCAAATGAAGGAATGATAGGGCTAGAAGGTTACAGGCTGCGGAAAAGAGAGGAAGTGGCAGCAGGGGAGGCTGGCTCTCCGAGCCCACAGAGGTGGGGCTTGCCTCCTGCGAGGCTGCTGTACACAGTTTTGAGGGAAAGGCTTGGGTAGGGATATCTACACGGCTGAGGGAGGGTGGAGTTCTACATCATGCATATGCACAACCCAACTCGTGAAAATTAGTGCCACAGAGAAACTCACACCCGGTGCAGTGACTAATGCACTAATGAAATACGAAGGAGAGAGAGTCATCGGGCCATAGACTCAGCTAATTGAGGCTCCTTGCTGCCTTCTTACTGTGGGATTCTGGGGATGAGCAGAAGCAATTACGTTCATATAGAGCACTTTCCAAGGCGTGTTTTCATTGGAAAAATGAGACACAGAACAATATACAGAATGTTATGATTTGGAAGATGAAGTAAGTATAGACATATAGCCCTTGGCAGGTACGACCCTCCACACTCTTGCCCCTGGCCCAGTGGAGGCCATCTTGCTCAGAAAGTTTTGCTTCTTTGTGTCCCCTAAGGGCAGGGCACAGCAATGGCTGATTGTTGTAGACAGTGGAAGGCCATCATCCCTTGCCTCATGTTGAGACTGACCCTGTGTGCATGTGTGCAGTTCACGTCTCAGAGCCACTATGGGATGAAGCTGAAGTGGGTGTTCTTCAGCTCTGGCCTGTGTCCAGACAGGTTAACCCTCAAATCGCACTCACTCAAAAGTGTACACATGACTCTATCTCTGCTCCTGGGGGAATGCTGTAAAAAATGCCTCTCCAGGAAAAGGGACCACCTGGTGGCATGTGGAGAAAGCTGCTCTAAACCATCCTAGGATGAGGGGGCACTGTCCTATCCTCGTTTCATAGATGAGGAGTTTCAGAAGTTGGGACACTAGCTGCAGCTCACGCATCGGTAGCTGCTTCCAGGACCCAGGTTTCTCCCTCTGCGCCTGTTCCCCATGGTGGGCAGTTCTTCCAGAATCCAGAAGTGGCAGATTCTCCAACACAGGATTATGGTCCTCATCGGAGGCGGAGACAAAGCCACTTGGGACAGGAAGGTTGTTCAGGGCTTCTCGGAGGCAGGCTGTCGTTGATCCAAGGCAATGGGCTTCAAGGTCCTTCCCTGGCACGTGGGGGTCCAGCTCTAGCTGATTGACTGGTTACTTTGCATAGAAGAGCCATTTGTACACTTGCAGGGGTGGGCAGCTCAGTGCCCATCAAGGCAGCCTGCTGTGACAGCCAACAAAATGCCAACAGCGGAAGACACTGGCAGTCTTTGTCCTGTGTGTGATTGATGGTCCTGATCTGGGCTTTCAAGGGCCATGGAACAGGGGCCACTGGCCCTGCTGGATTGCAGCCTTAGGCATCTTGGGCTCCAATCTCCTTTACCTCAGCACAGTCTCCTGACCTCTTCCGGCTACTACAGGTCCCAGTTCCCTCCAGGAACACTGTAATGAGAACCCTTCTCTCTCTTTGTTCTAGTTTGATGGTGACAGTGCCTACGTGGGGATGAGTGACGGAAATCCAGAGCTCCTGTCAACCAGCCAGGTGAGTGTCCCTCCCCATCCCCGAGGGGGTCTGAACCTTGGGCTGGTAGAGCCAAGATGCTGCTGGTGTTGGGGTAGGAGGGCTGCAGTTGGTGGAGCCATAGGACATGGCCTAATACTGTTCTTTCAGTGTTAGAAATACCAGTTGAGTCCTTACAGAGGGATAGTCAAACCAGGGCTCCAGTGGCACACAGCGGGCACCACTGAGAACTCGACACTCCGAGTGTGTTGCCCCACATTCCCTGTGTGAGGGGCAAGTCTCACAACAGTGAGTTCAGGTGTCCCATGGTCTCAGCCACTGCCTTCCTCCTGCACAGCACTTGTGGGGACACTTGGAGAGTGTCTACACACAGGTGAAGAGATTCTAACCCTCACACAGAATCAGTTATCACTGAGGAAGCTTGTGGACATGGCCCAAAGGGCAGAGGACAGAGTTTCCCCGGAATGTCCTCTTCAGTGATCCAGATCTCTGGGGCCATAGACGGAGTCAGATTTTCCAATAGAAAAGAGCAAGTTAACACTGTACTACAGTGAGTTCAGCATCCTCGTTACAGACTGTGACCAAGAGAGGGGTCCTTCCTGTAGACTGTGACAACAGAGAGAATGGCACCCTAAAGCAGGAGAGCCTGCAGGATGGCAACAGCTAAAGATGCTGAATGGGACCGAGGAGTTTCCCAGCTGCTGGGAACCTTTCGGAGCTGGAGGACAAGCCTGGTTCTGCTGTTGATTCCGCCTTGTGTCTTGGCAACTGGAGTTGGCTGCCCCCAGCCCCCAGCCATCATGATATGTTCATATCTTTTGGCTGGGGAAAGTAAGCCTATTAACTCACGGGCATAGGCAAAGTACCTTATTCTGTGACAGGTCCCATGGGGCCAGAAGTGAGTAAGATGTGGCCCATGGCCTGTGGCCCGTGGAGAACTCTGCTAGTGAGGAAGATAGTGCAGTCCAAGTGACAAGGATGCTGATCCCGGGTGCCATGCCCCACCCCTTCTCTGGCCTACCCAATGTGAGCAATATCCTGCCATCTCAAAGCTGCCTTTATGTTGCTATATCATGTGCCAGCCTGCGGGAATGGTGAGCGAGACTCCAAGTCTTGGGCGTGTCCCAGTGACAATGCTTGGTTGTCATCCCAGGGGGGTCAGAGCTTACTTACTCTGAGCCTCTTTGAAGCATTCCAAGTCCACACTGGACTTTGGAGCAGGCTGCACTCTGAAGTCAAAACCAACCTCTCGCTTCCTTAGAGAGCTGCTCGTGGCTTCCAGTTCTGTCCTGGGGCCAGGGTTGTCTCTCGTGGCACCAGTTTGTTTTTTAATTTCTGCCTCTTTTCGCTGTCTGCGGTCACCTGCCACACTTGTGGTGACTTACATGGTGTCTGACCTCTACACAAGACCGTGACCTCCGTGACAGAAGGCTATGGTCCCTGAACTCCATGCCCTCCACAGAGTTGTGGGTGTGACCCGGAAAGCACTCTGGGAAGACTGGTGTGATGTGTCGATGTGGCCTCTTTCTTTATCCTTTGAACCTCACCTTCCCTAACGGGAGAGCAGGGTAGTTGGACTTCTCGTGAATTCTTCTAGGTCTTTTTGCTGTCACCAGGGGATCTTCCTAACTTAAAAGAGACATCAGGAGCTGGGTGTAATGCTACTCACCTGAGCTCCCAGAACTTGGGAGGCTGAGGCAGGAAGATAGTTAAGTTTGAGACTAGTATTGGCTACCTAGTGTGTATACCTAGTACAGCAATATTCCATATAATAATAATAATAATACTGTGAGAATAAGTCCAGCCAGTTGCATAAACCAAATTTAATATCAGCAACTTAACAAATGTAGCCTTGAAAACTTCTCATAGTGTATCTTTTCTTTTTTACTGCAAAATAAGGAACTTACAATACAGTGGCTAAAAACTACAAGTGTATAGATAGTTTTGGGTTGTGTTGCTTGGCTCCCCCCATATTCCTCTCCTCCCAACTCCTGCCCCCAACCCCGAGCCCCTGCTCTCCCCCATCACCGCCTAGCCTGAGGCTATACACATGGCAGGGACAGGTTCCCAGAGTAGCAAGTCCAGAAGCTGTCCTCCACCCTCTTGAGGCCTAGACACTAGAACTGGTCTGTCACCACTCCCAGCTCCTTCTGTTGGCCAAAGCCAGGCACAGGACAAGTATAGATTCAAGCAACGGGAACAAGATGCCAGCTCTTGGAAAGAGGGACTGTAAAATACTGCAGCCCTTTTGCAAATGGTGGTGTGAGAAGTAGAGGGTATGAAGCTTATGCTGGCCTTGCTAATGAGTTAACTCAGCCTCCTCAGGATGCTGGGCCTCTGGTCTGTAATGGCAAGAGATGGCCAGGAATTTCTCTCTCTTTTCTCTGGAGCCTGTATTTGAACACACTCATGTGTGCACACATGGACACACACACACACACACACACACACACACACACACTTTCTTTCACAGGGTGTTGTCTTATCAGTTGTAGGAATTGTACCACCCCAGTTAATGTAGGACCCATGTGAGCATGAGAAAATGAAGGTCTCGGAAACCAGAAGTTGTTATATATCTTGTAAGTATGTTTACACCCCAGGTTCAGCCAAGCCGCAAGGTCCACTGGGTACCTTGTGATGCAGATACCCTGGATCTGAGCCAGAAGCCCATTTCTAGCAAGCACTAGCTTCTAATAGGTTCCAAGCAGCAGTCTTAGGACATGGCCTGATAATGATCAGTTCTGTCATGACTGAGAGCAGACCCACAGCTATAGGGATCTGTACGTCCAGGATGCGTGATCCAGGAAGAAGGCTAGAGCTCTCTCAGACCTGGATACTTCCTAGCTCTTCTGTGCCCAGTATGGGCCAGATGTCTCTATGCAACGGATGTTAGCTTCCTCCTAACAGGAAGAGTGACACCTGCCTCTTGGGATCCTGGGAGAAGTAAATGAGGCAGGGATATGGGGTTCTGTGACACTGTATCAGAGTCTCTTCTAAGGTGCCCAGGTCCAGCTGCGGTGGCCAGTGACCACTGACTTATCTAGAAAATTGGACTCTGACAAATGGGTCATTCTGCAGAACACACACACACACACACACACACACTGCCCCCACACCCATGTAACTCCCATGGAGGCTACATCCTGGGCCAGAATGCAACCTGCCCTTTTTCTTCTCCTCTAAGTTCCTTCCTGCACTGAATCAGAGAAGTCTCATCTCAGGCCGACTTTGGGTGAATCTAAACTAAGAGCCTATGCAAAACACCAGTGTTCAGAGAAACCAGCCATGGCTTATTTCTATTGTCTTCTTCCTGTAAATAATGTTCTGGTCACACAAGATGAGCATCTGGTCAGCTCTGTATCAATGCAAACATCGCTTCCTCCGTGGGAATCCCCTAGGCATCTTGGCCCAACAAATAATGTCCGTCCCTCCCAGGTACTGCAAATGCTAGTGCGTCACGGTGCCTTTCTGACTGTGGGTAATTTTCCGGTTTTATGGCTCTGAATAAGATTTACACAAAAGTTTTCAGGATTTTTCCTAAAAAAAATCTGTGTGTACGCTCGAGTGCTCACACATACATGTGTATGTGTATACATGCATCTGAGAAGGGGGGAAGGCAAATGGGTTGAGATTGATGACATGAGGTTTGCTAAAGCGCTTGGTAGCAGGAGTGGACACAGAGTCGGGTATGCTTTAGGCAAATGAAGGATCCTAGATTATACTACAGGCAGAAGAAATGGAGACACATAGGTGGTCTGAGATGTGATTTTGAAAATCGAGCTATCTGATTTTGAGACTACTAGAGTAGAGGAAGAAGGGGGGAAGAGAGATGGGCCACTCCCAGGATGTAGTAGAGCTGTGCCATCTTCTGCTTTGGGGAAGGGCAGGCTTGATGAGATGGGACTTGGTCATTTGACATTTGAGAGGTCCATTTAAAAGTGGTTAGATGGCTGTCCAAGTCAGGAGCCATTATGTAGATTGTGACTTCTCGGCTTGTGGATCAAAGCCCTGGGAGGATAAATGAAACTTAGGAAAAGAGAGAGCGCTAAATAATGATCTCCCTGCCATTTTTGTTTTGACATAGAGTCTTTCTGTGTCCTTTCATAGAGCCTTAGAAGTCATAGGCAGAGTGTTTTGAGGACAGAGGGTTAGGAAAAGATGGTGTTGGATCCACAGCCCCTTTCCTGTGCAGAGATGATAAAATTAAAATCAGGCAGAGCAGCACAGAACTCTAGAGGTAAAGGCAAGAGGATTATACGTTCAAGGTCATATTCAACTGGATAGCAAGTTCAAGGTCAGCCTGGGCGACACTAAATTGTCTTCACAAAAATTAAAGGCAGGTTTTTAATCAATTAAAGATTTAAATGGACTGAGAGAAATCATAAGTGAACCAATAAGTGTGCTTTTAGCACACTTTCCCGTTTGGAGCAGGAAGACACGTCTACTGGAAGCTTTCGAAGAAAAGGTTTAAAAACCAAATCACAAACTAACTTGAAATGACGTTTGCAATACCAGAACACCAGAGTGGAGATGCAGGTGGGAAACTGGGCAAGAATACTCGCAGTTGAGGACCAACTTCCTTAGTGCATTAAGACTTACGAGAAATCAATTCAAACCCACAGTGGAGAAGGGAAGGAGATTCGAGCCAACCATTTACCGAAAGAAAAAACACAAAAGAAAAACTAAAGCTGCCATTTTTTTTTTCATCTATTTGGCTGACAACAAATCCCAAGGCTTGATGACACACATTCCCTCAAAGTTCTTCAAGAAAACACATTTTATACATTGTTTCGGAGAGTGTAGGCTGGTCCTCGTAGCTTTGTATTGGAAGCCTCCTTCCAGGAGGGGGCAGTGTAGGATGCCCAGAATAGGGAAAAAGGCAGAAATTTGGATCTCAAGTTTTTGCCTCATTCAGTTTCCTTTGCCTATATTGTTTTCTTGCTGAGCCTCAGTTTCCCCATTAATAATCAGGAGAGGGTGTTGTATTTGCCCCCTCCCCCCAACACACAAAATATGGAGTAGAGAAATGACTAGGCAGTTAAAAACCCGTGGTTGCTCTTGCTGAGGATCGCTGGTTCAAGTCCCAGCATCTACAAGGTGGCTCACAACCATCTGTAACTCCAGTTGCAAAGGATTTGCTGTCCGTGCCTTCTTATGACGAGGGCACCAGGCGTGCATGCGATGTAAAGCCATACGTGACAGCAAAATATTCGCACACACTAAATTAAAAGTAATTGACGGTATTTAACATTTGCTGTGAGCTTCCCTGGGCTTATGAACTGGAGTCAAAAAGGTCTCCTTCACTCTGCACAGCCTTCGTTAGCTAGGCACAGCTGTCCCCCATCTAAAAGATGAGGAAAACGCCTCGGTGGCTGAGGTTTTGTGAAACCAAACCACTTCCCAGTAAATGCACAGGTAGGCAGGAGGCCCTGCCGCCAGGGTTGAAATCTGGGGCTGTACGCTTAGTCACTCTGGCTTCCGAGTCTGTGTACATTGCAAAGGGCAAAGATGACATGGCTCTTATTGCTTTAATTAAAACTGGGGTGAAGGCTCGAGATTCAGATTAAAATGAAATTGTGTTTCGCCCGCTGCGGTGCTGAGAAGGCAACGGCAGCGATTATGCCCGAGATTACAAACAATCAAAGAGAAAAGGGCTTTTGCAACCATTTCCTGTTGAAGCCACAAGCATCACACTTTAAAAATAATTACGGCTGTGTTATTGGAACATGATTCATGAATTCTGAATAAATATGAGGGGCCTGAAAGGAAAAAAAAAGGCTTCAAGACCATAGATTTGCTTTGGATCTGATGAAATTTAATGTCATCTCCCAGCTGGAGAGTAAAATGCGGGGAGGAAATAAAACCCCACCCTACGTACAGGGAGAAAATGGAGTGCGTGTCACGGGGAGCTGATGTGCACACACCCTTCCGAAGCGCGGGCTCAGAAAAATGCACGTGTCTCCCAGGCTTCACTGAAGAAAACTGCATAGAGCTGGTGCTTACATCTCCCCAGTCTTAATTTTGCATTCCGGTGGCTAAAAATACATTTACGTTAAAGCTCTAGATTCCTGCCTGTGAGATGTTTCGATAGGAGACATTAGGGGACATGCTTAGTGGAGGAACTTGGGCTGTATTCATCTCGGCTCCCCATCATAAAGATATTTCTCATACAATACAGTCAGTGTTTACAGCCTATAGTTTGTTTCCTTCCAACTATTACGAGCAAAATTGAATCCCAGGGAACATTCACCCTTTCAAAAATGGGGTGGGAACAATGAGGGGAGGTGGGGTGGGTGGGGGAGGGGCTGGCAGTGGGTTGCTAATGTAATTTCTAGGGTTTTCATAAAAATGGAGCCCCTCCCCCTCTCCCAGCCCATCTCAAAATGACTATGCCCTGCAGGGCCTGGCTTTATACTGGGGGAGAGTCAAAGAGCCCCTGGATTTACGTATGTGCTCATTTCAGTGTGTGAGCTTACCCTATGAACAAGAGAAATGTGGCCACACATAGCGACCACCTAGAATGGCGTTGGGCTCTAAGCTTCTGCAGGCTGGGGAGCCTGGGTCTAGTGTCTGCGTAGCCTTTCTTGCTCTGTGCCATGGGGTGGGTGGTTTGCTCTCTCCGTGCCCTAGTCTTCCATATCTGAGTGGGCAGCTCTGAGGAACGTTCCAGGTCATCTCCTGTCACCTGGAGATTCTCCTTCTCTACCACGTGCCCAGGAATACCCAGAAGGGACAATGTCTGCCCATACTGCTAGTGAGTCCTTCGCTATCTGGCTGAATCACACCAATTCAGAAGGGACCCGGAGATGAGGTCAGTCAGTGGCTTTGAGACTGTTGTCAAATCAACTGAGACTGCAGTAAGCAAATGCCGGTGAGATGGCTCATCAGGGTGTGCTAACATGAAAACTGTGGGCTTTGAAAACGTAACCAGCTTTTCCAAGACTCCACGGCATCTTTAAGATGTCCCTCAGAGGGATGTGGGTAAGAGTAATTAAGAGGCATTGGTACCCAGAGGGCATATTCCAGTGTCTGGCACACAGCACACAGTAGCTAGAGAGGAGTGTTAGTAAGGTTCCCGTGCTGCTGAGGTTGCATCTGCCCCAGATGTGTCCGGATCAGGCATCAGGAAGATGAGGCAAGGGAGCTCACTTATTCAGTGAAAATCAGATTAGGGTAGGTGTTGAAATTACAAAGATTTTAGTGAAGTTATCTCGCTTTCAAATGTGCCAAGAAAGTCCCTAGAAAAATGACAAAACTAGTAGAGGATGCCTCCTGATCTTTTCTAGCCCTTTGGAGATACACATCCCTTCCTAGCCAGCATCCTCTGCCACGTGACTGCCTGGTCTGCCTGGTCTCTGACTCACAGCTCACAAGGGCACTTATAGTGACTCTGCCTTTCATACACTCCAAGTCTGAGGCTCTGGTGGGAAGGAAGGCCCAGGAGCGAGGTCGTGCCTCAGCCAGGCCTGGCCTTACCCTCCTGTCAGTTCCTCAGGAAGGGTAGAACCTGGTGGGCAGTCTATCCCTTGTGCTCCTGTGGCTTCCCAGTTCTGCACATGTGACTTTGGCCGGATTCATTGACCTCTCTTGGTCTCACTTTCCATTTCTGTAAAATGGGAGTGTTAATATCCACCTTGTAGAGTAGTTTAAAAGATCCACAAAGCAAAGTCGGGTAACTGGCTCGTGCGTGCCCGCAGTGAGCCCTCTCCTCAGGTAAAGCTAATTTGCAGTTTAGACATGAGCAGCCGTGAGGGAGGCAGGGGAGTATTTGCTCCCTTTTATGGAGGTTTTTGCTAGGACTGTGGCATGGTGACTTATCAAAGCTTATGTTCGGGGTAAACAGAAGTTCAGCTCCAAGACACTTAAGTCAGAATAGCGCCCCAAGCTGCAGAAATATATCTTTATGCTTCGTGGCAAACTCTATGCTTATAAACACCTATGGGCACCTAGCTTGATGTGAGGAAGTTGGCTCATAGGACTGGGGAGTTGGGGAACTAGAGAGCTAGGGAACTAGGGTGTGGGGCCTACAGAGGAGGCTAGAGCAAGCTGGGAAGGATGAGGGTGCTCCCCAAACTGGAAAGGATGAAGCAGGCAGTCTGAGAGGCAGTTCTACTTTGCATCTTTCCCATAAGAAATAGTCTGTGAAGAGCCTGGAGAGGCTCGGGGCTTTGAGACCTGGCTCTGCCTTACTCCCAACCATCCACTGTGCTGAGAGCAGGGTACTGGATACATCTGTGTCATGAGTAGTTTTATCCTTGACGCTGCCCCTAGTAAGCAGTTATTGCAGGACACAACAGAAGCATAGCCAAGAGAGGCAGCAGGGACATTTTAAAGTTTATAAATTCCTGTGCGTGCACACACACACACACACACACACACACACACACACTCCACAAGTAGAGAAAAGACAGAAAGTACTGTGTTAACACTGGAGGACCCGGTATGCTTAGCCAGTGCTGTGTCAACTGGTACAACCACTTTAGAAAACCATTTCTCAGTCTCAACGGCTGAGAGTGCGGCCCCGTGGCCAGCATCAGCTCCATGAGCGCATCTGTGAGGTCACCAAAAGACGCATCAAGAATGTCCAGAGCAACGTTTCTCATAAAGGCACGAAGGTGATTAGGCTTGGTGGTGCATGACTGAAATCCCAGATACTTGGGTGACTGAGGCAGGAGGATAGAAAGCTCAAGGCCAGCCCGGGCATTTTTAAAGAGGAGGCAAGGCTGGGCTGAGAAAGATGAAGGTGTCCTTGTGAGTGGCTGCCACGCAGCAAGTTTTGCTCTGTGCCACGAAGTGACTCTTCTTACAAGACCTCCAAGAAAATGTAACTTGAAGGTCCCATCTACCACAAAGTCAGAATTAGGAAAGGGTAGAAGGATACTGTTTCATGAGAGATCACCCATCTGGCATGCAGGAGACCCTGGGCTCAGTCCCAGACAATGTAAGTAAGTAAGGAAGTAAATAAATAAATAAATAAAATTAAAGCACAAAACTGGCAACAATCCAAACATCTACACGGGGATGCTGGATGAATGGCTGGAGACTAGTCTGCCCAGGGCATGCTATGCAGCAATGGCAATAAATGCTTGTAACAATATGCAGTACTGTGGTTGGCTGTCACAAACACGTTGAGCAAACGCAGCCAGAGCCAGACAACAGAACATCATCCTGTTGGATGCCGCTGCCACAGAGCACGTGAACTTGTCCAGGGTCATGGAAAGGCAAACCCTGGTTCTCCTTGGAGCTCTGCTTCTCGGCCTTTCTAACACTGCGACCCTTTAATGTAGGTCCTCAAGCTACCATCAAATTATTTCCATTGCTACTTCACAACTGTCATTTTGCCACTGTTATGAAGCATAATGGAAATATCCGTGTTTTTTGATGGTCTCGGGTGACCCCTGTGAAAGGGTCAATCAACCCCATCCCCAAAGAGATTGTGACCCACAGTTTGAGAACCACTGCCTTACCTGGTATGTGATGGTTTATATATGCTTGGCCCAGGGTGTGGTACCATTAGGAGGTGTCTCCCTCTTGGAGTAGGCAAGGTGCTGTGGGCGTGGCCTTTAAGACCCTCATCCTAGATGCCTGGAAGCCAGGCTTCTCATAGTAGCCTTCAGATGAAGATGTAGAACTCCCAGCTCCTCCTGCACCACGCCTGCCTAGATGCTGCCATGTTCCCACCTTGATGATAATGGGCTGAACCTCTGAACCTGTAAGCCAGCCCCAATTAAATGTCCTTATAAGAGTTGCCTTGGTCATGGTGTCTGTTCCAGCAGTAACACCCTGACTAAGACAGGGTACATAAGGACAAAGGGACTTTGAGGGTCTGGAGGCAGGGGTGGTTAGGGGTCACTCTTTTTTCCCCTTGAGCTGGTTGTATATACACACAAACTATGTGAAATTTTATCAATGATTTGCTGGTGATTTTCTAACTTTTCTGTTGGTCTCCTGTGTGTTGATAGAAAGGAACCACACAGTCAAGACATTGTATTCTTACGGTTGTCTCTTTTAGATGGAGAACATTTATAGTATTTTGCTAGATCATATATTAGTAAAGACACCAAATAAAATTTTCTTGATTAGCAAATGAAACATGGGGTAACATTCTTCTCGGGTTCTCCTAAGAGCCTCACTTTCAACCCTTTGTCTTCTGGATAGTCCGGTGGTCCTGTCTGTCTGCGAGGATGCCAGAGATGGTTAGTGATAAAGGACACTTTGCTGTGTTGTCCTGACATGAGTCTTTATTCAAGGTGTTTGCCTTTGGGGTGTGTGTGTGTGTGTGTGTGTGTGTGTGTGTGTGTGTGTGTGTGTGTGTGTGTGTGTTGGGAGCATCACAGTGCATTTGTGGAAGTCAGAAGACATCTTTCAGTTGTCATTTGTTGTCTTTTCACCTTGTGTGAGACAGGGCCACTTTGCTGCTGTATATAACCCAGGCCCCCTGGCTTTCCAGCTTCCCAAGTGCTGGGATGACAGCTAGACACTCACACATTTATATGGGGTCTGGGGATTTGAACTCAAGTTGTCAGGCATGTGTTGCAGGAGTTTTTCACCATGAAGCCAAGTCCATAGCCTTTGTCATCTAATCTGACTTTCTACACTGGGTCACATGTCTCCGCTAATGTCTTCAGAAGGGTGTCACACACTACCTTCCTATATTCAGGTGTCACTGAAGTCCACTTTACAGTCATGGTCATCTGTAAGGGAAGAACGCATAGATTTGAGACAAACACAGGTAAAGGTCTGTTTAACGCTTCAGTGTACCTCTGCTCGGTAGCACCGACCTCACCGCCAGGCCGACCTGGTGCTTCAGGGTCTTTATCAGGAGGTGTGAGATGTGATGCTTTGAAGGGAAGCTGCCTTCAAGACAAGTTCCATTCAGGTGTCTCCGTGTAGAGTCTGGCCATGACAGGGAAGGGAAAGGCTTGGTCATTTATAGCTTGGGCGATATGTTCCCCCTGGGAGCCAGGCTGGACTCACTTCATACAGTTTGCTTAACCTCATGGGAAGGAAATTTTCTTTTAGCTACCTGATGGACTGTGCTGTCTGCCATGGCTCTAGCAATGGCTTGCCCCAGGGAAGCAGAAGACAGGAGCTTCCCCCAGATCTTCCTGGCAGCCCTGGCAGCGGCCTGCACATTCACCGTTATGAACAGAGCTTTAGGGAGTGTTCAGATCACAGTTGTCTCTAAGTCTGTACACACACACACACACACACACACCTGTATGCAGACACACTTGTACACAAATACAAGTACATGTGCACACATGCGCATATAGATACAGTCACCCACAAGCACCTCTCCACAGGACAATTACTCAACCTTCAGTGCTTTGGTTTCTTCAGAGAAACTGAGTCTATAGTCATATGTGGTCAGGGCTGTGCTGAGCAGGGCTTACCCCCCATGTGCTTCATACACACAGGGTTGAGATTCTTATTTTCACTTGTTCAGCGGCTGCCTCCCTTCTAACCCATGAGTTTCTGGAGGCATGGCCCCTAGGAAGAGCTGAGTTAATGCCTGATCAGTGCGTGAGAGAGACAGCAGCTCCCACAGGCCCACTGGTTCAGATGCCAATGTGGATTTTTCTCACAAGTGTGTCTGTGAAGGGTCTTACATCATTCATTAGGTATGCCACCTATAGAGACGGGTGTGTGCAAGTGTGTCCAGACTCAACACACAGGAGGGTGGGTGGGTTCGGCTATAGTTCAAGGACTCTAGATTGGGCCAGAACAAGAGTTCTGTGAATGTCTCAAACCTACCAATTGGCCCGCTCTCCCTCCCTCTCTCTTTCCCATTCTCTCTTCCTTTCTTCCTTCTTTTGACAAGGACTCACTAAGCCACAAGCTCCTTGAGTAGCTAAGACTGATTTCGCCCACTTCCATCTCCTAAGAGCTAGGGTTGCAGGGTGTGCACTGCCACACCCAACTTGGTTCTAAGCAGCTGCAGTTTCTCCTGTGACTCTCAGAAAGTGCTTCTCCCTCTATGAGGTCAAGGACTCTCCAGCCAGAATGTGATGGAGCTAAACTTTGAACCACTGTCTGTCTGTGGCAGAGTCTGTGCTGTCGCTACCTCAAGCCATGGTGCCCACAGGGTACCTGGACCAGCAGCACCCCAGAGCTTCTCAGCTCCTGCCACCCCCAGAGAATCAGGGTGCATTTTGAGGTCTCTTTTGTGTGCACGGTACTGACCTAGAAGTGTGCTATGCGGAGTACTGCCTGCCCCAGGGGTTAGGTGGGTTAGAGGGTGCCTGTGCCCAGGGGTGTCTAGGCTGGGTTAGAGCAGGCCCACACTGGGGGTCAGTTAAAAATGGAAGAAAAGGAGAAGACATAGCACAGAAACACAGGAGCATACACAAGGAGGCCCAAGTCCCGTGTTTGTAAAGAGACAGAACTACATAGTCATTAAGAAAGCAAGTCGTAGGCTAATGTGGGCAATTAAATGAGACCTTGTCTCAAGACAAAAAGGGGGTGGGGCGTGGAAACTGGAGCTATAGCTGGTTGTAGACTTACTAAGTGCTAGGCATCGGTTCCAGTACCTCACTCTGTCACAAAAACAGGGCTGGAGATGTGGCTCAGTGCTTAAAATGCAAGCAAGAGGACAGGAATTCAGGTCCCCAGAACCCATATAAAAGTTGGGTGGGCATGGTGCCCCACCTAGAATTTTAGCCATAGAAAGTAGAGACTGGGGATCCCCAAAACAAGCTGACTCGTGAGACAGGCCATATAGGTGAACTCTGGGTTTGTTTGAGAAATCCTGCCTCACTGACTAAGATGAAGGGGGGGGGGAGTGGGGATGACTTTCCGGCATCACATAGGGATGCTCCTGTACGCTTATGAACATGAATGTATGCATGCACGCACAGCACACACAGAGATGCATGCAAAAGAACATATGTTAATAAGAATATTTAATAAGAGAATGCAAACATGCAAGCCAGATAAAGCCAACACAAATCTCTCCCTGCCAGTTCAAGATTTTGGCGTGGCTCAGCTGGGTCTCTCGAGAAGTTTAATATGGCAGTCAGGGCTGTGGGCTTCTTAGAAGGGAGAACCATCTCTAGGTCCCTTTGACGGCCGTTCCCACAGCCAGTTCCCCCGAGCTGACTGTCAGGTTGGTCCCTGGCTCCATTTCCTCTGTCTTGGATTTGGGGTAAGTTGCTCGAGTCTCAAGGTTGGTTTTTGTCTACAAAATGGCTAGAGTGACGGCAGCCACTGCATGGGTGGTAAAGTTCATATATGCATGCGGCACAGACCAGGCCCCTCACACATGGCACACGCTGTACAAATGCTTACCGTGACCATTGTATTTAGAACAAAGCTGTAGAAGAGTGGGACCAACCTGAGGGCAGAGTCACCTCCTCATGAGGGACTCAACAGGTTCCAGCCGCAGCCTGGCTCTGGGTGTGCGCTCAGTAAATCTCAAGGGAGTGGATGAGCTTCAGGCTACAGCCCCATAATGAGGATCGTGCAGCAGGAGCATGGGGCCCAGGTTACAGGAGAAGCAGGCCTTTATCTATTCTTTTCAGAGTTTGCCCTCTGTGATGGTCCCACTCTGGCAAGGCAGAGAAGGGTTAGGATAGCCCAATCATGAGCAAGCACTGGCCGGGAAGGCGTGGAGAGAGAGAGGCAAGGGCTGGAGGCCTGAGCAGAGGGCCTAAGGTGCCCATCCTCTGGAGGCCCTGTGGCTGGTGTCAGGGGAGGCTCTATTGTCTGGTCCAAGCACCCTCAATGGCAGGACAGTGCAGGACCCAGATCTGAAGGTATCAAACCTTACAGAGTGTGTGAGCTCTCCTGGGGTAACCTGGTGTTTGCATCTGTCCGGCCTGGCCACCATCAGGACACACACAGGCGCCTCGCTCTGACAACGCCTGCAGCTTTACTCTGGTGCTGGCTAGGCACATTTTTTTTTTTTTTTAAAGATAAAGCTACTTCTGTGGTTTCCAAAAGGCAGGGATGGAAAAGGAAAAGGAAAAAAAAAAAACCCAGCAAAGAGACATAATAGCCATTTTTCTGGAAGCTATTTTAGCACAGAAAGGGCTAGAAAGCCTGCTCATCAGTTTTAAAATGCTTTCAAAAGCAGCTCTGCCCAGGACTGCCTACAAGCCTACGAGGCAGGCCCAGGAGCAGGAGTGGTGTCTTTGTTAAACAACCCCAGGCCAGCTCCTCCCCACCCCCACTTTTTTTTAATAGGCAGTATTATTGTGGCCTGGAGAGGGGCAGTGACTTGGCTAAGGTCATAGAGCCACCCCTGGGACTCATGAAAAGGTGATTTCTAAGATGACCACGGACAAGAGATGCCCAGGGACCAAATTAGAATTCCCTGCAGCTCCTCTCAGGGCAAAGCTGATTCCCAGTTTCCCTTGCTTCTGAGAACTCTGTGAGTCACGGGTCCTCATTTGTGCCGATCTCCATTCAAATCCTTACTGATGCTGGTTAGGGGGGGCACACGCCTTTAATCCCACCTGGCACTCAGGAGGCAGAGGCAGCCAGATCTCTGTGAGTTCAAGGCCAGTCAGAGCTCCATAATGAGACCCTTGCTGACTAAGTGCCTACTATGTGGTGGGCCAGTGGAGCAGCTGCTAAGATGCAGCCCTGAGAGCTCCTTCTCCCTCAGGCGCTCCTCCTACCCAGCCAGTTAGCACCAGCCAGCCTGGGGCACACAGTAGCAAACAAGACACTTTGCTTTGAAAGGTGGAAGGCAAAGATGGAGTCAGAGGTTGTCCCCTGACCTACACCCAGCATGCACAAGATTGTGCACAGGAACAGTCTAATTTTGTCACAGATCAGTTTGACCAATGCAGGTCCTGACCTGTTCCACAGTGGGCAGGCCAGAGCAGGCAGCATTCTCAAGGCCCTCTAGTTGGTCTCTAGACTCATGCTAATGAAGGAAAGAACCTTCACTGATGCTTAAGGAAAGGTGTGAGAGTGAGGCAAGGTTACTTGTGGGGTCAGGTAGTCTTAGTGACCAGCTTCATGTTCCCTCGGCATAGATTCTTGATTTCTCCTCAAGGCCCAGCATGGCTCTGTGTCTCCTGAAGGCTCAATATGGAACAGACAGACATGGCTCCAGCCTTTCCAGACCCTTCACTTTAGTATAAGAGATACACAACGATCAGGAAAAACCCAGAGAGGGTGAGAAATGTCGTGAAGGAAGAAGCAGAGGCTGCAAGGGAAAGAGAGAGTCAACAGATAGGAGTGGCATGATTGTGTTTATAAGTAAATCTGTTGTCCGGGCTGCTAGCGGGAAAGGAACAGGGTCGGTGAAAGGCCATCGAGGAGCTGATGTCCTGGGGAAGTGGCGACCAGTTGTCCCAGGGAGGCCACCTAGCTGATGGATCATATTTGGGCTGGTGTGATATAGTGGACATGTAGAGCCAGCAGGACTTTGGAGCTCACTGTAGTAGGTGAAATGGAGGGAGAGGGGGAGGGATGGCGCCTTACTCTTGGTTTTCAGATGTGAGCCATCAAGTAGAAAAGCAGTGAGGGAGGAATACACTTGCTGGGAACAGGGACCGGAAGGACCTCAGTTATGGATATGTTGGCGTTCCTTATTGGTTAGGACACAGGTCAGTAAACCATGGCCTATGGGCCAGATCTAGCCCTCCTTCTGCCCCTGTGTAAATAAAGCTTTACTGGAACACAGCCACACTCATTACTTTCAATATCATTCATGGCTGTTTCATGCCACAGTATCCAAGTTGAACAGTTGTTTCAAATATTTATTAGCTGGACCTTTGCAGAAAAAGTTTACTGAGTCCTCTTCTAGGACACCCAAGTAAAATTCCCAAGAGGCAGGTGAATATGTGGTTATAAAAATGTTATTCAAACAGATAGGAGATGCAGAAATGGCTCCATGGTTAAGAACGCTGGCTGCTTTTCCAGAGGACCCAGGTTCCATTCCTAGCTCCTACAACTGTCTATAATTCCAGTTCCAGAGAAGCTGATGCCCTCTGACCACCCCCCTCCCCACAGACACTGAACACATAAGGTGTACATACATACAAGCAAAACAGCTTTATACATTAAAAAACAAAAACCAAAACAGGTATTCAGAGAATTAAGCAAGCAGCTGTTCCTAACCGTGGAAGCGAGAGCCCTCCGCATCAGAATGGTGGCTTCCTTTTCAGACTGCTGCATCTCATTCCAAAGCTGGGGCCCCCAGATTGTCCAAGCCATCTGAGTTCTGCTGGGACTACATCTTTCCTACAAAGGAAGCCCCAAACCCCACCAGCAGCACCCCATCTTTTCAAAGCCCTTTCTTCCCCCAGGGTAAATGACCCAGGAAGGCCCCTGAACCACTGAGTCCGGTCATTTTTTTTGAGCCAGAACTCATGGTGCTAACAGGCTCCTTCCTATACGAGCATTAATAAACAAAGCTCATGAACCATTTCTGTCTTTTCCAACCCAAGCACAACAGGATTAGGCACTGCTGTGAAGCAGCTGTGGCTGGCAGTGTCCGAGGGTGTTAGACACACTCCTCTGGATGATGATCCTACTCAACTCTGAGTGAGATGCTTCCAGTGAACAAAGGGTTAACAGAGTGCCATGTTTGCATAGTGCTCTTTTCTGCTCTCAGTGGGTTAATATATGATACAGACTTTATCTAGCTCTCTGTCCGTCTGTCTGTCTGTCTACCTCTCAAGAAGCATGTTGAGTGCAGGAAGGTGGCAGGCATAATCACTGTGACTCTCGGAGTGGCTCAGAGCTCCATGTCTGATGTGCTGTGAGACACCAATCAGGAAGATTCTATTAAGCATCTCTGGGGTGGGTGACACATGGGGTATTATCAAAGATGAGTAACTTGGACTCAAGCATTATAGACATGGGCACACTTGACAAAACTGTGTTTCATTCCCTGAGGGATTTTTAACTCCCTTGCATGCATCCTAAACTGGTTAAGGATTGGGATTCCCCACTCTAGATGCTGGAGCTTGTGTAAGAACATTTTTCTTGTTGAAAACACATCAGAATGGCGAGTTATGCTACCATCCTTCGGCTGAGATGCACCTTCAGGGTGCAGTGTTTTCTCTGTCTAAACCAGATCAGATTGGTCCATGGACATGTCTGTGGGGAACCATCTTAACTGTTAACTGATGTAGGAAGATCCAGCCCATTGTTGGCAGTACCATTCCCTGGGCTGTGTGAGAAAGCTAAGCTGAACATGAACTTAAGTGAACCAGAAAGCAGCATTTCTCCAAGGTTTCTGCTTTAGGTCCCTGCTTGAGTTCCTGTCTTGACTTCCTTCAATGATAGGCTGCAACTTGTAAGCTGGAAATAAACTCTTTATTTCTCCCCTAAGATGTTTTGGGTTGGTTATACAGCCATAGAAAGGATACTATGTATCCACAGGGAATGCAACTAGAACTCCCATGTATGACTAAGTCAGCATCCCACAGAGATTGTCCCTGGAGCATTTCCAGAGCAAGTTCCTGTCACTGAGACCCAGTTTGCAACAGCCAGCAGTTGGTGTGATCTAAGTGTCCATCAGCAGATGAATGGCTGTACAGTGTTTTGTTCAGGAACGCTCCTTTCCTCAGTGACTGCAGTGCAGCAACTACAGATGCATGTAGCCATATCCAACTTTTTACAAGGGTACTGTGGATCCGAACTCAGGTCCTCATGATTGTGCAGCAAGCCCCTGATACATTGAGCCATTTCTCAGCCCCCTGGTTAATTTTTTACTTTTTCTCAGGAAACTAACTGTATCATACCTTTCTTATCTAAGATGTGGTTTCTGTTTCATTTTCCTTTCACCTACAGACCATTGCTTTATTTAGTTTTTCTGTTTCTGCCTTCTTCAACGGGAATGCTGAATACATTGGTTTTGCCTTTTTTTTATCTTCTAAGAAAGTTATTCAAGTAAAAGGTATAAATTTCCCATTGTCCACATCTCAGCTTTTGTTAAGGTAATGTTTTTATAATTTTAGTCAGAAGAGGGTGCTGGATCCCAGGAACTGATGGTTAGGGATGGTTGTGAGCTCCCATGTGGGTGCTGAAAACCTAATCTGGGTCTTCTGCAAGATCAATAAGTGCTCTTAACCACTGAGCCATCTTCCCTAAACATTGAGCCATCTTCCCTAACCATTGAGCCTTCTTGCCATCTTCCTTATTCATTTGTTCCTGGTTGACTTGTCAGTTCCCAATGAGATGTTGGTTCAAGTATCTTACTTTGTTTATGGTTTTAGCCAGTTTTTCTCCCCTATCCTGATATTTATTTGTTTAAATGGGGACTTACATAGCCCAGGGTAGCCCCTGGAATTCACAACACCCAGCCCCCTGAATGCTGGGATTTCAAATGTGTGTCAACCCTTCCTGATTTAGTGTTCTACTTTATTGGCTTTTAACATTTTGTACTCCTGTAGTTTATCAGCGTTCGTGAAAGTTTATATCTGTCACTTCTTTGTAGATTATGTCATTTGTCAGCAAACGTCTTCCTCTAAGTCTCTTTAATGTCTTGCTCTGATTTTGTCCTTAATTTGCTGTTAATTTTGCTGCATTCCTTTTCATTTGCCTGATGACATCTGTTCCCTGTTAACCGTTCCTGTCATTTTATTTGGAGTGGGTCTGTTACAAATGCTGCCTGCTAGACACATTTATTTAAAGTGGAAACATCGAGTTTTCTCTCTCGGGAGGCCAGTTGAGATTCCCAGGGCTCCTACTGTTGCTGATACTTCATCTTACTGCTGCCATGTCTAAGGTTAAGGTTCTTTCTGAGCACCGCTGTCGTCCCAGCCTGGGTCAGATTGTGGTTTAATCAAGTTCTGGTGTTGTGTTGTTGTTGTTGTTGTTGTTGTTGTTGTTGTTTTTCCTTTAGTGGACTGTCTGCTTTCCCAGATTATAAGAGATGAACCTGGCAAAGGAACATGGAAATATCAATTCTGTTTCTATAAACCAACAATGAATGATCCTCTCCCCCCCAAAAGAGGAAGTCTTTCCACAGGCAATAGCACCCAGAAATAGAAGATGAAAGGAATAAATTTAACCAAGGATGTGGAAGAGTTATAAATGGAAAGCTATAAAACCCTCATTGAAAGGAACTGGGACTAAAGATTTGCGCAGTGCAAGAAGGCTGCCCTGTGTGTGGCCATTGCAAGCTATCATGGATGCCTACCTGTTAATACAGTTCCTGTCAGATTTGTACCTAACCTTTGTTCTAGTTTGCTTTTTCCGTCACTGTGATAAAGACCAGGACCAAAAGCAACTCAGAGAGGAAAGGTTTATTTGGCTAACAGTTTCAGTTTACAATCCATAGCTGAGGAAGGCCAGGGTGGGATGTAAGCAGGTACTGAAGAAGAAAACATGGAGGAAGGCTGCTCACTGGCTTGCTCCCTCTGGTTCATGCTCAGTTTTCTTTCTTATACAATCCAGGACCACCTGCGTAGGAGTGACACCACCCAGAGTGGGCTGGTTCTTCCCACACTGATCATCAACAATCCAGACAATGCCCCACAGGTACGGCCACAGGCCAGTATGGTCTGGGCAATCCCTCCGTTAAGATGCCCTCTTCCCAGGTGACTGTTGGTTGTGTCAAGGTGATAGTTCAAAACTAATCTAGACACCTTTACTTCAGAATTGAAAAACAATGGGTCTGACAATTCATTAGCATTTCCAAGGGCTCTGAGTAGCACCAATCATCTTAAAAGAGGGATGAGTTATAGGGCTCACAGTTGCTAATTTCTTTAAGCACAAGTGGTCTTGGCATAGGACATGTAGATCAGTGGAATAAACTTGTCAGTCCACGTTGAACTCTTGCATCCACAGCACACTGAGTTTTGGCAGAGGTACCTGGACCACTTAAATGGAAAGAGCAGTGTCTTCAACAAATGGTATTGGAACAAGTCAACAGTCACATGCAAAATAATGAAGTTAGACACTTATCTCATGCCACCTACCTCAATACAACATCTAATGTCCTAAATGTGACACTAGAGCCATGAGCACAGAAAATGAATGAGTTTTACATCATCCAAGTTAAAGTGGTACGATAGAAAGACAGACAACCCAACCTGAACTAGGGATGAAAGACTGGAATAGACCTTCTCTAAAGCAGTGCTTCGCAACCTACAGGTCACGACCCCTTTGGGAGGGTTGAACGACTCTTTCATGGGGATTGCATATAGATATCCTGCATGTCATATATTTACATTACAATTCATAACAGTAGCAAATTACAGTTATGAAGTAGCAACAAAATAATGTTATGGTTGGGGGCCATCACATCATGAGGAACTGTATTAAAGGGTTGCAGCATTAGGAAGGTTGAGAACCACTGCTCTAAAGATTCAGATGACCTCAGGCAAAGATAGTCAATGTTGTTGGTCTTTAGGAAATCACAAACCAAAGCCACAAGAAAATACTACTATATACCACTAGGATGGTTGTCATGGAAACATTAAAAAATCTTGGCACCGAGGATGTGGGGACATGAAATTCTCACATATTGTCGGTGGGATCGTAATGATCCACAACCACTGTGGAAAGTTCCTTGACCAGTTCTCAAAAGTCAAACAGAGCCTTCACATGACCTAGCAGTTCCACTCCTATGTATGTCTGGAAAAGACACTCAAACAAGTATATGTATGCAGTTATTCATGGCTACCCTACTCACAGTAGCCCAAGATAGGAAGTGACTTAATGCCATCGATGGATGAATAAACAAATTGTGGCAGATCCATAGTGGGACATCTTAGATCCATGAAAAGGAATAGAGCTCTGTTAAGTTATAAATCTCAAAATACCTCTCTGCTAAATGAACATTATGTAAAATGTGTTCTAAGTAGAATATAGATGCTCTTGAAAAACTTAATGCAAAGTAAAAGACGCCAGATTCCATTTACGTTAAAACAGGCAGAATAGATACATTTTTAGAGCCAGAGTGAAAATAAGTGTCCATCCGCAGTTTCGGGGGGTGGGGTGGGGGTGGGGAAAAAGGGGAGCAGGGAGAGGAAGCCTAATAGGAATGATGTCTTACTGGAGGATGATAAAAACGTTTAAGAACCAGCCTGAGCTGGCATTGCATGAACCTCGCTGTAAATGTACCTGTGGCCGCTGAACATTATCTGGGGCCTCAGTAAATTTTAGTCATTGTAACAAATGACTAAAAGCTTCAAATTTCCTTGTGGTCAAAATGATGCTTTGGGGTCAGTCACCTCTTCCAATAAACCCTGGAGTGGTCCTGTGCGCCAGTCTTAATCTGAAACCGCACTTCCGTGTTAGCAAGACTTCCTGGACAGCCACCCAGTTAGACAGACAGACAGACAGACAGACAGACAGACAGACAGACAGACAGACAGACAGTGCAGTGGTTTTCATTCAGCTCAGCGATGTGTCTGGAATCTCCTGGGTTCGACTCATCCTCAAGGCCACAGCTTTGAGACTCTTTCCAAGAAGGTTGACTGAACACTTCGGAACTTGTCATTTCATTTTATGGTGGTGACGGAGCTTAGGTTAAGAATTTGGTGGACTGATCACTGATTTAGTGCCCCCCCCCCATGGCTTCATCACTGCCAGAAGCTTGACCTTCATGTCCTCCCTGGCTCCAGCCTGCCACACTTTAAGAAGGGGCATCTAAGAGTTCTCTATTCATGATCCTTCACGCCCAAGGACTTGTCTCAGAATCTCAGTTACATATTGTGTACAGATTAAAGTTGCTGAGACTAAGTTACCAAGCAAGTGGTTTGAAAACAGTCCACTTAGTAGTACCATTTATTAAAGACAAAGGTAAATTTGCATACTAATGAGATGGGGTGGGTTTATTTATTTTTACACAAAGCATTGGATCCTGACTGAACAGTCGATGGTGCAGGACACAGAGCACCTTCGGTGTTCCTTGGAGGGGATGGCTGTTTTTACTAAGGGTACCACTTCACATAAATTCATAGTATGTAAGAGCAGAATATATTTAGGACCATTTCAGAAATCGCTGGAAACTCATACATGGAACATGAAGAGATCGTGAGGCCTCACCACATTCCTTCTTCTGTTTCTAGGCCACTGTGAGGTTAGAAGCTTTCCTTCACCGTGTGCTCCCTGTCACGATGTGGAGAATTTCTACCTCACTGTAAGCCTGAGGCAGCAAAGAACGTGGACTGAAGTCACAGCCAAAATATACGCTTGCCTCCTTCTCCTCCTCAAGAAGAAAAAGGAAAAAAGAAAAGAAAAGAAATTGTTGAAAATTCTGCCCTAATCCCAAGTCAAATTCATTGAACATTTTTTAAAAAATTCAAGTCAGTAGCTCAAATAGTAATTTTTAATTACCATCTGTAATTAAACTTCCCAACACAATATAACTCAAGTATTACTAGTTTGATGCTTACATGCTGAGGAATGAGGGTAGAAAAACATTCAAGGTCCCTGTTTTCCAGAAACCGCTGTGTTTCTGTAGGAGCAGCAGACTCTGTCCGATAAGAATGCACACGGTAGTCCCGGGTTTGATCCGAAGCATTTTAAGCAGTCTTCACTGGTGTTGCTGGTTCGTCACAGTGCAAAGCACATGGGTTGTATGCTCAGAACCAAGCTGCAGTGAAGCCATGTGAGGCGACATGGGTATCAGCTGAGGGAAGCATCCAAGACTTGCCATGCATTTGATTCCGAGTTACTCATTCATTCATTCATTCATTCATTCGTCTCTTGCATGGTCAGACTTCTTTTCCTCTTGCCAAGTGTTTTAGGGATAAGGGTTTGTAACCCACAGTTTAAGAAGGCTAGGTTTTGAGGTTAGCGGTATAGCTCAGTTGACAAAGCATTTGCTTGATATGCCTGAATCTGTCGGTTCCACTCCTAACACTACATAAGCAGGGCGTACTGGTGCACACCTGTAATCCCAACACATTGAGAGGTGGAGGCAGGAGGATGAGAAATCCAAAGCCACCCTCAGCTTTGTGGTAAAGTCAAGGCTACATGAAACCCTTACCATATAAAACAAAATATAAAATGAAATAAAAATAATAAAATAAGATTCATAATGCTAGACTTTAAGATCCCTCCTCCCAGAGATTCCAAGGGGAGTCAGCTCCTCCTCCAACGCTGTGGTCAGTCCCAAGTCATTAGAATGGGCCCACACTCTTCCCTTCTTCGATCTGGGACATGAAAGATACCACTGACAGTCTTTCTGTGTGTTCCAGAGCTCTTAGGACTCATAGCCGCCTTGATGCCGCTCCCTGGATGTTCATGAGGCCCCCATGGTGAGGAGCAGGTAGTCATGTTGAGCAGCAGATCTCTTGCACAGCAGGGTCTGGAATAGAGTCTTGAGATGACTTAGTGAGGGGAAATGCTGGCTTCAGACTCATGAAACCTAACCCAGAGACTCCAGCCTCCCACACTTCCTTCACTCTCTGAACTCCACCCTCCCTGACCGAAAGAAAAAGGTGGTAGTCATGTCTTTTCAGAATAGACATGTTTAAAGGGAGAGTGTAGGGAAACATCCGGAAGCTGAGACGGGCACACAGTGGGGACTCCGTGTTAATCAGCCTCAGGCCAAGCTGGCTTGTGCTCAATGTTTGGGATCTGACTACACCCCAAAGAGGCAAGTGTGTGTTTGCATGCTTATTTTTAAGTGTGCTAATTGCTTCTTTAGAGGAATTGTCATAATCGTGTTATTTCAATATTTTGATACAACACATGCTGATTTCTCTAAAAGGCTTCTGGTCGGTTGGGTGAATTCCAGAGCCAGAGTTTTGGGTTTGGATCTAAAAGGATGGAGTTCTGTGGTCATTTGGCATTCCCTGGCATCCGTCTGTCCCTGTGTCAGAACCAGTTCTGAATGCTGGAGGACAGAGAGGGAGGGAGCGTTCAATAGCATGAGACACGGGTTCTAGGGGACGGTTGTCTTCTGGGAGGGGCAGATATGGGAACACCTGGGTGAGACTTGAACCTAGAGCCTGGAGCGGTCCTTATGGTGAGCTCAGCCATGTATTGTAACTGAGTTCTTTCTAGGTGTCAATCACTGCTCTAGGTGCTGGGGACAAAGAGACTTAACTGGAGCCTTCATGGGGCCTGGGGCATTGGGGGAGGGGTATACAAGCTGAAGGTAAAAAATGAGCCACAAACATTAATGGAGGTAGTGAGCACTATGGGAGACTTGTGAAAGTGCCACTTTCCAAAGGTGGACTGGACAGTTAAGACGGTGACTCTGAGCAGAAAGGCAGGCCAGGGGACTTTGCACTCTGGAGTGATGTGATGTCCGTGGTTGGTTCCACCTAAGGATGTTTGCCCCTCAGCCCATCTTGGTGGTGAGGCTGAAGACAGACACTGACTCACAGTGCGTGGAGCGGTCTGTGTGGCACATGGGTTAAGGGATCCAGCAATGGAGATGCTGAGCCAGTGAGCTGCTAGTACCTGCCCTGTGTCTTTGGAGAGGACCCTTAATATGGAATTATTGCCACCAAGAGCAGCAAGAGCGGCAGCCCCGAGCCAGCAATGGCCGGGCCATGTGAGAGCTTACGGGGTCACGTTTGAGACTAAGGTCCTGAAGCCAGAGGCAGTGGGGTGTGTACCTGAAGGATCTAAACCAGCATAGCCACCTATTCATGGAGTGTTACTAACAATGAAAAAGATACTGAGCCAGCCCAGATAGTGGATACGGAAAAAAGCAGTATAATAGATACACAGCAAGAGTTTTACTCGCCCATGAACAGTGACGTCATTTGCAGAGAAAAGATTGGAAGTCGAGCGCATTGTGTTAAATATCCAGACTCAGATAGATATCACCCGTTGTCACGCATATATGAAATTTATATTTAAATTGTATATATGATATGCATGTATATGTTACATGAAAGCAGAAGGGGCTAAGCTATGGAAGGAATCAGTAACACACAATGTTACACCTCTGAAAATGTCATAACAAAACCTATGATTTTTTTCTTTTTTTGCACTAAAACATTAGCAGTAATGGCAAAGCCAGGGGAGCTGCATGCGAAGTGGGAGTAGCTCCGTGAGATGATGCTCTTTAGAGATCATCTGCCTACAGGAGGGAGTAGAGGGATCAGAGAAGGCTGCGGGAGACCAGGAGGAGGCTGTCATCATTGTCTGTGGTGGGGAGGGAGGTGGGAGTGGACTGGGCAGATTTTTAAAGGTATTTTGGAGTTGTTCTGATAGAATTGAGAGGTGAGTGGAGGGGTGGGGAAGGTTTGCTGATAGAGGGTGATATCATCAGAGGACACAGGTGCAAGGTAGAGGAAGGGAACGTTGGAGATTGCAATGTCCAGCTGTGGTGCTCAGGGAAGCAACAAGAATGGAGGATGGATGTGACCACCCAGGGGGCTTTGAACACGAGGTTTGTTGAGGTCATCTGAAAGGGAGTATAAGAGGAAAAGAGAAGAGAGCTCAGGGCTGACCAGGACAAGCTCCAACATGAGAAGAAAGCCAAGGGAAGAGAGCATGTAGACGTGGGCCACCTCTTCCAGGTTTCCAGACACCTTACCCATCCGTGTGGTGACTCCGCAATAGCCCTGCAGAGGGAGCCAGTGAGCACAAGGCGATGTTGGCGTCTATGGCGGTAAAAGGCAGTTTTCACTCTTTTCCAGGCCATCATAAGGTCCTTAAATGGTGTCTGAAGAACATAAGATACATGCTATGTGTCCCTGCTCTGTCACAGCCCAACTCAAACCTCCCTATACTCATGCCTTCATCCTCCAGTCCTTGAGAAGCAGGCATTGTTCTAGACTTGCAGGGAAGGGGTGTACAAGTGCTGAGCAAGAACTCTGCCACCAAGCTGCGTCCCCAGTCCCCTTTTTTTTCTTCTCTGCACATACGTGTTGATGAAGGTTTTCTCTATCCACAAATACCTTTGGTGTCCTTCAGCACTTTTGGAATATCTTCAACCATTATCTCTATCCCATTAAAACAGAATCCATGACATCTGCCTATCCTTGGCGTCTGTGATGGATCCTGGGTAGTTTCTTCAGCTCTCTCTTCCCGTTTCCATAGCCGTCTTCTGTTGACTCTCATCTCCAGAGGATAGGGAGGGAGGACTAACTCCCCAGGCTGATAACAAAGCCAGGGATGGGCAGGAGCAGACAGGGAGACTGAAGCTAATCCCATGCTAAAACCCCGTGCGACAGTCCTAACCAACCAAGCCCAACGCTGCCCGAAGTGAGAGACAGATCAGAACCAAGCAGGGTCTGTTCTAGGGAGGCAGGGTGTTCAACAAGCCTGTGATCCCAGCACTCAGGGTGCTGAGACAGGAGGATACAGAGTGAACCCATTCTCAATAGGAAAGGCAGGATAGGGGGAGTGGAACAGAGAGGGAGAAGGTAAGTCTGTTATCACCCTGACTAGGTGAAGTCGAGAAGGGCATCAGAGTCTCTCAGTAGATTCAGGGGGAATAGTTTGATGCAATTAAAATTTACAAAAATCTGAGCCACCAAGATGTCTCAAGGGTTAAAAACTCTTGCCACCAAGCCTGGTGACCTGAGTTCGGTACCCAGAGCCCACACAGGGGACAGACTCCCACAAGTTGTCTTCTGACCTCCACATGTGCACACACAAACACACACACACACACCTGCACGCATGCAAACACACACACAAATAAATGTACTTAGCAATTTAAAACCCATGTACGGTTTTTAAAAATTCACTCACCCTGACTATGGTGGAGTCCCCCGCCCCACCCCCCGACCCCGCCCTGCCCGACCCGCCCACCTACTGAAGCATACTCAGATTTGTGCCACAAAGCCAGGCCTCATCATGGTCTGTGGTAAAACCTGGGACAAGGAGAAAGGCAAACTTAGTGCTATGTCTCCTAGCTTGTCCTGGGGTCACTGGCCAGCCCACATGGGTGGGGATGTAACCCAGTAAGACTGGAGATGGGCTCTTAGCTGCTAATCTGCTCTACTCACCAAGATAAGGACCGAGAGGAGTGCTGGCCACCCAGGATGCCTAGGGGAAAACTCTGGCTGCCCGGAACTCCAGTCGCCAGCTCTTCTGCTCATCTTGCTCATTCGTTCTCCTTGGACCAGGTCGCCCTCTGTAAAGTGGGTGGCTGAGGAAGCTCTCAGGTGGCTCTCAGGTGGCCATGGGCCAGGTGTGCTGGGAAATTGGGAGAAGGTGCAGGGAAGCACCTTTCAGGAGTCCAGGGTCTTGTCTGCAGAGCCTCTGTGGGAGGAAGATTCACTGAGGAGCTGGGCAGGCGTCTGAGTCAGCTCATTAGGCTTTCTGCCTTGCATTGGAGCTATCTCGTTGCCAAGGGGTTAGCATTTTCTCCATGGTTGCTGTTGCTGATGCTATGCTGTGGTTTTGAGGCACTGACCCTACCCCTGCACCTCTGTCGTTTTCAGACCTATAACAGCCAGGGTGAGAGTAATGAAGACTATGAGATTCCTCCTATAACACCTCCCAATCTCCCTGAGCCATCCCTGCTGCACCTGGGGGACCACGAAGCCGGCTACCACTCGCTGTGTCACAGCCTTGGGCCCAACGGTCTGCTCCCTGCCTACTCATACCAGGCCATGGATCTCCCAGCCATCATGGTGTCCAACATGCTGGCCCAGGATGGCCACCTGCTGTCAGGTCAGCTGCCCACGGTGAGTCTGTCTCCCACATGAGCCCCATGGCTCCAGCAAGGAGAGGAGCCCTGATCATGTGCAGGGTCTGTGTTCTGATTGCGGGGAATCCCCAGGATATGGGGATGACGTCTCGGGTAACTGTTACATCTATAGCTCTGTTTATGACAATTTGGGACTGATTTTATTGGTTGTTCATAGTATAATCTAAATTTTATTTCTAGCAGATTTATATATATATATACATGTCATCAGTTCATACACATAGATTAACTACAATTCATTTAAAATGTTTTCATCTGTCCCCTCCCACTGGAAGAGGCCTTATCCTTGTTAGTCACTGTTCTCAGCTATCATGCTCAACTCTTGGTCCAAGACAAGACAACTACCATTACTTTCCCTTATTTTGCTTTGGTTTTTTTGTTTTGTTTTGTTTTGTTTTTTTGAGAAACTTTGTAGTCCTTGCTAGCTGGCAACTCACTGTGTATCCCAGGCTGGCCCACTGGCTCTCTTTTTGAAGTCCTGGAATTGTAGGTATATACCACCACACCCTCTTACCAAAGGTTACCTTCTGCCTCCATTTGCCAGGGAAGAGGGTTACCAGGCTGCAGTTCAAGGGTAGGTGAAAGATAGCAGGCAGACAGAGGTGAGGAAGGGTGTTCCAGGATCCAGGACAGCGTTTGCAAAGGGAAGAGGCAAGGGGCTGCTGATCTGATGGAGTCAGAACCTGCACCCAGCAGGGTCAGGGGCATGGGGCTCAGGACAGCAAGCAGCATCAGGTCCTGAACCCTGCAATGACAGACATTTTTGCATGATGGTCTGTCTGAACTATCAAATCCTACAGGAAGTCAGCAGAAGAGACACTTTAAGGGACTTCCAGCACCATTCTTTTTTTTTTTTTTTTTTTTTTTTTTTTTTTTGGTTTTTCGAGACAGGATTTCTCTGTATAGCCCTGGCTGTCCTGGAACTCACTCTGTAGACCAGGCTAGCCTCGAACTCAGAAATCTGCCTGCCTCTGCCTCCCAAGTGCTGGGATTAAAGGGATGCGCCACCACGCCCGGCTCCAGCACCGTTCTTAATCACCTGTGCTTCGTGTTTGTCTTTCCCACTATCCCTTCACAGTTAATATTAGAGTTAAAACACATTCATGGCTTGGGTAAGGGGGACATAAGTGCTAAAGATTGACATGGCCACAGATAGACAAAGACTTTAGGATGCTTCTCTGGTGGCTGTCACTGTGGCTCCACCCTGCCCCCATTCCCAGACAGTAGGCCTGTGGTTGCCAGCAGCTACCGCACTTGTGGCAAGTGAATAAGTCTTCCAAGGAGAGGACTGTCTGTCTGGACCAACCACTGGATCTGAGCTGAAGCAGCCCTCTAGTGTGTCAGACTGGATCACAAGAGGCTTCCCTGGCTTTCCTGTCAGAGTCACATGATATTGATTGGATCGTGTTTGCCACCACAATGGCTGCCCAGAAACCACAGCCCAGTTTGTAGCCTGATATCAGCAGAGGCAAGAAGACCATGAGTTCATGAACAGGCCAGACTAAACTGCATAGCGAGACCTCGTTAATAATTAATTAAGAACTCAGTGGAATTGGATGCTCCACTCTCCAGGAATTCTGAAAATTTTTTTTGACTCCCATAAGAAGGCAGGAGCCCAGTTTCCTCTTCCAACTCGCTGACTGGTTCAGACCCCACAGTCAGTCACGTGCCCTTGCCAACACGAGGACCTAAGTTCGAGCCCTCAGAACCTGTATTAAAAATAAAGGCCAGCATGGTGGCACGCGCTTGTAATCCCAGCACTTGGGAGTCTAACACAAGCCTATCTTAGACTGGGGCTTGCTGGTAAGACAGCCACGCCTACTAGGAAAGTTTCCAGCTCCTGTCCCAAACACAAAGTGGGTCCCACCTGTGGTTGTCTCCTGGCCTCCTGGTGCCCTTCACCAGCTTCCTGATCACAATAGCTCTGTTCATTACAAGGCCTGCTGTCAGCTGATCACAGACCTCCCCTAGCTTCCCTCTGAAATGATGGCTTCCGTGAGCTCTACATGAACCAGTCCTTCGCTGAGTTCTATACAGCTCATCCATATTTAGGATGCTTCTCAAATTCTTAGCTCTTCATTAGTCTAGAATTGCAGGGGCTCATTCGATTTTATATTCCCTCCTTACTTAATGAAAGATAAGCTTGACCCTATTACTCAGGGCAGAGCCTCCCTCCACCACCACCCTGCCCCCCACCCCCCAGCCTAATGGGAAAGCCAGATAAGACTTGCTAAGACGGGAAGGTTAGGAGGCAAGGAGCTTTGACTACAGAGCTTTTGAATGCATGGGAACCACCAGGAGAAAGGGTGTGGGGGCGTGCAGTGCCCACTGCTTGTGTGACTCAGGATTATGGCAGCGCCTGCTGGGTGTCAAGCAGCGTACAGAGGGGGTTGTAAAGGCTTTGTGGTAGGTTCCTCTCATCTGAGGGAGGCAGGGAGGTAAGATGGAGAGTCTGGAGGATGAGGATGAGGAAGCATGCACGCTTCCCCTTCCCGTGGCTGCTCTAGGAGATCACCACAGATCTCCATAGGGCAGCAGAGAACCATCCATGCACAACCCGAAAGGTCCAAAATCAGCACCTCACGATGAAATCAAGGTTCCGGGAAGTCAAGCTTCCCCAGGAGGCTGTGGGGTGTCCATCCATACCTCTGCTGGCTTCTAGCTTCTAGCGGCTTCCCTAGCTTGTGGCTGTGTCTCTCTTGGAATTCTGGCCTCTCCTCTATCAGGGGTAGCTCCACTGCCCTTCTCATGGACACGTATGGTGGAATTTCGTCTAGAACAATCTCCTGATGTTGTGATCCTGAGCCTGAACTTTCTCTGCAAAGACCACTTACTTCTGTTACATTACAGGTTGTGAGGATTATGGCTTAGTATTTGTGCGTGCGTGTGTGTGTGTGTGTGTGTGTGTGTGTGTGTGTGTGTGTGCGCGCACGCGTGTATGGTGAGTGTCCGTGCATGCATGTGTGTGTGCCACGGCACACCTGTGGAGGTCAGAGGACAACTTGCAGCAGTCACTTCTCTCCTTCCTCCATGTGGGTCCCAGGGGTCAAACTCTAGTTGTCAGATTTAGCAGCAAGTGGCTTTACCCTCTGAGCCCTCTCGCCGGCCCATGACTTGATGCTATCTTTAGTAGGGGTGTGGGCATTTTCCTACTTGCCTGCCATGCTTGAACATCTTCTAGATGTCAGAAATTGCTACAGGCTTTGTGAACCCTGAGACTCTTTGATATGAAGAACTCAGACCCCAGAGGGGTGGAATTATGAGGTGCTGTGGACCTTTAAAAGATAGAACGTATGGAAAGGACCTTAGGGACACAGGGATTGTGCTATTCTGGTCTCTTTTCTCCCTGGCTCTAGATGTGGCCCTTTACTCTCACACTCCCATCACGCTTTGCCACCCCCAACAGAGGTCTAAAGCCATGTGCCCTCTCACCTCCCCCCACCCCTAACCTCTCCCCAGACTTGAGCTTTCAGAGCCCTGAGCCAAAATATTCCTTGGCTAACTCTGTGAGCAGACTCAGGACGTTGGTATGTTGCTGTGAAGCTGACAGATGCAGCCTGCTTCTAAAGAATGCTGTGGATATTCAGTTAGCGGTGGTGGTGGTGGTGGTGGTGGGGTGTCTGTGAACCCAGAAGAGACCCCTGACTCAAATGAGGGTGGCAATAGCTTCATATATGGGGGCACTGGCCTTTGTGGGGTGGGAATGTGATAAAGGAAACACAATTTCTATGGAGTACCAAGACTCGAATGCCTCAATGGCCTCATCTGCCCCAGGACATCACTAACAACACTGACTGGGGGTTTGAGTGTTGATGGAGGCTCAGCCGAGCAGAGCACAGCAGAACAGGTGACTCTTGGAGCTGCCTTACCCCTCCTCTGAGGACTGGGCACAAGACAGACCTGTACTTTGTGCATGAAATGCTACCTAGTTCTCAAGCCAAACCCCTAGAAGTCACACTCTCCCGAGTCCCTGCATCTACCTCCCAGTTCTACCAGGCTGCAGGTGGCACAGAGGACACCCAGATGCCAGGTGCCCCCAGTGTTGTCTCCACCCAGATGCCCCCGAGAGGCCATCTCTGCAGACGTAGGTAAGACTTTGATCTTTGGTGACCATTTCATAGATGCCAAGACCCCATAGCTCTGACCCCACCCCTAGCTCTGACCCCAGAGGCCATCAATCCCTTCTGGTCCCCTGTTTGATTGCTAGGTCTCACGGGCACACAGATCCATCCATCCCTTCTCCTGAAGCTGTCGGTATTATGTACAATAGTGGAACCAGACCCCTTTACAAAATTAAATATGCTCAGGGCTTTCTCCCTCAACTTCCATGTCTTAACTGATTAAACATTCATTTCCAAGACAAAAAGAGTCAATTTAGTATGAAAGCTATATTTTGCCGGTTTAATTTAAAGCGCCGCACCTCCATCTGACCTCTATTTTCATAACTCAATAATTTTATCCTATGTTGATTGTTTCATTTTGAGCGAGATATTGTATTTATAAATCAGTCTCTAAAATGCCCAAAGAAAGTCGGAGGGTGGAATTTATTAAGCTTCTCGCGGAGTCTGAGATCACTTCTTCTGGAATTGTCTGGGAAACCGAGTTCAGGGTTGCTGTGTGCTGAGGGGAAGGGGTCTGCTAGGAAGGGGCGGGACTCGATGTTCTACCAGGAGGGAAAGTCCAGCTCTGGGGAACCAGAACTGGGGGGTTGGGGGGTGGGAAGCGGATGCCCGGGGGCGGGGGCGGGTGATCAGAATCACAATGGAGTCTGGTGATCAGGAATCTGGGGCTTTCCCAGGCTTCGCCCTTGAGGCACTGGAATGGTGTGGTCCCATCTCAGTCCACAGTACAGGGTACAGAGGCAGGACGCCAGTCCCTCAAACATTCTCCTCTCATCTTTGAGCCTCTGTGTGGAAGCTGGAGGTTGATGTTTGGTACCCGACTTTATCACTGTCTACTTTGTTTTTTAAGTTCCATATTTGTTTGTTTATATAGATATGAATGTTTGCGTGTATGTCTGTGCACCGCGTGGGTGTAGTGCCCTTGGAGGCCAAAAGAAGACGTCAGATTCCCTAGGGCTAAAGGTAGAGCCAGTTGTGAGTTATCGCGTGTGTGCTGAGAATCAAACGGAGGTCCTTCGGAAGAGCAGCCAGCGCTCTCAGCTTCTGAGCTCACTGATTGGCTAACAGGGTTGGTCAGAGTACTGGGGAACCTCCCATCTCTGCCTTCAGGCAGTGGGACTACTGGGCGCAGAGAGTCCCAGCTTTTTATGCGGGTGTTAGGGATTCAAATTCAGGTCTTCATGCCTACGCAAAGCACGCACGTTTTGCTCACGAAGGAAGCCGTTTGTACCAGGTCCCGCTTTGAGTCTTGTTAGATTTCTTGGAACTTAGGCAAGCCAACCCTCCCTCAGCCTCAGTTTTCCCGTCACTGGGCTGGGCTTAGGATCCCAGCTTTGGTGAGATGGCATGACTGCTTTGCCAGCCTCCCTGTACTAGACAACCCATGGGTAGGAGGTGGTAGACTTCCCAGTGCCCCTACTACATACGCCAAGTCGTTGGGAGCCTATTAAAACTAAAACCAAGTCCTGGGTGCTGAGTTTTAGACCCTTTGAGCTCTAGTCTCTGTTCCAAAGTGTTTGCAGAGCTCGGTAGTTCTCTCAGGACACTAGGGCTACCGGCCAGACCTGGGGACTCCCAACTCAGGTGAAGGGCCTTTGCAGGCCAGTATCATGCAGTAGTCGTTAGAGGCGGCACCGAAATCGATTTGCACTTGACCCGATTGCTTTATAGTCCCTCATGAGAGACCCTACACACAGCCTTGCGTTGGGCCTGCCTGGGAATGGTGAGTCCCGACTGCAGGTCCTTAATAGACCTTCTAACCCTCTGCCCCTGCTGCTTATGGGCTTCTTCCTGCTCAGTGCTCCTCTGGCCCTGCCCCCAGGCTCAGTCTACCCTCCTCGGTGGATTGACCCACAGGAAATCTCCCTCAGAGTCTGAGGTACAAAGACTAAAGATCTCCAATGCAAACTTTTGTCCCCAGCATTTCTTAATGACATAGCAGTAAGGTCAATTGTTTTTCTTACTTAAAAAAAATATTTATTTGTTTTTATTTTATGCACATTGATGTTTTGCCTGCATGAGTTTCTGTGTGACGTGTGTAACTTCTGGAGCTGGAGTTACAAGACAGTTGTGAGCTGCCGTATGGGTGCTGGGAATTTGAACCCAGGACCTCTGGAAGAGCAGCCAGTGCTCTTAAGCTCTGAGCCATATCTCCAGCACCCCCCCCCAAATAATCTTTATTATTATTCTTAATGTGTGAATGTTTTCATTTTGTGCTTGCATAGTTAGCTTTGTAACAAACCACCAGAACACTAGATGGCATAAAACAGTTCATTGTAACTACCTCTCTTGATTCTTGACCTTCATGAACTTGAGTTCACGAGATTCATGAACTGCCTCTTGTGATTTCTGAGGTCAGCTAGCCATTTGCCTGAGCCCAGTGTCTAGGACAGTCTTACCTCTCCGCACCTGGCTCATATCAGCTGAAACCAGTTGGGATATCTCAGCTATGAGTCTCTTGTCACCAGGAGCCTAGAGAAAGAGTGGGCCCCAGGGTGGAAGAATTTCAAACTTCTTATTAGCTGTGAATCCTTTGGCCAAAGCCAGTCACATGGCTAACCCAGAGAGCCAGGCAGCAGAGCAATAGACCCAGTTCATGGACGGAGCAGAGTCCTGCAGAAGGAAAGAACTCAAGAGACAGGGTGGGGGCCATTTGTGTAACCTGATGTGGTTAGTTTTAACTGTCAAATTGACTCAACTTGGAATCACCAGGGAGGAGAATTTCAGTCAGGAAACTGTCCAGATCAGGTTGGCCTGTGTATGGCTATGGGAAATTGTCTTGATTGTTAATTGATGTGAGCAGACCCAACCATTTGTGGGCGCCATCATCCCCTAGGGAGCAAGCAGGCAGCATGGATGCATTCATGTCTCCCTGCTTGTAATTGTGGTGAGATTAGCTTCTCAAGTTCCTGCCTTAACTTCCCTGAAATGACAGACTGTGTGTGGCCCGGTATTATAAATTCCTTTCTTCCCTAACTTACTTTTTTTTTTTTTTTAGATTTATTTATTTATTATATGTAAGTACACTGTAGCTGTCTTCAGACACTCCAGAAGAGGGAGTCAGATCTTGTTATGGATGGTTGTGAGCCACCATGTGGTTGCTGGGATTTGAACTCCGGACCTTCGGAAAAGCAGTCGGGTGCTCTTACCCACTGAGCCATCTCACCAGCCCCTCCCCCCCAACTTACTTTTTAAAAGCATTGTTCTGGTTAGGTTTTTGCTACCTTGGTACAAGCTAGAGTAATTTGGGAAGATGGAACCTCAGTTGGAAATTGCCCACACCAATTGGCCTTCGGGGAAGCTCGGGGGGGGGGCATTTTCTTGATTACTGATTGTGTAGGAAGGCTGGGGGTCCTGGATGTTAAAAGAAAGCAGGCTAGTGAGCTATAAGGAAACAAGCCAGTAAACAGCACCCCACTATGGCCTCTGCTTCAGTTCCTGCCTCCAAGTTCCTGTCCCCGACTTTTCTGGATAATGAACTGTAACCTGTTAAATGAAGCAAACCCTTTCCTCACCAAGTTGCTTTTGGTCAAAGTGTTTTAATCCAATATTAGAAACCTAACTAAGACAGATTATCTATCTATGTATTCATCCATCTAGCAGCCTGTTTTGTTTGGGTGGGAGAGAGAGAGGAGGAGGGAAAAAGAGTAACTTTCTGTCTGTCTGTCTGTCCCCCAGAAGACAACTTGAGGGAATCAGTCCCCTCCCCTTCTTCCATGTCGGACCTGGAAATCAAATTCAGGTCACAAGGCGTGGCAGCCTGATGCTGTACCCATTGGGCTATCCTGCCTCCCCCACTCCCACAGTTGCTTTTTGTCTGGACAGTTTTGTCACATGGCCACAGAAACGAGAGTACGACACTTCCTGTTCTCCTTCCCTGCCCCCTTCTCCGTCGCTGTAGATATCTTGTTTTCTTGATTTTTAACACCTTCTAAAGGTCACGGGCAGGGTTTTGTGCTCAGGCTGAGCTCCGTTCAAAGGCCAGTGCTTACACGTGTTCCCATTGGTTTGGGACCCAGAGCAGGGGGTTCAGAGTCCTGTGCCTTGATTTTTTTTTTCTTTCTTTTCATCTGTACCATGGAGGTCAGGGCACTTGTGCTGTGGGAACTTGGAAAGTCTGTGGTTGGAGGACTCCAAGTGGCACACAGTAGGTTCGACCAGTGTAAGCTACAGTGCTTAGAAAAGCATTCCGCTCGCGGACTGGGTCTGAGTAGATGCCACCTCCTCTCTCATCTTGGAAAGTCAAGTGGGAGGCCCCTCAAGGCTGAAGATGGGGCGGGGGCAGTCAGGGGTTGGTGGGATCAAGCATATTCATTCTGGCAGGGTGTCATGATGTCATTCGGGCCTTGGCATTGAAAACCAGCACCAGTGACAGCTCTGCTTCGTACCGAAAGAATAAGGGCCCAAGAAACAACTTGTCTTAGCTCCGTGACCAGAGGAGGCGTCCATCACAGTAAACGCAGGGGGAGCGGTGGTTTTCTGCCTCCTGTCGGACAGGAGTGGGAGGAAGACCAATTTCCAAACTGGGCCCTGGCTGGACAGAACCAAGGCCACTCGGAGACTTCATGCTTTCTCGTTCCACACTGGAGTCTGGGTGCAGTGCCCCTCCCCCACCTTTTTTCAGAAGCCATAAGCCAAAGAAATGTGTCTTTTTACATTTTATAAAACTCAGGGAAAAAAAATGGCTTTAAACAGCTTTTACTCCCCTGCTATAATTATTTATTTTCAAACACTCCTGCAGGGGACTGCTCCGTCTTCTTATCCCAGACTCCTTTTGCTCATAAATGAACCATCACTTCAATAAATCATTATGAAAACAGAGACTAACACCGGCTCTGAGAGGTTGAAAGATTTATGTAACACATTTATGTCTCCCATTTTCTCATTCTGGTACTCCGCGGCAAAAGCTAAGCTAATAAAAGCTGCTATTAATATTTCTTGTTGCCTAGCAACCCGAGAGAGGGAGTAATAGCTTGGGCTAGAAAAATAGATGACCGATAAGGAAAAATTCAATTCTTTTATTATCTCAGGGGAAATGCCCTTTTACTGGAACATTATGATGTACGAGTGTGAAGTTGAACACAAAAGATTTGTGTGTGAGTGTGTGTTTCTATTTTTAATGAACATCGTTTTACCTCCCCTAACTCTTTCCGGGCACTTTTGTTTTCCTTTGCAACCCCCACCATCCCATCCCTCATGCTTAATTTAGCTACTAGTGTAGTTAAGGATCTGTCCGTGTTTCCTTTTTTAGTTTAAAAATGGTTGCTGCAAAGGTTTACAACTTGGTCATAAAAATTCACTCCCTGTTAGGACTCAGAGCAGTGATAAGCCAGCGTGCAGCTGGCGTCTCCACAAATGGATCACATTGGTCGAGGGATAAGATTCATGGATTTTTTTTTCCCCAAGAAGGAAGGTCAGAATGGAATAAAGTATGCTTCTTCCCCTCCCCCACCCCCCACCGTGTTGAAGTTTTCTTTGGAATCCAGGGATGCTGTCTCTTCTAAGAATGGTTTGCCCCGAAGTTTGGAAGTGTGTTCAAGGAGGGCAAGGTTGGGACACTGTCATTTAGTCACTTATTGAGCACCAACTGCTGTATAAAGTTTGGGCTCATTGCCTCTCCCCGTTTATCCCTGTATAAAGTTTGGGCTCATTGCCTCTCCCCGTTAGTCCCACGTAGAAAGGGAGACTTAGAAAGGTCGAGGGCTGATCAACTGATTGAAGTAGCAGTGTGTGCGGTGAGGTCCTCACCGTGTAGGCTTTCTCAAACGTGAGCCGAGCCCGCTGCTGATTTGTTGGGCAGAACAGTTCTCAGCAGAGGAGGGCTGTCCTGTGTACTGCCTGATGAGGGCTGTCCTGTGTACTGCCTGATGAGGGCTGTCCTGTGTACTGCCTGATGGCTGCGCTCTCAATTCCCACCATTCAGTACCCCACCCCCACCCCATTTAAAAAAAAAACAAAAAAACAAAAGTAAAAGCAAACCCATCTCTCCAGAAAAACTGTAACATACTTGCCTTGCAAGTGTGAGAACATGAGTTTGATCCTGAGAACCCACATTTTTAAGAAGCCAAGTTTAGGGACGTCCTGCTGTAGTTCCAGGACAGCCAGAGCTATACAGAGAAACCCTGTCTCGAAAAACCAAAAAAAAAAAAAAAATTCCAGTTCCCCAGACAGAGACAGGCAGATACCTGGCACTCTCTGACCAGCCAGTCTGCCTAGAGCGAGCTTCAGGTTATTCGCAGACCCTGACTCAACAATCAGGGGTGGGAGGCATCTGAAGACTCCAGATTGTCTCCTGACTTCCATTCGTGCATGCATGGATATCAGTTTACACGTGTGTGCACATGCACACACACTAAATAAACAGAATGCAAATTTTAAAAAAGCATTGTATCAAAATATTATCTCCCTAACGTCTGTGCTTTTTGGTGTTCCCGTATAGTGTATGAATGACACTCTTGCCTTTCCCAATTGCAGACCACAGGGAAGCCTTCTGAGCAGAGGGAATTGTGCATAACGGTCCCCAGTTAGAAATGATCTTTGCCATCCAAGGGATATTTAGCAATGTGTAGAAAGTGTGTGAATGAGTGTGTGTGTGTGTGTGTGTGTGTGTCTGTCTGTCTGTCTGTCTGTCTGTCTGGGCATGCACACGTGCCATGGCATGCAGGTGGTCGTGAGGACATAACTTGCAAGAACTGGCTCTCACTGTCTGCCACATGGTTCCCAGATATCAAACTGTCTGTTTCTAGGCTACATGAGCCAGCCTGAACTAAGCCTGTGTTGTACCTTCTCCAGCACAGGCATCTGGTAGGGGCCAGCTAGCCATTGGTGTCTGGTTAGCACTGGGTGAATGGAAAGGGGGAACTGATTGCCCAGTGTCACCAAGCCGGACAAAGTAGAGAGCCGGAACCTGAAGCCAGGTTTCAGAGTCCCAGCCTGGCTCTCTTGACTCTCTTTAGACGGGTTGGGCTGACTCTTCATTGCTTACAGAGATGTACTCAAGCCATGAGAGATGCAAAGGCACTCTGGGGTACTCCCAGTCTGGGGATGGGACACAAGCAGCATCCCTGACTTCAGCCGGCATCCACTGGACCCTCCCTGTGACTGGCTCCCTTCAGCCTCACAACCTCCATAATAGGCAAGAGCTAGTGAGGACCAGTGACCTAGCCACCCTCAAGAACAGAGCCACCATAGCTGGCCCTCGGGGCACAGCTCGTGAGCGTATGGTTCCGTGTATCTTGGCCTGTGGGACACACAGAGCGCACTTTAGCCATGTAGCTTCTGAGGAAGTTTCTCCACGTGAATGAGTTAATTTTCTATAGCTGTTGTTTACCACTTACTATGTGCTTGGTCCTCGTAACCTTTCATATTTGATATTTCCTTTAATCTTCCACTCGAGGGAGGAAGTGCTGCTGTATACATACATATATACATACATAGATGCATAGATACATATATACACATATACAGATATACACATATGCCCATACACATACATATACATATATGACAAGATGACAAGGCATAGAGAAAAGTCTTGGCTAGACAGCTATCAAAATGGGACGTCAGGGGTTCTAGGCCACCTCTTGGTGAGTGAACGGAGACTGAGTAAGACTGAGACCTACTTTATGTGCGTACCTCTTATAGAAGCCGTTCAGGCTCCTGAAGATGCAGGGAACATGAGATGCCCAGAGCTAGACTTTCCCTGGCCCCCCCAAGACACGCAGTGGTGTTAGGGACCTGGATGAGAGTCTGGAGGACACCTGCTGAGACCTCCAGGCTTTTGTGTCCTTGAATAAGGAAGAACTGGGTGGGGACAGGGGTATCGGTAGAGCTGGAGAGATGGCTCTGTTGTTTAGAACACCCGGAGCTGTTCCAGAAACATCCAAGTTTGATTCCTAGCACCCACCCACATCAGGTGGCTCACAACTGCATGGAACTTCATCTCGGGAGGAGGAGCATTCAATTTGATCTTCTAGACTTCACCATCAACACCAACCCCCGCCCCCCTACAGCATACACACACAACACACACACAACTAATAAAATAAGAATATTAAAATAAAAAAAAATCAAGTGTGGTGGTGCAGACTTTAGACCCCAGTACTTAGAAAGCTGAGACAGGTGGATCTCTGTGAGTTCAGTCTGTAGCAAGTTTCCAGGACAGGCAGAGCTATACAATGAGACCCTGTCTCAAAAAAACAAAAACAAAACAAACAAACAAACAAACAAAAACTCAGCAACAACAACAAAGAACAAAACAAAACAAAAAAACTAAACTGAGAATCTGGACCAGGGGCCCATGGATTGTGGCAGAAGCAGAGACTGTTTATTAAGAGAATATTCCTGCTTGTGGAAGAGGGCCAGAAGCTAGGAAAGGTTAGGGACTCAATGACATTGGGACAAGGCAGTCTAGACCTTTTATGGGTCTTGTCCATAGCCAGCCTGCCTCCCCCACCTCCTCCTACATTTGATTGCCTCCTTCTTTTCCTGGGCATGCTCTGTTCCTAACGGGTAGCCTGGGAAAGGAGAGGTTTCTAGATATTTTATTGGCTGCTATCCTTGTTAATCTCAATGTCTCTTCCCCCACCCCCCCAGCCCCCCACTCCCCACCCCCGCCACCCCACCACCACCAGGGAAGGCTTCCTGGATGTCCTTGGGGGCAGAGAAGACAGCGGCAAAAGCTGGAGAAAAAAAACTTGGCCCTGTAGGGATCTCTCCATTCACCCCCAATCTCCATCCCTCCTGCGGCGACGGCGGGTGTTTTATGGTTGCTTAGCCGCCCTCTGGAACCGGCCCCCTCCACCCCCTGCCAGGCTGCTAATCGGAGCTGTGACCCCCTGGCCTTGGAGTGTGCAGAGGCCAGGTGTTTAACAGTCTCCCAGGCAAGAAGCCAAGCTCTGTGGCAGAGTGCGGAGCCGAGAGAATTCCGGGGAAATCGCAGCGACATTCGTCAGCTGTGGTTCCAATATTCCTGTGTCTAATGGTTCTCTCCTCCGAGTGCATATTCAGTACCATGTTTGGGAAAATGAGGTTTTAATGTACCATCGGCATAGCCGAGAAGCCGTCGATGTCTCCGCAGAATGTCAGGATCGCATAAAACTTGAGATTTATGGGAGCCGTTTCCCACCCTGCTCCAGCTGAGTAATAAAACGTCTGGCTCGTGTACTTCTTCTCTCAGCTGTGGCTCTGACCATTTAGAACTTCAAGGAGTCTTTAGAAAAGGCAGCCAGACAGGCAAAGCTCATCTAAATATTAAAGTTCCAGGAGGGGTCGTGGTGCGCCCTGGAAGACTCCCGATCCACATTTCCAGGAGAATTGTCCTGTTGGAGACTGGGGGCATACCAGCAGAGATGCTGTGGCCAGGTTGTGGTGGTGACAGCAAGTGCCATGCCTTTCACTGGAAGCCCAGAGCTTTGCTGCCCCTGTTTTTCCTGGAGAGAGATCTTGGGCATGTCTCCCATCAATCCCTTAGCTTGCAAGATGGAACTGATTGGTCTGAAACCCCAGTACCTGGGAAGTAGGGTCTGGAGCTGAAGGCCAGCCTGGGCCACATGAGACCCTGCTTGTTTGTTTGTTTGTTTGTTTCAATTAAAGCCAGGAAGTATATCTCCATGGGTAGAGTGCTAGCCTAACAGGCACTGGGGTCCTGGGTTCAACCCTAACCATAATAAACTGGGCATGGTGGTACATGCCTGCAGCCTGGGCACTCTGGAGAGAGAGAGAGACAGGAAAATCAGAAGTTCAAGGTCATCCTTGGCTACATAGTGAATTCAAGACCAGTGAGGGCTATGTGAGACCTGTGTCAAAACAGACAAATAAGCAAGATGGACCTGCTTTTACATCCTCCACTGTGGCAATGAAAATCCAGTGGACTGAAGAATGTTCTTGACTCCTGCCTAGCTTTAACGGTGGGGGCTTGGGAGTATCTCAAGAAGGTTTGTAGAATGAATGAATGAGTGAGTGAGTGAATGAATGGATTTGGAAACATCCCTAAACTTCAGTGCTGCCTACATCATTGCTGGGAAGTAAGCCAGATAGTGACCCTGTTGCCTTCATCAGTTCTGTCTGCATGCCAGAAACAGGTACCAAGGCCATGGGGTCAAGAAACCTGTGCCACTTCCCACCCCTGCCCTGCCAGCAGTAACAGATTCCCTATGAGGCTGGTCACTTCCCCACTGGTCACACTTATTCTTATGCTGAATGGGCACTACCCATGTGACCAAGCAGCTCAGAGGAGTTTGTAAGGCACTGTTGTCTCCAGGGTTGTAGCTCAGAGAGGAAGGTCAGGAAGAGTTGCAGAGGGCTAGAAGGGAAGACTCCAGAGCAGATGCTGTGAGGAGCGGTCACCCAACTGTGTGAGCTCCGCCAGTGTTTAACTTCTCTGGGCCAGTTTCCTCCTGGGAGTGTGAGATGCTCTAGGTGGTGTCTAGTCAGGACTGAAGGGTTCTGCCTGGTCCCTCACGAAATTCTGGGGGTATGAATTAGACCACAGCACTTCTGGAATCTGTACCTACACTGGAAGTGTGCGTCGGTCTTAATGACAGGCTGGTAGGAGGTGAGCTCGTATAGATTGCCCTAGGCAAGAGATTCCCCTAGGTGTTAGGAATCTAGAATTGGTTGCAATTTTGTTATATCCACAAATGAAGACAGAGGAGACTTTCTGCCTTCGTACTGTTGTACTGTTCAGACACACAGTGAGAATGCCCACCTATTTAATGCTTCTGTCCTTCCTTGCAGCTTTGTGGGAGTGAGTGCAGATATGCCTGTATGCGTGGACACATCTAGCTGAACATCTTTTGATGTTGAGTCTTTACACATGTCCACTGTGTTTCTGTGATGAGGACTTATCAGTTCAATCTTCTAAGTGCTTCGCCTGTCATTAGGAAATCAGTATGGTGGGAAAAGCAAGATTTGGATGCCTGGCTGGGGCTTTGTCTGTCCCCCAAAGGATGCCATACAAGTGTCAGGAAACTGAGTCTTCAAATGGTCTGCGTTATGTTTATTTTTGTGTGGCTGTCTCAGGTTCCAGCTTCGTACAGCCTGAGGTTTGGAAGCTCCGTGCTAAGCTTTTATTGTCTGCAGGGAAGTCCAAGGTGGAAACTCCATCTTTTGAGTTTCCGAAGCAGCAGGTATAAGTTCACTTCATAGAGACGATGCCAATCACAAGTGGGTTTGGCTCACCACATGATGACTGTGTGATTTGCCCTTGGCGCGAGGCTGATTGGCATAGTTTTAGAAACTCCTCATTTTTCAGTGTACTTGTGACATTTGTGGAGACCAATCAGGAGCGTATTCACTGCACTTTGAGACGATCAAACCGGGTTCCTTCCTTCATGCATGGAGTTAGTGGATTTGTAGATTCCCAGTATTTACATGTCCAACTTTGTACTGCGTGTATAGATATGTACAAGCATGTAGGTAAGGGGAGCAGGGTTGGTGTGTGTGTGTGCATGTGCATGTGTGTGTGTGTTTGTGTATGTAGAAACCACAGGTTTGCATTGGTCCTTTTGAATTGCTCTCCAGCTTTTTAAAAACATATATTATATTTTCATTTATTTTGCAGGGAAAGTGTAGCTTACCTTTTGCTACTTCACAGGTTCTTCTTTCTTCCACCCTTCTCCACCCCACCACACCTTTACCCCCCTAACACTAAATAGGAGATAAAAAGGGAGAGATAGGAACGGAAAGAGATCCCTTAATAAAGTCAGTGGTCGGAGAGTGGGCAACGCTATCGCTCTGTTAGACCACTTCCTGCTGATTAGGAGAATGGAGTCCTCTGAGGCAAGTTTGACCTTTGTTGTCGGGATATCAATTTCTTCTTCTCAGTGTTTCTTCTTTTTGCAGGGACTACTTAACAAACTACAACCAACAGCCTACCACCTCTCTCTCTCTCTCTGAGCCCTAGCACACTCTCTTTAAAAGTCCCCGGAATCCCAAATGTCACGCAATGGCAGAAACTTTCTGCAGGCAGAAAAATCATGCCCCCTGCTCTACAGAGCACGAGGCAAATCACAGTCAGCTGCTGTGGACAGTGTGAAGCAGCCCCACACTCCACACCTGGGATTAAGATGAAAACATATTCTTACAATACTTCTGTGGTTTTTACAGAAACCAAAATTCCAAAGTTGTCACTACATATGTATCACATAGCACACGTGTGTGTAAGTTGGAGGACTGTTTGCAGGAATATATTCTGTTCTTCTTCCTTGTGGTTTTGGGGATTGAACACGGGTCATCATGCTTGGTGGGAAGTGCCTTCACTCGCTGAGCCTCCTCGCTGGCACACCACCTTTATCTATCTATCTATCTATCTTTCTATCTATCTATCTATCTATCCATCGATCTATCGATCAATCTACCCATCTATCTATCTATCCATCCATCCAATATCAGGAGGCGTGCACCTCAGCTCCTGGCTTTTTCTGTGGATGCTGGTTATTGAGCTTAGCACCTCAGTCTTTCAAGTACTTTACCAACTGAGTCATCTCCACAGGCCTGCTTCTTGTTGCTGCTGCTGCTGCTGCTGCTGCTGCTGCTGTTTTATGGGCAGCTTTCTCGTACCTCTGTAGTAGGCTTATACCATCTTCACGAGCCAGATAGTTGATGACCCTGGGATCTTCAGCTACCAGGACTGGTTTTTGGTAGAACTGATTTATGCTTTGCAGCTCTTATGGCTGTTATACCCCAGCTGCTTTTCCTAAGATTGCATGTTCCTGATATCTTCTCTTCCAGAGATCTCTCCATTACTGGTTCTTCTTCATTTTATTTTATTTTATTTTATTTGACCATCAGAGTTATGTTTGGAATCTGTTATTTTTCTTTCCCTTAATTTATTCATCCCCCCTTTATGTTTATTAATCTCAGCTTCTATAGTGGTTTAAATTTTTCATTTTCAACCCTCATGTCCCTTTGTTCATTTACTTTTATTGTTTATTGTTTAATAATACAGGTTATGGCAGTACATATTTTTTCTGAATATGGTGTTGGCTGACTGTACCCTATAAATTTTGCAATGAAGTGTTCTTACATCTTTTTCTTCTTTCTTCCCTAGATGTAGCTTTGTGGGTTTTATTAAAATGCCATGTTTTCATTGTTTTAAAAATTAAAGAAGAAAGAAAATCTATTAAAACCATGCCACTACCCACAAATAATTTATCAACCTAGCCATTTGCTAAGTACCTTTTCAGTCATTTTCAGGCTTTAAACTCACAGGGAACCAACAAAAGGCACGTCTTCCTGTGTTTTCTGGTCTGTTTTTTATCAGCGTTGTCCTGTGACCCACCAGTTCTGTGTCCTATATGACAGATGTGTCTCCATGTGTGTGATTGTAGATTGTGGCTGTCTTAGTCACTGCTCTTCTGCTGTGAAGAGACACCATGACCATGACCATGAGAAGCATCTAATTGTGGAGGCGGGGCTTGCTTACAGTTTCAGAGGGTTTGTTCACAATCCTCATGGCCAGAAGCAGACAGGCATGGCACTGGAGAAGTAGGTCAGAGCTTTACATGGATAGGCAGGAGGCAGGGAGGGAGAGGGGGACTAAGAAGGGGAGGGGAGAGGAGAAGGGGACTGAGAGGGGGAGGGGAAAGGAGAGGAGGGGAGGGGGAGCGAGAGACGGACTGGGCCTGGTATGGGCTTTTGAAACCTCAAAACTCACTTCTAGTGACACACCTCTTCCAACAAGGTCACAGCTCCTAAACCCTCTCAAACACCTTCGCCCCTTGGCAACTCAGTATTCAAATATATGAGCCAATAGGGGCCCTTCTCATTCAAACCACCACAGCGCCCCCTTTTTAGCGGGGTGCATAGCATTCTACTGTTTGATGTTTCCTCGTGAACTTGACTTAAACAAATCTTTGTACATATGTGATGTGTGTGTGTGTGTGTGTGTGTGTGTGTAAGCAAGTGCGCACGTGCCACAGTATGTGCACAGAGGTCAGAGGACAACCTCAGGTGTCCATCCTTGCCTTCCATCTTGTTGTTTGCCACTGCAGACACCAGGCTAGCCTTGAACTTGCAAAACTCCTGCATCATCTTCCTGAGCCCCAGGGGTTATACATCTGCACTCTCAGATAGACTTAGAGATATGGCTTGATTGTCATAGCTGGGGTTGGCAGAGGTGTGGGTGATGCTAGTGATCTTCCTCATACTAAGCAAGTACTCTGTCATCCACCTCTATGACCAGCTCAACTTGTCGTTTCCGTATGTGTGGAAGGGGTTGTGGGGACTTGCAACTTCGGAACTCCTTGCAATAGCTGTTTGGCTTTCCTCTTCTCCACTTCTGCATCCGGTACCCCTAGTTTTCATTCAAGCCTTTGTTTTGCTTTCTACTACTTTCTCATCCTTGCCCCCACACTCACTTCATTAGCTCCCAGGATGGGCTCTCTGGTTTGGCTCTCCTCCTCTTGTCACTGTCCGTGGGGTCCACCGTAAGTACAGGAGGCCCCAGGCTCAAACGGAGGCTTCTCTTCTCTTCTCTTCTCTACACTTGAGAACATCGTGATCTCAGCTGGGTTTGCCGTTCTGAATGTCCTATGTGTGCTGATAACTTCTGTGTTTTAGTCGCACACATCTCTCTGAGTGTCTAAATCTCCATGACCAAAGGCCTGGCGGTTCCTCTGCCCCTGCCCATCCACCTGTCCTGCCCACCATGCCTGGCCACATGGCTGCCTTCCTATACCAATGTGTGCCTGGCTGCAGCCTCTCTTCTCATCTGCCTTTGTTCTCAGCACTCTTTCACGCTGTCCGAGTGCCTGCTCACACACCTCTCTCGCCTCTTAGAGGGAAGCCAAATTTCACTCTCTGTACAAGGCCTTGTCTGGCCACCCTTTCCAAAATCGCCTCCCACTCGCACCTCACACATCTTCCTTGTCTTCCTGCCTGATCTTCTTCCATGGCATTTAGCTCTGTTTGAAAGACCACACACTTAGAGATGGGTTTTGTGTGGCTTCGGTCTTCCTCATGGGAAATCAGGACCCTGAGAGCAGGAACCAGATCTCTCTCACTGACTGCCACAGTGCCCAGCACAGGGGGTGCACGCCATAGCAGTTTATAACAAGTTCGAATGGTATCGGGCTAGAAGGCAGACATCTATTGTAGTCATTGCCAAGTAACTAGTTAGTAAGGTTAATAGGGATAACCAGGAAAGCTAAAGTATCTAGGGATGGCTTCCTGTTCACCACGCTATGCTATCTGCACATTGTTCGATTCTTACACAACCACCTGAGATTATCCCACTCTACAGGGAAAGCAACTGAGGGTTTGGGGAGCCACCTGGGGAGGCATCCAAGGTGTTGGTGGCTTGGGAGGCCCTAAAACATGGGATGGGAGCAGGGGCATGGGGATCAAGGAGAGAGAGCGCAGGTTCTGAAGGACTGCAGGTAACCTGTTGCCTGGACAGCATCATGTAACCTAGCAACATCTGGCCACCACTGACAGGGATGCTGAGAGCCTGCTGAGCCTTGCCCCACAGGCCAGCTCTCCCCAGAGAGTCTTTGCTACTTAATGTGTGGCCAATTAGGCAGCAGGAATCACCCCAGAATAGAGTCCTGCCTGTGCCTGGGATCCACTATGTGTCTTCAGGCCACTCTTTACCCTCCATAGCCCTGGGCCTCCCTCCATCCTCTTTGAGGGTGAAGCCACTGAACCCCATCCCTTTAGCCCCAGAGAGGCTTTCAGGACTCCTCCTGCCTCCCAACTCCCGCACTTCAGCAGCTTAGCCAGGCAGTACACTCCTCTTTCCTCGAGAGTTCATAAAAACACGCAAACATAGGCGAGGATACAAAATATTGAGCGGCAAGGCAGTAAAACACGGCACTGTTTGTTGTGTTGATTGAATATTCATGAGCTGACTGTTTAAATTACAGTTCACAACTGTTGCCGGGGCCTGATGAATAATTTAAACAAGGGTGGCCAAAGAGATTTCAACACTGCATTAGCAGACTGCTCGGGATCAGCCACAGAGAATTTATAATTAGCTCAGAATACCCAGTAATAAATTCTTTGGAAAGATGGTTTTAATTAGCGTGTGTGCTAATTTAGAACGTAGCGTGTTTGGTGTGAAGGTGGAGGGGATAGATTACTCTGGCCTTTCCCTGGGCTTCCCTGCCATGTTAGGGTCTCACCTCTGCCAGGGAGCACTGAGTAAGGCAGAGACCCCTCCCCCCAAGCCCACCATCAAGCTCTGAAGACCTACTCCTTGATTCTCTCCTGCTCCAGGTTCCCGCATCCTAGCTCAGACATCTCTGTCAGGGACCAGCAGGTGCAGCTGCCTTCAAACTGGCCATCTGCCCCAGTATCCCCGGCTCCTGTTCATACTCATGGATTAGCCAGTGAAACCTTTCTAAGTATAGATCTGGTCCTATCTCTGCCCTTAATTGGGGGAGCCCAGAGACATGAAGTCAGAGGATACTGCTGGCGGATGTGGGGCAATGGCTAGGTACATGGGGTGAGTGGGGCATCACCAGCAGAAAGAGCCACATAGGGAGAAGCAAGTCAAGGACGGGATCCAGCTGTGATGTCCCCATTCGTAGCTAAGCATGCATCCACTCAAGTGAAGGTGTGGTGACACTTTTGACAAGGTCCCTGAGAGGCATGACATGAGAGGGGGATCATGGGAGCCCAGGTTTTGGGAGTAGAGTCAGGACCTCCCGGAGGCAAGAACATTTGAGCAGAGCCTTAAAAACTGAGGAGGAAGCTGGAGAGATGGCTCAGTGGTTAAGAGGACTGGCTGCTCTTCCAGAGGACTTGAGTTCAATCCCCAGCACCCACATGGTGACTCACAACCATCTTGAACTCTAGTCTTTGGAGATCTAACGCCCTATTCTGCACCCTCTTCTGGCCTCTGTGAACGTTGCATGCATATGGTACACAGACATACATGCAGACATAACTTAACCGGTTTGCATAAAATAATAAAATAACTTTAAATGATTTTTTCAGGGTTTTTGTTGTTGTTGTTGTTGTTGTTGTTGTTGTTGTTGTTTGAGACAAGATTTCTCTGGGTAGCCTTGGCGGACCCGTAACTTGCTCTATAGACTAGGCTGGCCTTGAACTCAGAGATCCTCCTGCCTGTGTCTCCTGAATGCTGGGATTAAAGGTATACAAACTCTCAAGTTTAGAAACGTGTAAAAGACAGGTCATTTTTGATATCAGCACCCACTAGCACCACTCGTGGCCAAGGACAGCTGGTTCTTCCTCCTCAGATCATCCCTGTCAATCAAATCTCCCCCTTGAGCCTCTTGACCCCTCCTCTCATTTATTAAGCTGAGCACAGGAGGCCCTGATCCTTTCTTGGCTCACATACCTCCCAGAATTCCCTGTTCCTCAGTGACTCCTCCAACTTTATTCCCACTGTGACCCCGGAGAACAAGAGAGAGCTTGAAGTGCCTGTGCCTCTTGAAATGTCTCTGAACATCAATCAAAACACACTCATACATCTTCGGTGATCACAGAAGTTCTGACGTGCCTGGTCACTGACCGTTCAACAGTTCCCTCCCATTCTTCAAAGACACGGAAAGATAAGTCACAAAGATAAATCAAAGCAAGACAGGTGACTTTGCTGGCTTCCTGTGTTGGAATGAGAAGACCCATACCTTGGGGACAACCTTGTAACCACAGGTGAGGAGACACGGTCAGGCCAGCCAACCCACACCAGCCCCTTCTGGTCTCAGTAGTGAGAAGAGGTGATGTAAGGCTCAGGCTCACCAGGTATGAGCCTGGTCCAGCCTTGTACAGACTACATACAGGGAACAGTGAACCTCATATGCCTGAATGAGGATCCCTTGCCATCTGCCATGCCCAAGCATTGTGGCTGGGGTCCTGGAAGGGGCTGCCAGAAAATGGAGAGATGAAACCCCAGCTCAGAGAGTCAAGGTCACAGTGCTACCTCCTTACTTCCCTATAGTAGCTTAACTGAAAGTTGGTCAGCCTTTGTCACCTTCCAGGAGCCCCAGACCAGCCTCCTGGACAGTGCTGGCAGTGGTCACATCCTGATTCCCATTTGCTTGACTTCTGCTCTCCCATGGCAGTAAAGCTGCCCTGGTTAGAGACAAATCCATTGCTATGGGCCATCTTTCTCATGCCTGACTGACAGGCTGGCCCCTGTCTTCTTCCAGAAACTTCCTTTTCTGTTCCTCTGTGTGACATAACTTCTAGTATCCTTTGTGCCACCCACTTGTGCTCCCTTTGTCTCCTCTCTGTGTCTCTCCCGGCTGTGTCCCACCCCTTCTTGCTGAGTCTGAGAAGGTGAGCTCATCACTGTCGTCTGCTCTTAGCCAGTCTGGTCTACCAGACACCTGCAGTTCCTCAAGACTCAGACGTGACATTCGGGGCTCACCAATCCTGCCCTGTTTGGCCCTCTAGTTCTTCCTTACGCCAGCCCTGCTCCCCCCCCCCTCCAATGTCCACTACTCAGTACAGGGCTCTCCTAGTGTGGCTTGGGCACTCTACCTTACAACCTTTCCGTGTGTGTGTGTGTGTGTGTGTGTGTGTGTGTGTGTGTGTGTGTGTGTGAGAGAGAGAGCAGGGTGTGGAGTTAACTCCATGAGGCAGGCGTCACTGTGCTTGTTACTCTAACTCCCCGATGGTTCCACACGGTGCCTGGTACAGATCGAATGATACATGTAGACATGATGACTGTCCTATATGCAGCAGTGGGGGTGGGACAAGCACTCGGGGTGACAGGTATGCGAAGACAGAGAAAAACCAGGACTGTCCCCAGAGTACACACTTGGCTCTCGCTGACCTTCACACGCTGCTAGGCGCTGGCCAGTAATCAGGGATCAAAGCAAAGATCTAAGCCAGGTGTAGTTATAAGGGAGCAACAACAAGGACAAGAAAAAGCTAATAAGTGTTCCACACACTGTTAGCAGGTGCTTTGGAGAGAAGACAACAGCAGCCCAAGAGGCTAGGAGGTTCTGTCCGCTCTCTAGTGTGCACAGGGACCCAGGTTGCAGCACAAGGTTGCATGGCCAGGAAAAGCCTCCTGGGGAACTCGAGGCTTGAACCAGGTTCCTCAGTACTGAGGAAGGAAGCAGGGTGAGCACTCCTCCCCGTGTGGAAGAACACTGCCGCCCGCCCAAGGGTCATCCACAGGCGGTCCACACCCAGCCGGAGTGACTTTGGACGTGGCTGTTGTGTGCTCTGAGCGTTCCTGTTGCTTTAGCTTGCAGTCCAGTTACAGCAACCAAAAATGCCCACAAATTCCCCCCAGGGAACAAAAATGTACTCAATTCTACACTGACCCAGAAGCAAGGGCCCACTTGAATATTCAAGGAACAGTAATGAAGGGGGAATGGGGTGAAACAGGAGTGGGGACGAGTGGGAGGAGAGCAGTAAGGAGGAGACCAGAGAGGTGCCAGGCTTTGGTGTTTAAGATTTTGGATCTTGGTTATGATCAAGTAGAGAGCTAGCGCAGGCTCTGTAAGGAGGCCGCCAACCCAGAGATGCAAGTCAAGGGGCCAGGCAGGCCCCCATTCCAACCTCAACAGAAACCTCCCATCCCCAGTGGAGCCTGCCAAGCAGCCCAGCTGCCTGTTTGCAAACCTTTCTTCAAAGACAAAAACAGCCCTGAAGGGGACAAATGGCTTTCGATTCACAACCTCCCTGCTGGGCCTTCATATTCATAACAAGATGATCAGTCTAGCTGGGAATGGGCTGTTGCTTTAAAGGATAAATTAGTGAGACTCTTAACTCAATAATTAAAACTATGATGGCGCTTGGCCTGCAGGGATAATGTACTATTATTATAGTCGTTTGTTTCAATTAAATGCTTGCTGGTTTTACAATAGCAGCTGGGCACCTGTGCACTGGAGTAATAACTCTGAACAAGACATCTACATTTCAGGAGGAATTTGTCAGCCTGCAAAGGATCTCCTGCCAAGCATGAAAGTTTATTAGAAATACTTGCCAACGAGGCTTGCCAGCAAGGGGCAGGCACTGGGGGAGGCTGCTATTGGTTCTCTCTTTTTCTGGCTCAAGGGCTCTGTGTGTGTGTGTGTGTGTGTGTGTGTGTGTGTGTGTGTGTGTGTGTTCGAGAGGGGGGCTAATTTTCAAACATTTGACTCCTTAAGACTATAGATATTTCAGAGAGCAGGATGCACGTGGGAAAGCTGATGTGGGTGACTTAAGACTTTAATTGTGACATCCCATAGTAGTGATTCCAAGGATGACAGACTAAAAGGCTGACCTATCCCAATATATCAACATCAAAGCATGCTGGGTATCCGTGAGTATGTCACTTACACAGCACAAGTGTCCTCATAGATGTGGTTAAGCAGAGGAGACCTTGGCTGACAGGGACATGTGGGCAGTCAGACCCTCCTGGGAACAGACTCATCAAGGAGACACGGCCTTTAAACCCACACGGCTTTATATAAGCACCCATGAAAAGGGATGTAGCCACGGGATGGGGCAGCCATCAACAAAGGCAGTTCCTAGAGATGATTATGAGCCAGCTGTTAGAAGCCAGCATGCCCCGCAACAGGGAAACAGAGTATCAAGGTTCCAAAGTAGCCTTGGCCACGTGCCAAAGCCTTCCCTACCAGGACCACCCACGTTCTCTTTCTGAGAGAGGCTGAAGCTTGAGGTCAGAGCTAGACCCCAGCAATGGCCAGGGCATGGCTCAGCTCAGGGAGAGTTCGTAGCAGGTGTTTGCTCTGATGCGGGGGCAGGAGGAGAGACTGAGGATTACAGCTAAGGACACAGGTCTGGGAGCTACCCAGACCTCCATGTGAATCTTAGCACTAAATGACCTTGAACCGTGACTGTCTGTTCTATGCCTGCATTGCCACATCTGTAAAGTACAAGATACAGCAGATTCTCCTTCCGGGACAGGGTGAGAATTCAGTGTGATGAGCAGGCTGCTGCTGCCTAGAGAGTAGGAACTGCCCAGTGAAGGGTATGAAGATGTACCACTGTTATTTTTATCAATGGTCTTCAATAAATAAGGAGGTTGGCACTATATAGCCATGAGCTAAAAGACCCCGAGTCTTCTTATTGGCACATAGCCCCAGCCAGTCATTTGCCTGCTGCCTGTAGCTGCCTTTCTGCTCCAGCAGTTCAGTTAGGCAGTTACAACAGATCCCATTTGGTTTCCAGAAACCCAAAATATTTAATATCTGACCATTCAGAGGAACTTGCCCGCTCCTGGTAAAAACCGATGCGATGACTCTTTGTGAAGCGCCAGCCCTGGGCCGGGCCTCATACTATTATGAATCTCATGAGAGAAGCCTCCCTCCTGGTTACTCTCCCCAACTCCCACAACCTCATTCAAACTTAACATGAGCAAGTTCTTGGCAGAGGAAGAGGGAAATTTATGGATGGGATACTTGTACGATTTGCTCTGTAGAGCATTGCCTCTTTGGGATCCACACAGCTCCCTGTCCCGAAGGGCAGGCTCGGTGTCACCCCTTTTCCCTGTCAGAGCTGCTGGGGTTTGTGTGGGCACCGTCAGAGGATGCCAGGCAACAGACAGGTGGCATTCTGACTCATCACTTTCCTAGTGGTGGGATTCTGAGACAGTCACTGGAGCACAGGCTCCACCACCTCAAGTTTCAGTGGCTTCAGAGTTAAGTTGGAAGGAAAACGTGTGTCCATCAGAGAGTTCTTCACAAGCTCCCAACATAGCCCTCTGTGCATAGCTCCTGCACATAGATGGTGCACATATGCCCACACATGTACAATGGGACCACAAACATAAGTGAGTGCTCGCTAATATAATGCTAAGCATGGCATAGCACCGATTGTGACCACTCTCTCTAGACAAAGGTGCTAATGCCTGTCTGCTACCAGAGACTGTCAAGGGATTATAAAATAAAATGCTGGCCAGTGGCTTCTAGCCCCATATTGGTTTCTGCTGTGGCTCAGAATTGAAGGAACTTTAGGACCCACCTGCACCCAGGAAAGGGCTTACCTGACAGAATTTAACAGAGAGGAGTGTCTGTAGCTTATGTGGGGGGGGAAAGGACAGCTCACTCCCTCGTTCTCCTCTGAGTGGAGGCAGGACAGGATTCAGTTCTGTGGATTGGCAGGAGCTGAGAAGAGGTGGGATTTCTCACTGTCCCTTGTGGGGGTGCTCTCAGCACCTAGCACACTCCATGGAGACTACAGCCCGGCATGTGTGAAAAGCTCCCCGCACTCTACAACCCTGAGAATCTATTAAGTCTAATTATGTTTGCGGGGCTATCACCTCCCTCTCGCTCCTCTGCTGGGCCTGCAGGAGAGGGTGCAGGTGCGGCTGCCAGCTGGCCATCTGTTTGCTTGTGGGAGCAGAAAGGAACCTCGTGCCACGGCTAGGAGCATCCCCTCAGCAAGGTTGTGACAGCCAGGTCCTCACCCTGATGAAGGTTTCCGCACAGTGAGCCACCAAGGCCCCAGAGCAGGATCTGGGAGAACGACAGACAGCCGAGGAGGGCTGGGGACTGCTTGGGGCGATGAGTGGAGTTCAGGGAGGTGCACGACAGAGGAAAGCTCTTATCTAGAGAGAAACCCTCATGGTCCCAGGGAGTTCTGCATCAGTCAGGGGACAGTGGGGGGCTGCTGCTGGGTAGGCATGGGGATTGCTGGGCAGTAGTTCCTATTTAGCCAGTGACTGCCTCTGTAAGTAAGGAGACAGGTGCCAGTGTCCTCAACACTGAGAGACAAGGACATTGACATGAGACAAGGGCTCAGGTCTGACCACTACAAAGCCTCTAGCACCAGACAGTATCAAGCAGCAGGCCTCTAATTGGGGGCATCTTTTTCACTTTGGGGAGTTAGGACGTTTGGGGAGTTCATGAAGAACCCTAGGAAGTCTAGGATGCTTGGTGGCCATGCTCACATCTTATTGGTTTGTAGTCACATATTGTCCCTGTAGAAAGTTCATGCCCCTGACCAACTGCGAGGCATTCAGGGCTCTCTTCCCTAATGCTTAGCCCTGAAACCAGGCCCACTCAGAAGCCCCGAAAGGTCTGCTTGCCACTGTTTGCAGAGGAAGCTGTGGGCAAAGCAACGGCGATCTTTGTGGCAAGAGGGCTGTCTTTCCAGACGTGCTGTTTGCTGTGCTCCACACAGCCTTTTAAGGGATGTTAGGGAACCCCCTGAATGATTATGGAAATCTCTAGGTGTCAACAGAATGTGTTACAACATACAATCAGTGGTGGCCAGGGGGTATGTGGTAGTCTGGGATACCTCATGGGCCCATGCCAAGGTGCTTGCCGAGAAATCACACTATGCGGCGGGACCTGATATAAGGGGGGTTTATTTGAGGGGGAAAGAGGGGGATGAGGACCTGGAGAAGAGGTGGAGGCAGAGAGGCAGACAGACGGGAGCAGAGCCAGGAGGGCAGAGAAGGGGAGACAGAGGAGGACAGAAAGAGGGAAAGTGAGCCCAGACACTCACACCTGCCAGGTAAAGGTGGCAGGTGATGGCGGCAGGTGATGGAAAGAGCCTAGCAGCATCCCCTGTAAGCTTTTGGAGGAGCCCTCAGAGACACGGGAGACTTACTAACAAACTGTCCATGTGACAGGAAGTTCAGAATCAGGAGAAAGTATGTTCAGGTAAGAAAGTGACAACTTGCATTTAAAAACCAGATCAGCTTCAGACTCTGAGACCAAACAACACAGCAATGACCAATACGAAAGGGCTAACGGCCAGGGTGGAGGGTGGGGGTGGGGGTCCAAACTCCAAGCTCACCACACCTGCAAGGATGAAAGAGCCTAAAGATTCAGTGCGTGTTTAATGGGAGGCTCAGAGAAAATACAAGCAACAAATAAATAGTGGTAGAAAGTGTCACTCATGTGAAGAAGTAGAAAACGCTCTGCTCTAAGGAATCTAGAAAGTATCAGTAACATTGAGAACATTTCCTCCACGGATTCAGATCACCGGGCTTTTTTTTTTTTTTTTTTTTTTTTAATCTCAAAGAACCTTTAAGGGTTAAAAAGTTGTTCTTGAGGCTGGGGGATGGCTCAGTTGGTGCAGTACTTGCCTTGCAAGCCCAAGGACCTGATTTCCAACCCCAGAACCAATAGTTTTAAAAGAAAGAAAGAAAGAAAGAAAGAAAGAAAGAAAGAAAGAAAGAAAGAAAGAAAGAAAGAAAGAAAGAAAGAAAGAAAGAAAAAAGAAAAGTTGGGTGTGGTAGTGCTGTGTGCTTACAATCCCAGTGCAGACAGGTGAATCTTGGCCAGCTTGGCCTCGTTAGCCAGTGAGAGGCCCTATCTCTGTATACAAGATGGACAGCATCTGAGAAATGACCCCTAACATTGCCCTCTAGTTCCTTACGTGCACATATACATGCATGCATGTGGAAATATACACGCATGCACATGTATGTACACCAAGCTGTTACTTATTATCAGATTATCAGACAATTTAGATCTACCTGGGAGGTCATGAGGCAAATGAAAACTCATTTTGAGGCAGGGTCTCACTATGCGGCCCTGGGGGGCTTGGAACTCTCTAGACAACCAGCCTGGCTTCAGACTCTGAGGCCAACCTGCTTCTGCTTCCCAGGGCTAAGGTTAAAGGCGTGTGCCGCCGTACCACGCGGTGCAATGAAGTTTTAAAGCGAGAGTAGAGACTGGAAGGACCTGGCCTATACATCTTAGAAGGGTGACTTGTGGGTAGGAGTAGCACGTGAGAGATTTGGAACTCACCGTGGAAGAACGGCCAACGGTGCTTGGTGTGTCCAGACAAGGGATATTTGGGAAGGAGGAGATGGAGGCTGGTACTCACGTCTGTAGCTTGTGCAACAACAGAAATGGTGATGCCGTGTGCTGTTTTGGTAAAATTAGGACAAGATTTAGGGAGAAATAAGGCTTCCCTTCCTATGGACCCAGCCTTATGTGTTTCTGGGAAGGGGGGTGCCAATCATGTGGCCGGACATAGAGTCTGGAGCTAGCCTGGAGATTAGGGGCCAGTCTTTGGCGTCATCTTATATGAAATCTCTCATGAGATGTAACACGGCCAATTAAACCATAGAGATGCCAGCCACCTCTGCATCCCAGACTCCCCAGAACCTCCCCAACTCCTCTTGAGTTGGGTATTCTGCTTTGACAAATCTCTGGGATCACCCTTCTGCATCAGCCCAGCTTTTGACAGGATAAATGCTGCTGGAGCCAGTTCAGCTCCCTCTCATCTTTGTCTTTCTCAGAAATCACCTCCACCCTGTTGCCTTAATTCTCCCATGCGTAGCATACCAGAGCAATGTTACACGGTTTACACGTGGATTTAAAGGTACAGGGCTGCCCGAGTCGGTTGGAACCCTCTCCCGCTCCTTGCTTACTCTTGTTCACTCACCCACACTTCGGGATGAGGCTCTTGTCATTCACTCTGACTCTGAGAAGAATTCCTTTATTTGGAAAGGCCATTTCTACTTTCCTCAACTTGGTAAGCCTTTAAAAGAGTTCCAATTGTTCTGGAGTTTAAAATTCTTTATTGTACAATTTTCTAAAGGTAACAAAGTGACTCTCATACAAGTATAACATGCAGGCATATTAAAACCACATTTAACTTGTTATTAATGAGGAAGTCAGTAAGATATTATACTGAGTTCAGGTTAGAATCTGAAAAACAGACACACACTTAAGCAGTCAGGGAATGAGGAAATAAATTGGCTAAAAACAGAAAACTGGTTGATATCAGAGCAATTGAATTTGATGATTAAAATTATCTTTTCTATAGTATAGGATCAATTATATCTATATAGCAGAAAATTTTAGTTGTGTTTTAATGGATAAGAACCAGTTGTTTTCCACTTGACACTCATCCACTGTTGATATTAGAGTTTGGATCTTTAAAAAAATCTTTCAAAGTCCCATTAACAGAAAAATGGATAGCAAAATGTGGTATGCTCATACAATGGAATATTATTCAATCTTAAAAGGGGAAAGGAATTCTGACTCACGCTACAATGTGTATAAATCTTGAGGCCACTGTGCTAAGTACATTAAGACAGTCACAAAGGGAGACTTAGATGGTATGATAGATTCCCTGTATCCGAGGTACTTAGTAGGGCTCAATCAACAGGGGATGGGGAAATGGTTCTGTTGGTAAGTTTTTGCTGCACAGTCTTGAGAACCTGATTTCAAATTCCCCAGCCACAAGTGTCTGCGAGTAGCAGCGACAGGCTAGTCACCGAGGCTTGCTGTCAGTCTACCGAGCTCCAGATGCAGTGAGAAACACCATCTCAAGGAAATGTGTGGAGAGCAATAATAGCACAGGGTGCCCAACGCCCTCCTCTGGCCTAGAAGCACAGCATCCCCATACACATGTGTACATACATCCTGCACACACACATAGACCACATACAAAGAAAGGAGAATCGTGGTTTCCAGGGACATGGGCAAGACAGGAGTGGAAAACTATTAATATAGGTAGAAGTAAAGATACTTCTGGAGACGGATGGGAGTGATGGAAGATGGAGGCATGGTGTGTGCATAGCACCGAGATGTATGTGTAAAAATGGTTGCATCCATGAGTTGGCTCAGATGATAAAGACACCTGTTCAGAAATCCTAGCAACCTGACCTTGACCCCCTGGACCCACACAAAGGTTGAAAAGAAGAACTGACCTCACAAAGCTGTCCTTTGATCCCCACATGCACACTATGGTATATGTATTTACACACAGCCTACATAAACACAACAATATGAAAATTACACAAGAAAAATTTATTGATTTTACCACGGTACAATCTTAAATGATTTCAAAAATGATCAGTTGCAATAACTACTTTTCCCACCCCCGCTACAATTTACAGAGTTGCAGAATTAAAATAGCCTAGTCAAATTTAGAGGGGACATTCAGAATCAGATAACCTGAGAGGTCTAGAGGGCAATGCACAGCAGAATGTCAAAGGAACATTCATTTGTCTTTGTCGACGTCTTTCACAGTTTTTCCTGCAGTGGGCGTGTCCTTGTGTGTGGGAGAGGTGAGAATTGCTAGGTTCCAGGAGGCGTGTACTGTGGAGTGCTGGGAGCCGTGAGCTCATTTACTCCGGACTGAAGGTCCTTGGTTTTGTTTTAGGTTTGGGTTTCTTTTTGAGAGATTTTCTAGCCCAGGCTGCCCTCGAACTCTATATATGGCTGAGAATGACCTTGAACTTCTGATCCTCCTGCCACTGCCTCCCGAGTGCTGGGGTAGCAGACAAGCACACAAAATTCAGTTTATGAGGTGCTAGGGATTGAACCCAGGGCCTTGTGCCACATCCTATCCTTCCTAAGAGCTGAACTTGGCTGCTGTCCACATCCACTAGACCACACCCAAGTGGCCTAACTGACTTATGGATGGTGTTCTGCCTCACCAGTGATAAGACTTAGAATGTTTCTCACGTAGGGCATTCACAAAATGATGATGATGATAATGATAAATTTAAGTACCTTTAATATCAGAAAGATAATAATTCACAAAGTCAGGAATACGGGGTTGAAGAATTCCACCACAAGTAGCTGAGAAGAAAACTATATGCCTTAACAAGCTATAGCCAGTTTGCGCTAGAGGAAATCATGCCAATTTCTCATTTAAAACTTAAAAGCTAGGAATGGTGGTGCACACCTATAATTCAAGAGGCTGAGGAGGGAGGACAGAGAGTTTAAAGTCACCTGGACTGTATGGTAAGACCCTGCCTAAAAGAAAAACAAACAAACAGAAATCCACAAAGAAGAAATGGCATGTACTTATTGTAGGTAGACAGCGGGAGCTGCTTAGGGACTTAAAACTTGCCACACTTTAAGGAAGCTGGCTTGCTGAGCCTATATTTCGGGTTTCTGACTGATGTGCTGATGCAGATCCCAATATATTGAGAACAGGGTTGGGACCAGCATTCGCCCATCCGCTGTTTGCATGATGTACATCTGAAACCATGCGGGATGAGAACAAAAACCGTATGGAAACCATGACAACGGCCGATAGAAAAGGATGGAAGGCAGAGACAGTCACCAGAGCTTTCATGAATAAGGAGCAACCGTCATGAAGACGGCATTCTGGGATGTCTAAGCACTGAGCAACTTCACATGGCATACCTGAAGCAAACCCGTTCACACCAAATGCCCTGAAGAACTGATGGAGACATGGGGCAGATGGAGGGCTTTAGCTCAGTTTTCTCTGTCTCATAGCTGGTGTCAAAACAGTACATTCAATAGACACGGAGGTATATATATATATCACAGTGAATATTATTTCAATTAGTTTTTTTTTTCCAGTGCTAGGAATCAAACCCAGGGCCTCATGCATGCAGGGCAAGCATTCTACCCTGAGTTAGTCTCTCAACCCCAAGCCCACATTATTTTAGTTTTACATGAAAAAAAAATTTTTTTTTGCAAGATGTGGTTCTGTCCTAAGGGAAGCCTTGACACATCCCACAAAACAAAACTGGGGGATTCATGTTCCCCGACCGCAATAACAATAGGACACCTTCCATTAAAACACTCTGCCCAGCAGCCTGAGTTAAGTAAAAGACAATCCCATCTTCAGTTTTGAGGAACGTGCCCAGAGCATAGCTGAGCTTTTCCTCAAGGAAAGCATCCCCTGTGGAGAGCAGAGCTGCTCAGTCTCAACACACACACACAAGTCTTTGTTTTGGGGGCAAGGATGGGGGGCAGCCAGCCCACTTACTGTGGAGTTTAACAGCTTCCTCTGCCAGTACCTCCAGGAGACAGGAGCATGCCCCCAGTGGTGAGATGAAAACTGTCTTTGTAGACATCCTCAGATGTTTCCTCCTGGTGAAGTGGCTCCCGTCTGAACCCTCGACCTAGATCTAGATGGTTCTGTACCAAATAAGGCAAACACGCAATAAATTGCTTAATTTGAAAACGCCATATCAAAAATAACCCATGACGCATGGAGTGACTGTTACGGGACAGGAAGGCTCAGGGAAGCTGCTGAATTGAATTTTTAATGAAGAACTGCTTCTTCCGATGCCCTTCTGATGCCCACAGGCACTGTACATACATGGTGCACAGACATACATGAAGGTAGTATATCCATACACATAAAGTTCTACAAGTCTCAAAATAATAACAGCAAGCATAGGGGGTCTGGAGAGCTGGCTCGGCAGATAAAAGGCCCTCCCCTTCAAAGGTCAACCTCTGACCTCCGTAGGTAAACATAGACACCTACATACCCACACATATGTACATGCATACATACAAAGATGGTTTTTTAATCATGGTTTTATTGTGGAAAACAGATTTAATATTTTCCCCCTTTTTTTTTTTTAGAATGTTTGATTTTTTTTTATTGATATTTGAGTTGCTGACGTGTTTCATAAGAGGTTGTTCAGTGAATTTTGGCTTAGGATTAGGACTGGATTTCCAACCGCGTCTGAGATGGCGCTAAGCAGACTTCTGCCAGTCTGAGCTCTGTACTGATGCCAAGCAGAGTTTCAGCATCGATGATTATGGAACTCAAAATATCGATCAACTCTGAGAAATGTTAAAGATGTTTTCCATCCCGCATACCAGAGTTTAGCCAAGATTTAGTTCTTCATGCAAACGTAATTAAGCACACCCACTTCGGTAGCCTGCGCATTTGCCTGTATCTTACTGTGTACCAAAGACTTATTTTCCAATAACTTCCCCAACGGTTTCTCAGCAGTAAGTGTTTGATTTAGGTGCTTATTTTATTCTGCCGTATACCCCGAGCCACGTAAACGTTTCTTGGATGATAAAAGGGTCACAAGTTTCAAAGCCCTGACTAGTGAAGCTCATTTGAGGTTAGAGAGCCAAAATGGAGAAGAGCATCTAAAGGATGCGACCAACGTTAGTCAGTAACCGGTACCTGCTGCATCATAGCCACAACCCAGAAAGTACATTTGGGAGGACTTTGCTACAGGTAACGATTTCATGATATTTGGGTTCCAAAGAAAGCTTTAACAGAGTCTCAGAAGTGCACACTGTACGAACATTCGCCGCTTCTGTGACTCGAAATTGAAGACGAAGCAAAGAGAAGCAAAATTAGCTGCTTAGAAGTCTCTGGAGTTCTCTTTAAAACTCTTTTTGTCAAAGGAAAAAAATTAAAGAATGAAATCCCTACACACAAGAGAGATCAATAACAACAGTCTTATAAAATATTCTCTGGGGCTGCAGAGATAGAGCTCCACAGGTAAGAGGACCCTTGTGCAGTCCCAGCTCTCTCTCACATGGTGGCTCACGACCATCCACAACTCCAGTCACAGGGAATCCGATGCCACCTTCTAGCCTCTGAGGGCACCGGGCACACAAGTGGTACACAGCCGTGCGTGCAGGCAAAATACCCATATACATAAAATAAATTTAAAAATCAAAATTATTACAAGGTAAACATCTATGAGAAACACCCAGGATATTTTTAGCATTAAAATATTATTTTTAATTGTAGGGGAGTGTGTGTGGAGGCACCCATGCGTCGTGAGTGGTGGGGGTCAGAGGTCAGCAACAGAGCCTCTTTTGCTCTCATCGTTTTTTCTTTGTCCATTTGTGTGCGGGGGGGGGGAGTGCTTGTGAGTGCACATGTGCAGGGGACGGGAGTGGTGTGCATGCCTGTGCACACGCTCATACACACGTTTATATGGATGTGGGCACTTGTGTGAGAGTGTGAATGTGCATGTGCAAGTGTTCATGTGCAGGTCTGAATTTGATGGCGGGAATTATCCTCCATCATTCTTCAGCTTTATTCACTGAAGAAAGGTCTCTCAGTGGAGCCCAGGGCTCACAGATCCGGTTCATCTTGCTGGCCAGCTCTGTGAAGCCAACTTGCTCTGAGGATCCTACCTCTCCCTTCAAGGCTGGAATTAGCACCACTCCCACCTGGCATCTACAGGAACTCTTCACCCCTAAGCTTAACCACCAAGCCGGCTCCCTAGTCCTGACCCTGCTCTCAGCTTTAAGATGGAGTCTCTCACTGTCCCTGAACCTTTCAGTTGTAGCCTAGACCCCAGGATTCAACTCTCTCCATTTCCTCCTTCCTTGAAACCCTCCCCTGACCTCCTGCCTCCCAGCCCCCAGGGTGTGACGTGAAGATGAGCACCTAGCTGCCCCTTTTACATGCATGCTAGAAATCTGAACAGTGGTCCTACTAGGTGTCCCCTCTTACATGCATGCTAGGGATCCAAGCAGTGGTCCTACTAGGTGTCCCCTCTTACATGCATGCTAGGGATCCAAGCAGTGGTCCTAAGGCTCACACAACATGAACTCTACCTAGTGAGCCATTTCCCCCGCCCCTAAAAATTATTAACCATAAAACAAGGGAAATAAATGAATTTTGAAATATAATTCAAAATTGAGGGAGAATCAACAATAATCTTTACAAGCTAGGAGGAGGGGTTAACAAAGATGAAATTAGATATTAAATTGTCAGTGAACAGGGAAGAAGGGATCATTTGGAGACCTTGTTTGTTTGTGACAGTCTCACTGTGTCGCTCAGGCTATTCTGGGATTACAAGCATGTGCCGCCGCCATGTCTAGCGAGGGCTGATTCTTCTAAAGAGAAGTTTAAAACCCCATAAAAGAAAAGGTCTATTTGCTGCTTACTGAAGAAAAGGCTGAGAACATTGCCATTAGAAATCAGACAGAGCAAATAATAAATGCAGAGGAAATAAAAAAAAGTCTAAGAATGTTCACAGGGGCCTCGATGAAGCGTGCATTTATACTGTGTTTGTCTGGGTCACTGTTTGAATTCCATGTTCAGTGTGAGACCGCTCCTGTGTGGAAAATGGTTATGTTTCTTGTATCCCAGAAATAACCACTAGGGGGAAAGAGGAATGAAGTCAGTAAGAACATTTCTGACATCATTTCTGCTAAATGATTCATTCATTCATTGCACTGGACAGACATCAATGACATAAGACTTACTTTATGCTTGAGTAGATCTGGTCCTTAATCGTAGAAGATGGTTTTATTACACAGGGTACAGATGTGGAAACTGAGGCCCACTGAAGTCAAACTTGGCCAGCGTCAAGCACCTGGTAAGGGTCTGGGTTCCCAGCGACTGTGTTCTTTGCCATTCATTGTTGCACAGCACACAAGGCAGAGCTGTGTTCACCGTGGAGCTTGTATCATGAGATGATCCATTCGCAGCTGGACCAAGCTCCTGTATGGACGGCATGCCGACCACCCGCCCGCCCACGGCAGATGCCAACTGAACAGCCAAGGGGCCCTAGTGGCTCTGCAGGTGCTCTGCATCAAGCAGAGGTCAGAGGAGACTGGAACTCTACCTTGAAATTCCCCTGTGGGGGTCTCGGTGGGAAGCCCAGCCCAGCGTGGAAAGGGCCACTTGCCACCTCTCACCCAGATGTCCCCTCCTGAGAGGCAGCTGTGGCATTTGTCGAGGCAGAGCCTTCTAACACAATCACCCTGTCCTCTCTTAGATCCAGGAAATGGTCCACTCGGAAGTGGCGGCGTATGACTCAGGCCGGCCAGGGCCCCTGCTGGGCCGCCCAGCGATGCTGGCCAGCCACATGAGTGCCCTCAGCCAGTCTCAGCTCATCTCCCAGATGGGCATCCGGAGTGGCATTGCCCACGGCTCCCCATCACCCCCAGGGAGCAAGTCAGCAACCCCCTCTCCATCCAGTTCCACACAGGAGGAGGAATCAGATGCCCATTTCAAGGTGCGTGATATGGAAGGGCGTGGCTTCAAGGTGCCTCCCTGGTGAAGAGGGGCTCTGCCAAGTCACGGCCATCATTTAGTCTTTGCTGGATACCTTGTGGATCTCTGGTCAGAGGGATGATACCTGAACCCTCGGGACATCAGGCTGTGGCTGCTAAATCTACTGGAGCTCCCTCCTCCTCCAGGCACAGTGGAGCCCTGAAGAGATTCAGGGCCCAACCACGGTGTCCATGACAGGAGGCCCCCAGTGGCTGGGCCTTCTTATTCTTGCAAAGGGTCCATCCAGTGCACATAAGGCCACTTCATTGTCTAAGAGCATGGACTCTTGGTTTCTCATTTTCATTTTGTGAGACAGGGTCTCTTGATGTTGCCCACACTGGCCTTCATCTCTCAATCCTCCTGCCTCTGTTGGTTTTATTATTTGTTGTTGATCAGGAGACTTTGGAAGTCTGGAGAGACAGATGTTAACGTGGGAAAGGGGGAGGTGCTAGAAAGACAGAAAAGGGTTTGTTTATGTTTTGAAATGATAGAAATGCTGGTGGTTTCTGCCCATAGGGAAAGGTAGAAGTCCCAGAATACAGCTTTTGTAGCTGTACAGGGAAATGGCCAGCCTCGATGGCAAGTTAGTGTTCATAGCTCAATGGTCTTCAGGAACTGTCAAAATTCTCTGAATGGACATACATGTGGGTCCTCCCTAAAGAGTTAAAAGTACACCCCAGGCTGCCACACAGTGTGCATGAGCATCTGTTGGTTTGTCCATCCATCTGTCTGTCTACCCGTCCATTCATCTGTCCATCTATCTGTCCATCCATCCCTCCATCTGTGTGTCTGTCCATCCATCCCTCTGTCCGTCCCTCCGTCTGTCTGTGTATACCTCTGGGTCCCTCTGACCCTGAGATCTGTGTCTCTGTGTTGTTCTCAGTGTCTGTCTCCTTGTGTATCTTCATCTATGTGCCTGTATCTATTCCCATCAACATATATATGTGCATGTACCTGTCTGTCTGTTGTCTGTGTTCATGTATGTCTACCTGTGTGTGTCTGTCGCTACCCTCCTCCAAGTACATGACAATGTAGGCCAAGTTGCCTAGGTATGAACCTCTGGTAGACCAGCCCTGCCGCAGCTTGTGGGAGAACAGGGCTGGTCTGAGGTAAGCTGCCGGGGAAGACTAGCTTGGCCCAAGTCTGCTTAGGGTCCCACTAGCCAGGAGGCCCTTGATTGTTCCTCTTGTCTGGCAGATCTCGGGAGAGAAGAGACCCTCAGTGGACCCAGGCAAAAAGGCCAAGAATCCAAAGAAGAAGAAGAAGAAGGACCCCAATGAGCCACAGAAGCCAGTGTCAGCCTATGCTCTCTTCTTCAGAGACACTCAGGCTGCCATCAAGGGGCAGAATCCCAGTGCCACCTTTGGAGATGTGTCCAAAATAGTGGCCTCCATGTGGGACAGCCTGGGAGAAGAGCAGAAACAGGTGAGCCTTGGTCCCCTCCTGAATTGTCCCTGACAACCTGAAGGCATTTCCTCAAGGGAGGCTCCTTTCTCTGTGATAACTCCAGCTTGTGTCAAGTTCACACACACACACACACACACACACACACACACACACACACACACACAAAACCAGCCAGCACACTATCCATTGCCTCTTTTGATAGGGAGAAGGGGAGGCAACAAGAGGCTAAGTAGCTCACTGAGGTCCCCATTGTAAGACTGGCATCGGGGTTTGTTCAGGCCTGTAAAACCAGGGAAGTCAACTGGGATGCTGGGATAGGTGCTTGAATCCCAATAAGTAGATGGGTACATGGGTCATGGGGGAGGGAGGGTCTTAGGGTTTTATTTCAGTGAAAAGACACCATGACCAAGGCAACTCTTATACAGGCAAACACTTAACTGGGGCTGGCTTACAGTTTCAGAGGTCTAGTCCATTACCATGGAGGAAGCATGGCAGTATGTGGGCAAAGATGGTACTAGAGAAGCCAAGAGTTCTACATCTTGATCGGAAGACAGCCAGGAAGAGACAGGATTTGGTTTTTTCACGCTGTAGCTTGAGCATTTAGGACCTCAAAGCCCAGACTCCACAGTGATACACCAGACTCCACGGTGATACACTTTCTCTAACAAGGCCACACTTTCTCCAAGAAGGCCACACCTCCTCATAGTGCCACTCCCTACGGTCCAACCATTCAGATGCATGCATCTTTGGGGGGCCAAACCTATTCAAACTGTAACAGGAGGCAAAAAGAGAGGAAAGGACACAGCCCTGGGATGGGCTCCTTTAGGGTCTCCAAGGTGAGACTGAAGGCTGAGCTCCGTGGGAGGAGAGCCTTGTACTGGAGGCACCGTGCACACAAAGTCCAGGAAGAGAGTGACAAGCACATGGTATCAGGACACCAGGGGAACCGAATGCTGATGGTGAGGGCTCACACAGTGTGACAGAGCTGAGGGGTGGACAGGGGCCAAGCAGGCCCTGGAGGACAGGAGTGGAGTACTTGCTGTGCAAGCAGAGGGAACCACTGATGTTTGCACAGGCTAGCCAGCTCAGCTGCAGGCAGGCAGGCAGGCAGGCAGGCAGGCAGGCAGGCAGGCAGGCAGGGAGGGTAACCTGGCAGGTCCTCACCTGGCAGGAGAGATCAGAGACTAGGGACAGGGAGATTGGAAAGTGGAGAGTTGTCGTGCCCGTCGCTCCCGCCTGCAGGATATAAGGACTACGACACGACACACAAGATTCTTCCACAACTTCTTTATTCTCTTGTTGCTTGCTGAAGCGAAAGGACCCCAAGCCTGAAAACCCTCTGGTTTATATATAGCCCTAAGGGGAACGTGTCTGCCTGTGATTGGTGCTTACTTCTGAAACCTCATTAGCATCTCTGTGTCGGCTCATCGCCGAGCATGTCGCATGCGCCTAGCAAGCTGTTTTTTCTCTCCCTTCTCCCTTTCGGGTCGGGCGCCATCTTGTAATGGCGGAATGCGGCAGCTTGCCACAGAGGGTGCGGTGGGCACTCCTTGGGATTCTGACTTCCTGGTGGGGAGTGGAGATGCTGTCCACGGGCATGGGAAGCATGGTAGAGTAGCAAGCTGGAGCCAGAGACATAGATCACGGATGTGAGCGAGGTGCATCCTTCACCCTATCCAGGACCAGACTGGGGCAGGTAGTTCAGGAGATAGTCTAAGACCTGCTGGAGAGAACTGGGGCTTGAGACAACAGAAGGCAGAAGACACTGTCACAGAATTCCCACTGTGGGAGACTTTGCTGTTGGCCTTGGATGCTGTGTGTGCTCCAGCTGCAGTGGGGAGAGCCAGGGACACTGCCAGCTTCCTCTCTGAGACCTTTGTCATTTTTCTCGTGTTGAGGGCTATGCTGGGCTCAGCATGGTGGCTCATCTGTTGCCCTTGATGAGAGCCATCTACCCTTCTGCAGTTAGCGGCAACACGCAGGGCAATTCTTCAAGAAGGTGGATGTCTGGGCCTTGTGTGTCTCATGATCCCACAGGCTAGCCCGGTGTCTTAGCCACTGTTTTATTGCTGTGAAGAGGAACCATGACCAAGGCAACTCCTATCAAAGAAAGTATTTCATCGAGGGCTTGCTTGCAGTTTCAGAGGCTTAGTCTGTTATCACGGCAGAGAGCGTGGGGGCAGGCAGGCCTGGTGCTGGAGAAGTAACTGAGAGATTTATCCTGAGCTGCAAGCAGAGGGGAGGGGGCTGGGCAGAGAGAAAGACAGAGACAGAGAGACAGAGAAAGTCATCTTGGGCCTGGCATGGGCTTTAGAAACCTCAGAGTGACACACTCCTTCTGACAAGGCTACACTCACTCCACCAGGGCCACGCCTTCCAATCCTTCTCAAATAGCACCACTCCCCGATGACTATGCATTCAAGTATAGGAGCCTACCGAAGCCATTCTCATTCCAACCACCGCACCAGGCTAGTTACAGGAGCAGCCAGGAGCCACTCCAGGGTCTAAGCACTTTTCAAGTCTCCCGAATCAATTTATTCTCATACCACACTGGTCAAATAGTCTCAAGGCTGAGCCCCAAGTCATTGTGGTAGAGTTCTACTTAAAAGGCATGCACAGAGGGACAGTGAGACACACTAGGACCATCCCTGCAGTCATGCAGACCTAGGTCTGGTGCTAATAGCAATCACAGCCACTATGAGGAGGAGCGGGGTTCGTGTCTGCGTCAGGGTGCTGGCGTGGTGCTAGGTCAGAGAGGGGCTTCTGGATGACTTGTCTTCCTGTAACCACTTGTGCCAACATCATGCTAAAGAACCAAGCATAGCCTGGCTTCTATACTCCCAGTGCAATGCTCTCAAAAGAACTGGGCCAGTGGGTGACTGAGCCAGCCACTGACCCCACCACCGTCATCCCCGGGATGACGTCATGGCCCCAGAACCCCTGCTTGTCAGCCTCTGCCCTGAGGCTCCTCTGTGACGTTTTCTCCAGAGTTGCCCATGTCTCGGATCTTTCAGGCGTATAAGAGGAAGACCGAAGCTGCCAAGAAGGAGTACCTGAAAGCCTTGGCGGCTTACAGAGCTAGCCTCGTGTCCAAGGTAACACAATCCCCGGGCAAGACCCCGATGAGAGTGAGCCATAAAGGCAGGGACCACTAGGAACAGCGGGTACCACAGACCTCAGAGACAACAAGTGGTACCTGCACTCAGGAACCTCAGCAGTGAGCGTGGGATTGGCCATCTGAGTGGCTTTGCTGTCTTAACTCCTGACCATGTCCCCTGCCTGTGTGTCTGTCTGTCTGTCTGTCTGTCTGTCTGTCTGTCTCTCTCTCTCTCTCTCTCTCTCTCTCTCTCTCTCTCTCTCTCTCTCTCCACACCACAAGCACAGGGAGGAGGCAGAGTATTTTCCTGGAGGTCGTCATGGGGAAACAACACCCTGGTTGGGCTGTAAAGGGCAGAGCGAAGGGTGCTCACAAAGTGTGTGTGGGGAGAACTGTGGGGGTGGGTGGGAGAGCCATTAACAAAGCAGGGCTCTGCTGGCACTGGTCTGGCTGCCAGGGTGGGAACAGTGAGATGGTACGTGGAGGGGAGCCCACGTGAGGGTAAAGCTGGGGTGGGTGCTGGCCGCTGGGGGAAGACAAGTGTCCGAAGGCCCTCCGCAGAGTCACAGCTTATTGGTTTACACCCTGTCCCTTAGTGCGACACTGAGCCATCCAGAGGCCTTGCAGACCCACTGATGGGCAGCCCAGGTTCTAACTTATCCCTCGTTTGTCCCCGTCTTCCGTCTTCCTCCAGAGCCCCCCGGACCAAGGCGAGGCCAAGAACGCTCAGGCAAACCCACCAGCCAAAATGCTTCCACCCAAGCAGCCCATGTATGCCATGCCCGGCCTGGCTTCCTTCCTGACACACTCCGACCTGCAGGCCTTCCGCAGCGGAGCCTCTCCTGCCAGCCTTGCCAGGACGCTGGGCTCCAAGGCCCTGCTGCCGGGCCTCAGCACGTCACCACCACCTCCCTCTTTCCCTCTCAGCCCCTCACTGCACCAGCAGCTGCCACTGCCCCCACATGCACAGGGGGCCCTCCTCAGCCCGCCTCTCAGCATGTCCCCAGCCCCGCAGCCTCCTGTCCTGCCTGCCTCCATGGCACTCCAGGTGCAGCTGGCGATGAGCCCCTCACCTCCAGGGCCACAGGTAAGCAGGACCAATCAACAGCTTCCCGTGACTCTCACCAAAAGGGAGGGCAGCCAGGGAGTTCGTATACAACCGGCCAGGTCACTCGCCAACTAGGCAACCTCTCTGAGACTCAGTTTCCAGTTCTCTGAAATGGGTCTAAAACACCTGCCTGGAGAGACACTGGCTCTCTCAAGCAGTTGGCTAGTGGCCAACTTGTTCCAGAACCTTCTCTTAGCCTTCTACTTAAACTTCTCAGCCCAAGGCACTGACACCACAGCGACCTCTGCCAGATTTCCCAACTCCTATCTCCGAAGTCCAAGCCTCCAGTGATAAATTCCACAAATGGTTCCAAGACATGCATGCAACCCGGTGACTCCATTTTGCAGATTGGGAAACTGAGGCCCAGTAAAGGAAAGAACCCAAAGGCAAAGTCACTTCCCCCTGACTCCGTTGAATGTTCATTTTTCACTTTCTTTCTTTTTTTCCCCCTTTGTAGTGCTAGAGATGGAACCCAGGGGCTCACATACGCTAGGCAGGTACTCCATTGCTGAGTCACACTATCAGCTCAGATTGAACCACCCCAAAGATTCTCTACTAGGGAGAAGCGGGAGGAGGCAGAGTAGCCGCTGTGCGGGCCTAGGGAATGTCTCTGACGCATAGACACACTCAGAACCACAAAGACCGTGCCAGCTGCCCGAGAGGCCTCCCCTCCTGTCTCCTCCCCCTGCAGGACTTCCCACACATCTCTGACTTCTCCGGTGGCTCTGGTTCCCGCTCACCTGGCCCGTCCAACCCTTCCAGCAGTGGAGACTGGGATGGGACTTACCCCAGTGGGGAGCGTGGCCTCGGCACCTGCAGGTCAGTCCTCCCCAGATCCCCTTCGCTGTCCATTCCCGCTAAGGGGCGGGGGTGGCCAGGAGCACAGGGAGACGCTGGGATGAGGGAGTGGGATGTGAAGGAGTCAGTCCAGCCTGTGGATAGAGTATAAGGAACAGCACAGAGCAAAGCCAAGTCCCCGGGGGATGGGAGGGTGCAGCCAAGAGGCCATTTGGGAAACGGGCTGACCTTGGTTCAGGAGAGAACGAGGCTTGAGTATTTAGCAGATGGCGTCCACCTCCATCACTGGGCAGTGTGTCCCCCAGCTCTGGCCACCAGTCTTTCAGCATGGGCTCCTCACTTTGCCCAGCCTGCTAGTGCTCCTGGCACTGCATGTTCCCTGCCTGCCCTGGCTTCCACTTCCGATCTTCTCAGGCAAGCCTTTGTAGGTGCACAGACTCGGGCGGGCAGCAACTCCCTTCATTACATACAGGCACAGGCTTGGGGCCTCCAGCCCTTGCCCTTCCCTAGAGTCGAGGGCCCAGGAGGAATAAGTATGCTATATGTGAACTTCCTAAGGCCAGTCCTTCTTCCCCCCCATTGAGGATGGTTTGATCCACAGTACCCTATTTTAGTTTTTCTTGTCAAATGTGGAGTCTTCTTATGTAGCCCAGGCTAGCTCTGAACTCACGATCCTCCTGCCTCATCCTCCCACAGGTAGGTGTCACCATATCTGGCTAGCCCTGTGCTGTATTCTAAAGACAGGGAGGTGCCTGTTTGACATGTACAAATGCTAATGTGACTAAAAGCAGGCACGGTGGGAGTGCTTGGGATGTAGCGCAGTTGGTAGAGTGTTTGCCAAGAATGCGTGAAGCCCTGGGTTTGATTGCCCAGCACCACCTAAATCTGATGTGGTGACACATACCTAGAACCCCAGGACCTGGGCTGGAGGGTGGAATGTAAGCAGGAGAATCAAGAGTTCTAGGTCATCCTTAACTACATCGCAAGTTCAAGGTCAGCCTGAGATACATATGTTTCTGTCTTCAAAAGCAAAATAACACAAAAGACATTAAGCAGATTTAAAAACTAGTGGGAAGCCAAGATGGGTGTTTGGTTCTGCTTGGTGGAAACTCCCTCCTTCTACCTTAGAAGACAGCTGATTAGAGCGCCCGTCACAGGGCCAGGGTGGGCTCCGATAGCTGACAGCCCCTACTCTCTCCTGCAGCCTGCTCCCCAGGGATAAACCGCTCTACCTCACCTAATCCCGCCTCCCCTCCCTCCCTGAGGCTCTCCGGAGGGCACTGCTCCAAGCAGGAAGGGCTGACCACAGGAAAGAGGCCATGGCAGCAGGCAGGGTGACCGGCCAGCGAGAGCAGTGACACACCTATGCCCCAAGGCTGAGTCTCTCCCTCGACCTCCCACCAGACTCTGCAGAGGCAGCCCACCGCCCACCACCAGCCCAAAGAACCTGCAGGAACCTTCTGCCCGCTGACCTGCTTGCTCCAGGGTAGCTGTGGACCCCGCTCCTTGGCCTGCACACAGTCCCCTGCGTCTGGACTTCTGGCCCCAGCCCAAGCTCACCGGGCTGCCCCCTTCGAGGTTGCTTAGCAACAGACACCCACCCCTGATGCTGGGCCAGCCACAGGTGTGCTCTCAGTGTACACAAAGATGCTGAAACTCGTTCTGTGGGTTCCGTGTAAGTAGTTCACTGTTTTAGAACTGTGCTGAAGACATCTGTAAGATTATTTTGTGGGGAGAAAGAAAGTTTCCTTTAAGGTTAAAAAAATTTTTATAAGACCTTTGGCACATTTTTTTTTTTAAGTTTTATCTTAAGGGAGACAGTTGCACAAGCAACTGTCAAACTGATTCTAATCTGCACACAGAGAGAATGGGAACTTTTAAGCCACACCCAGGGGCATTCCTCCTTTTCTTCCTCCTCCTCCTCTTCTTCCCCTTCTTCTTCCCTTTCTTCCTCTTCCTCTTCCTCTTCTTCTTCTTCCTCTTCTTCCCCTTCTTTCTCTTCTTCATCTTCCTCTCCTTTCCTTCTTCCTCGTCCTCCTCTTCTTTCTCTTTTTTGTTTCTGTTTTACTCATATATCCCCCCTATTTAAAATTGCCGGCGATGATTTTGGTTATCTATTTATGAAGAAAAATTGAGAACAGCATTGTGGTTTCTCCTAATGTGTGTGTGGTCGGGGTTTGGGTTTGGTTTAGGCTTTGGTTCTTGTTGTTCGCAGCTGTCTCCTGGCCCCTGCAATGTCTGTCCTGGTGCCCCAGTGCTTCGCTCAGACCTCTTTGTAATAAAACTGCTGAAAAGTGGCAAACACCCTGTGTCTCCCTGCACTTCTTCAGCCAGGCCTGGTTGCCTGCTTCCAACGCCAGATAAGGAAATAACAAATAAAGGACATGGTATATACCATTGTCCCTGATGTTCCATTCCATGGCTGTAAGATTGGTCCTGCGTATAAGCCAGGCCCAGACTTCTAAAGTGGCGTGTGGCGGTGGCTTCACCAAGTGTCTCTTCGGAGGGCAGACCCCAAGCAAAGTCCTGCCTGTCACTTCGCCAGCATGAGGGTGTATTTATGGGAGAAAAAAAAATGCTTGTCTGACCTCAGCTATGGTGTGGGCAGAAGGAGATACAAAACCTTTCATTTTGTGGCACAAAGTAAATGCTCGGTAAGTCCGTCTTGAAGGGATGGAGGCCGTCCTGTCCAACAGTGGGAGGGTACATGAGAGGGCCAACCCCAGGCTTCCCAGGTGAGACTTGGCTTTCCAGCCACGGAAAAACATTGACAGAATCCCAGGGGCTAGAGAGTATCCCCAAATGTCAGTACACTCTGGAAAACGCTGGTGTTTTAATATGCACAGTCAGATTTTGTATGATTTCACTGTGACGGTTGGTGATATATCCTGGGGTAGAGCATTTGCCTAGCATGACAGACATCCTAGGTTCCATTCTCAATTCCATGTAAAAAGAAATAATAATAATAAAAAAAAAGTGTCAGAGTCAAATAGGGAAGACTACAGAGTGGGAACCCTAACATAATGTCCCAGGGGAAAACAGAAACGGGCCAGAGCCGCGGGCTCTAGGCAGGGAGTTCCACATCTCAGAAATACACACCAGAGTCCCAGTGGGACTCCCGGGGCAGGACCAGTTTGTTTGTTTGTTTGGTTGGTTGGTTTTTTACCTTCCTTGAGGAAGCATCCTAGATCAGCGACTCCTTAACCCCAGGCTCCCCAGCAGCCATCAAATGGTGATGCTTCAAGGTAACAATTGTCACAAGTTGAAGTCTATGGGGAAGAAGGGCAGAAGCCTGGCAGAGAGGGGTGGGTGGCTCCTGTCACCATGTGTAGGACAGCTCTTGGTTTGTTTCCCAGTGTCTGAGCTGGCTCTCTGAGGAGGGGGCGTGGCCTGCTCTAGACAAAGGAGCCCCTCATTTACCTCATCCTAGGAGCTCTCAGTCTCCCAGTGGGCCACACCCTTCATCCAGGTGCAGCCTTGCTAGAGAGCGCGTTCTTCTCCAGAGGGCATGTTGTACTCCTCCTTGGAAAGAGAGAGAGGAGAGAGAGGAAAACCCCAATCTAACTAAATAAACCACCACACTGTCGAGTCAGCAGCACCCCTCAGTGTGGAGTACAAACCTATCTTGAACTACAGTTTCCTTTCTGTGTAGAACTCATCGGCGCCATGGTAACAGCTTCCACAGTTGAATCATCTCTCTTGCTTTTACAAGACACCACTAGACCAACAAAGATAGCCCCAAACCAGTAGAGCCTGAGGCCAGCAGAGGCCAGCAAGTTGTGCACCACCCCACCCCATCCCTATTGTGCATGCCTGGGCTGGCCTCTTGGGTACTGAGGCAAGTGCCAACAGTCTCCGTCCATAGCGGAGTACAGAGATGGGCTCACCGCCAAAGCCATCTCTGCTCACAGCTATGGAGGCCAAGATGCTGGGGAGGGCCAACTTCCCAGTCACAGACAGACACCTGTCCTGTGCCCTCGCATGGCAGAGGTCCAGCCAACCATTTGGGGTCTATTAGGGCACAAATCCCAACAATGAGGGCTTCATCTAATGGTCTTCACAACCTCCACATTCAATGACATTGGGGGCTGAGAGTCCAACATAATAAATAATTCAGGGATGGGGGGCAGGCAAGCAGCATGAACTAGAGTGGGTGTTGTTGATGTCCCCCAGGTCTCCTTTATTGGCCACATCCCTCCCCAGCTCAGGAGTGTCAACTGTCCCCACTTATAATGACACCTTGTCCAAGCAAGAGAAGGGAGCAAAGAATGCCCAGAACCGCCCACAGCTAATGCCTCAGCCAATGGAGAAGCCCCATTGTGGAGGCTCCTTGAGCAGGGTTGCAGCATCCTGGTCCTCCTTTAGCTGCTGGCCTACAACCCCATCCCTCCCTCCCTTCTAAGAAAGACCCTGACTCAGCCACTCAGAACAGCAACCAGAACCTACACCCGAGGTCCTGTGTGTTCCTACAGAAGCAGTCTCAGGATGCCACCTGAGATCATGGCCACAGTAGGGCCACATCCAGAATTTCTACACTACAGTTGTTTCTGCACATACAAACCTCAGCCTGTGAATACCAGCCCAAGCCTCACCCACTGGCTGCCTCCATCTCAGGAAGTGGCGGCCATTGCAGTCCACTCCGTTCTACAGTGGTCATGGCCACACCCCGTGAAGCTCCCATTTGCCCTTGCACCTATTGCATACATAAACATGCCCCTATATACAAACAGCCCACAAACAGCTCCTATATACTCATACAGCAGACCCCGAAGTATGTCTTGCACACATTTGTCCATTACATGCATGCAACATATACTACCCAGCCTGCATCCTAGATCACATGGTATTTCCTGCTCTCACTAACATACAAATGATCTGCTCCTGAAAGTTGGAGAGAACTTCCATGCAAAAAGACCAGAGAGTGCTCCTAACTGTTTGGTCATCTTACCAGCTCCATGGCAATGATAATTCAGTTCTGCTTCTCAATATGTACAAAATCAGTTAGCTCAAGCTGTCTAGGTGCTGGAAGTCAGCCGTTCAGACTGAAAGGCAGTGGGTGTGCCCATCACAGGTAAAGCCTGAGGGTTTGACCTTCCAGGGGAAATTTTGAGAATGTTCCAGAAAACCGTGAGGAAAAGGGGCTGAGCATGGTGGCCTAGGGACACCTTGCGCACTGCCAGCATGTCCTCCACATAGTTGGACACACACTCATACACAGTCATAGACACATACATACACAATTCCTCACACTCACATACACATACACACATTCTCAAATACAAACTCACACATATACACATACAACACACTCATACACTTATGCACACCCACACACACACACACACACACACACACACACACACGTACACACACGCTCACACATTCACTTTGCTTCCATGGACAATGGTACAGGTGAAGACCTTCCCTTCGGGGAAGGAATCTGGAGAAACACACAGTAAACAAGGATTCCCAGAGATGCTCTGAAGTCCTGCATCGTCGTGATGATCAGAAGACACAAACACCCTGAGCAAGAATGGCAGGCAGCGCTGATGTCAATCTGGAGGTGAGGAGGGGCTACTTAGAAGATTAAACAGATAGCTGGGCAGTGGTGGTGCACGCCTTTATTGCAAAACTTGGAAGGCTGAGGCAGGTGGATTTCTATGAGTTCAAGGCCAGCCTGAGCTACGGAGTGAGACTCTGCTGGTCCCCAAAAGATCAATATTAAATATTACATTTGGTTTTCTTTCTTTTATATGACTTTATCTTTTAAAAACTTGTGTGTACGTTGCATGAGTGCAGACTTGCGAACATAGCAGTCTGGGCAATGGGATGCATAATTCTGATGTATTCAGGGCATGCAGGCCCTGCACCCTGAGCCATGTCTCCCGCCCCTTGGTTTTCTTCTCCTTGTCCATGATTTTTACTTCTTTTTTTTTTTTCTTTTAAAGATTTATTTATTTATTATATGTAAGTACACTGTAGCTGTCTTCAGACAATCCAGAAGAGGGCGTCAGAACTTGTTACAGATGGTTATGAGCCACCATGTGGTTGCTGGGATTTGAACTCTGGACCTTCGGAAAAGCAGTCGGGTACTCTTACCCACTGAGCCATCTCACCAGCCCTGATTTTTACTTCTTATAGTGAACTTATATACAACCTAATAATATCCAACAGAGAATTTTGTTAGCTTAGGTTTTTGTTTTAATTTTGATTTCTTTTTTTAAATTTTCTATGTATGAATGTTCTACTTCAGTACCATATGCATGACTGGTGCCTTTAGAGGTAAGGTATTGGATCCCCTGGAACTAGAGGTGCAGACGTGGGTCCTGGGAATCAAACCTGCATCCTTTGCAAGAATAACAAGTGCTCCCAACCTCTGAGCTATCTCTCCAGCTCCAGTTGGTTTTGCTTTCGTGTTTGTTCGTTTGATTTGAGACAGTGTCTCACAATGTGTGATGGCTGGCACAGAACACACTATGTAGACCAGACTGACGTCAAACTTCACAGGGATCGACCTGTCTCTGCTTCCCCAGTGCTGGGATTAAAGTATGTGCCACCACATCTGGCAGCTCTGTTTTACAATCGATTAAGTTGTGTTTCCGTACATAGTTATGGTATGTAGAGCCTCATTCCCCCCACCTTTAGCCCTCCTCACCTCTTCTTTTCTTTTCCTCTTCTCTTCCTCTCATCACTCCCCCCACCCTCCTAGTTTCATTTCTACCTTCACAACATATATCCATACGTGATGTTACGTAGCTATATAAAATATAGGAACCACAAATAAGAGGAAACAACTGCTATTTATCATTCTGAAGTTGGCTTCAGTCACTTAACATAACTATCTTCACCTGTGTGTGTTTTTCCTGGAACATGGCGGCTCCTTGGTTACAGCTGGGTGACAGGTATGACCGGAACTCCCTCTGTTATTAGCAAAGCCAGGTGTTCTCCCTGAAGGGTGCTCTTTCTAGCTTTTGCCTTTTTGATTCCCCCATCTCTGTTGTGGTCAAGCACACATCCCAGTAGCTGTTTGATATTTTCAGTTGTGAGCCCAGCCTTTAATGGCTGAGCCATCTCCCCAGTCATCCAGTAGCTTTCTAACTCTAGACAGAAGACTCCTTGTCTCTGTGTAGGTGGTCTCCAGGATGTGCTGGAATCCCCGACGAGCGGGAGGTGATCCTTTCCCTTCCCACATCCCCTTTGCTGTCCCTGTCCCTGCCTCTCTGTCCAGTTCACTGTCACGGTGGTTTCACACAGCCAGCCCCCTGCACCTCTGTCCTCCTGCCTCAGCCTGGAGTCTCCGTGTGTCAAATCTCCTGTCAGGAGGAAATCAGGTGGACTGAGTTCACGCTCACACAAAAAGCCTTGCTTTGACCTAACCCCTGTTTAAAGTTCCGTTCCTAAGCCACCACATTCGGAGGCCCTGGATACCAGGGCTTCACTTAGTGCATTTGGTTCCTTCACTCAGTTCCTTCCATTGCAGTGCGAAGCTAACAACAATGTCGGTTGTATCCAGCCAGGGGCTCACTAAGCAAAAGGCAACAGGTTTGGATCAGGACTGACTCTGTGAGTCACCCAGTCCCTCTGGGAGGATTCTACAAGCAAAGAATGCCACACCCTTCCCCCAAGCCTCCCACTGTTCGCCTAGGTGATCCACAGATCCAGACTGGAGTGTGTGACAGGGAAGCCGCTACTGTGTCAGGTGTGAACACTGAACTACAAGGCCACCTTCCCACATCTCCAGCACAACAGTTAACCATAGCCATCTTTCCCGACGTGCCTTCCAAACTCCTGGGTCCTCCCGAAGCGCAAATCTTAGATTCTTATCTGCATGACACAGCATGGCCTCAAACCTCAGACCTGAGGTAAGGAACATAAAGAATAAAGCGGGCAGTAATGACGATGGTTTTAGTTTTAAATCAGCGGCTTCTAGAGCAGGTCTGTTTTCATGTGTGGAGCAGTTGCGCCGCCTGGTGGTAAAAATTAAAACTGCACCTTAAATAATCCTGAGGCTAAATTGCACTCACTCTACGGGTAATGCAATGCATTCGAATCCAGTTCTGAGATAAACAAAGTGAGTTACTCGGTCTCCCAGACAAATCTACCGAGGCCCTGGCACCTTCACTGGCTCTGAGCACCTCTGGACCTTCACTGGATATCCTTCTCTCTGGTGGGCACGTGGCAAATGGGTATCTAGTTGGTTTCCTTGTTTAGTTGGTTGGTTGGTTGGTTGGTTGGTTGGTTGGTTTGGTTTGGTTTGGAGGGTTTTAGTTGTTTGTTTGTTTGTTTGTTTGTTTGTTTGTTCTCTTCACTGATCAGCAGTAGGAAGGGGCTACCAGGGCCTGGAGCCTGTAACCAAAAAAGAAGTAGATCTTGCAGATTCCAGAAATGTCCCAGGAGTAAAATGTACCCTTGGATTGTAGGAGGTGCCACCCAGATTTCCATTTTAAGCAGAGAGGTATGACTGCGGGTTCATCACCAGGGATAGAACCTGCATCCCTGTAGTCAGAGCAAAGAAGGCTGAAGTTACCACAGATCTTCCTTCCAAGAGAAGAGGAGCTTGAGGTCACTGGGGTGAAGGGAGGGTGGCCATGCCTCCTTTACCTATCTTTGCCTCTGGCCACTTGTCCATGCGCCTGTGCCTGCTGCAGCTGTCAGCTGTCGGCAGAGCTCACTTTCCTCAGGGAGAGAAGGAACCTGCCAGGGAGCCGGCGGCCTCTTCCAGGAGATGGAGAGCCAGAGGCCAGACGGGGCTGCAGACAGTTAGGCCCCTGGAAGAGCCCACCTGCCCCTCCCCCTCCTTGCACTCTCCTCACAAGATCCTAGACTCTTGTTTTCTCTTGCACACTGATGTCTGCCATAGCACTATCCACAATTGCTACCTCATGGAAACATGTGAAGTCATAGCGTGTGAAGGAAAACAGACACAATTGTAGACCACGCTAAGTGAATTAACCCAACTTTGGGAAGACAAATAACATGCTTTCTCTCATTTGTGAGTTCTAGATTTTTTTTTAACTAAATTTGTTCTTTGACAACTCTTCTGTGTGTGTAAGTGTGTGTATGTGAGTGTGTGTGTAAGTGTCTGTTCACATGATTGTGTATGTGTGTATGTGTATGTATGCATGAGTGTGTGCGAGTATGAGTGTGTGTGAATGCATGTGTATGTGTGTGAGTGTCTATTAATATGTGTGTGAGTGGGTGTGAATGTGTGTCTGTGCATATGAGTGCATATGAGTGTGTGAGTGTGTGTATGTGTGTGTGTGTAAATGTGAGTGAGTGGGCCAATGCATGTGTCATCACCATCCCTGACCAAATGTGTGATTTCCCAGCCAATCCCTCTCCGCGCTACTACCACCTCCTCCCAGCCAACCACCATGCTGACTCTGTCACCGCAGCCTGGTGTTGCCATCTGGAGTCTTTCACATCACTGTCTGTACCGTGTATGTTTCTGCTTCCCTCACCTCCTACAGTGGCTTTCAGAGGGGATCCTGCTGTCTCTCGTTGCTCCCCACTACTCTGGAGCAGATCCCCTAGTGATGGACAGGGCTGTTTGTTTTCTGATTCGCCTGTTGACAGTCACATGTGTTCCTGGCTTTTGGCAGCGATGCCCAGAGCCCCTGTGAACATTCTTGTTCACGTCTTCTTGGACATATGTTTCCATTTATTTTGGGTAAATACGTGGGAGTGAGAATCCTGGATCATAGGGTGGGTATGTGTTTAACTCCAGCAGAAGCTGCCAAACTGTATTGCCGAGCAGGCAGACAATCTGGCCAACTGATTTCAACAACCCATCTCATCAGCCAGAACGAGCTGCCTTCCTTCTCAGAGAGACTGCACAACTAGTCTCTGGGCTTCTGGAGACTGGAGTGGCTTCGAGAAGCAGGCAGGGGCTGGCCAGAAGCAGAGGATGAGATATGGAGAGATACCCAAGTGGCTTGCCTCCCTGCATCTCTGTTCCCCCTGCAGACCTCCCAGGGCCGGAATGCAGAGAGTCTGAGATGTCTCAAATGTCTACAAGAAAGCTGGAGGGAAGATGAGGACAGAGATGATGTGAGATCATCAGGAACTGCTGTGGAAGCCAAGGAGAAGACCCTCCCCACTCCTGAACACCATGCCGTGGAGGTGGAATTGGGCTGCCACGGACTTCCTTTAACTTTTCTGATGGCTAACTTCCTGGAGCCAGAAGTGAGTTTTCTTTCGGCCACGCCTCTATCCCAAGGCTCTCCCTGTCTGTATTCCCTGACCTTCATCTACAGCCAGTGAAGGTTCAGTGTCAACCACAGTTTCTTGATCCAAATTTTAGAAAACTGTCTTTAATGCAAATGGATTGTACAGGCCACTCTCTCTAAAAGACTCGTCAGTCAGGTCCACAAGCATCTAATGGGCAACTAGAGGCAGGAGGAAAACGTGGCTTTGTCACAGAGGAGGTGTTGCTTGGCTCCTAGAGTACTTGCCTAACAAGCACAACCCGCCCCCCTCCCAGCACTGCAAAAATGAGGTGTGGCGGTACCCACTTGTAATCATGGCACAGTGGAGGGGAAAGCTAGAGGTTCAACATCGTTGGCTACAAAATTCGCCTAAGATCCCTGAAGTCCCCCACTAACAGCAGAACAAGGAGATGAATTATAGTTAAAGGTGCTTGTCACAAAACCTGATGACCTGGGTCCAGTCCCCAGGCCCCATAGCGTGCATCACACACACACACACACACACACACACACACACACACCACCCTGTCTAGTAGCCATTTACGCTCAGCTGCCTTTTCTCTAGCCATGGCGCTGACTCCTTTAACCAGTGATGCTGAATGTTTAAGCGAGATGAACACAGGCTCTTGTTTTGGTTTTACCTGCCCCTGCCTCCGTGGTACCTGGACCACTCGCCCCATCTCTCCAAGCCTTAGTTTTCTCGTCTTTAAAACCAAGGAGTGGGGTTCTTGTGTGGTTCTCTTGTGCTCACGCCATGGCTGGTATTGTTAGAAGTGTTTCACTACATACACATCTGCACACTGGTCATCAATGCCCCAAAGAAGGAAGTTGTCACGGGGCAGAATCGGGAGCTGAGGCAGCAACCTGACTGTGGGTAGATCTGTGAACTGAGCCACGTTGCTTACTCTTCTGCCCCAGGGAAGGGAGAGGAGGGCTAGCAAGGACCAGCTCCTCCAAGCAGTGGAGCAAACAGGCAGAGAGGAGAGGGGAGGGGTGTCTGCATCCACAGACACCGTCAGCAAGCATCCTTCAGCGTGCTTTCAAGGTATGCCGACATTTTACCATCCAGGTGCTGTTTTTTTATTTATACAGGCTCAAGGTAGGTTTCCATATCCATCTGCCAAGCGTGGTGCCTCCAGAGATCATCTCTGGGCCAGTGTCTCTCAACACAGTCAGGTTCCCTTTGGTTCCCTCCGGGCTGCTGAAACTGCTTGCTACAGATCCCAAATGTGTCTTTATACTCCCCGGTCCCTCTCTTCTCTGCTGCAAGGCAATGGTCAATTATCACTGCTCTTAACAGTGTCCATTAGTCCCCACCTTATAAAGTACCTCAAATGACTCCAGGGCCACACAGTTCAGGGGATGGGTCAGGAACCAATACTGAAAAGACATCTGCCAGGCTGCGTTCTATATCTAAGCCACCAGGGGTCGCCCATCTGGCCAGCCTTACCTGACTCAGTCTCCGGTATTCCAGCAAGATCCCAGCAGTCTTCCAGTGTCCCAGAAACCCCAGACAGTGTGCAGACCAAATGGCCACTGGCCAGGTACCCATTCCCTTCCCCTCTGTGAGTTTTATCAAAGGCTTCGCAGGTTAAACAAATTCTGCCCCCATTCCCATTGGCACTGACCCTCCTGAGGTGCCCTGCCGACAACCCTCCTCCTGGGAATCATGGGGGTGTAGAGTTTCCACACCCTCTTCTCCATGCAGACTACAGATGTGGTGCAAAGCACTCTCCTGTGAGGAGCCTCTCTCCATGGTGAAAGGGAACAAAGAGAGCTGACGGCACCCATGGGGGTACACAGCCAGTCACAGTACACAGCAGTGCCGGGCAGCCAGAACTCATGATGGCACATGGTGCACCTCAGGTGGTGACAGGCTCCGTCCCCTTGAGGTCTCCCTGGCTACTAGCTGTGAGGGAACCTTAATGGACATTACTTGTTCCCAGCCAAGCTAGAGAGCCTTCTCCCTCCAAGAACCTGCTGTGGGCAGTCCAGGGTAAGCCCGCCTCTTCCCCACCCCCACCCCAGGTCTCTGAGGAAGCCTTGGTGTTTCCAATTAGACGTTATCACACATGACTCTGTGCAAGCAAGCCATGAGATAAATATTTCTCAGCAGCTTTCTGTAGCTGTGGTGTGGGGGTGTGGGGGTGTGGGGGTGTGGGTATGTGTGCGCGCATACGCGCGCACACACACAGATGCCAGGGGTTGGCATCAAGATGTCTACCTCAGTTGCCTCTCTGCCACATTTTTTGAGACAGAGTCCCTCATTCAACGTGGAATGTACCATTTCCGCTAAGCTGGCTGGCCAGCATCCCCAAGAGATGGAGTTACAGGTGTACATCAGCACGTTCCACTTTTGTGTAGATTCCATTGCTCCAGACTCCAGACTCCGGTCTTCATGTTGGCATAGCACCTTACCCACAGAGCCAACCCTCCAGGCCCTTCCAGTCCTTAATGTAACCCTAATGGTAACCCCGGGAGGCAGGCAGGGTTGTCCCCATTTTATAGATGGGGAACTGTAAATGGAGGCTCCAGACATAAAGGGTCTAAGCCAGGACTGGAGTCCAGAGAGCCTCAAAGAGCAGACTCTCAGCCACTGCCATAGGCTGACCAGAGCAGCTTTTGAAAAAACGACTACAAGCGGTGCGTGCATGGTCCTGGAGCATCTTTTGAAAGAGAATGTGAAGTAGTAGGACTGACCATCTTGCAGCCTCTCCTCGTGTCCTTCACCCAGCAGCCTCCCACCCCTCATCTGGGATCCGCAAGCAGACACCACAGCACAGTTGAACCTGTGAGCAGATGCGGATTTATTCTGGCACAGACTTGGCATCCTGAACCCATACCCCTCCCCCCAAAATAGCTCTGATAGCTCTGACAGTCGCAGGCTTGTCTTCGGGGCTGGACCGCACCCAGAGTAGAGCAATGGCCTCAGAACCAAGGCCTAGGGCCTGTCACTCCCGAGGAACCTCCGCCCACCCCCTCATTCCCTGGAATCCAGGAAAATCCAACCGGCAGGTACAGGAACATCTGCAGGCTCCTCTCAGTAGAAAAGCGATTCCAACCAAGCCACCAAGCCCCGGCAGTGCTGGCAGCAGCCAGTGTGACTCTAGAGGAGAGGGTGCCCATGGACTTGGAAGAAAAGGAAGCCAGCCCCCAATATCCAGTTCAAGGCTCCCCAGGAGGGTGCCCGGCTTCCGTGCCCAAGCCGGAGAGGTCCGGAGACGTGAGGTCAGAGATTCAGCAGCTTCCTCCAACTCGGCTTGGATGCCATCGCCTCCTCTTCCCTAAAACTGGGGGCAGGAGGGCTGGAAACTCTTTTCTTCCATCTTCCTGGGAATGGGGACCCACTAGTCCTGGGCTGCCATGCTACACCCAGCAAGCCCGAGGGCCCAGACACGCAGTGTGGTGCAAACTTCTTTAAGTGAGGTGCATGCAGGTAAACCTTTTGCCAAGCACGAGAATCATTGCTGCACGGGCTGCACCCAGCTAGCGTCCAGGCTTGCTCCTGTCTTCCTGCATAAGGTGTGTCTCCAGCCTCTGCCAGAGAGTGTGCTCTTGACTTCCACAGACTTCCATGCCATGCCCCCCTGATCCCACAGTGGCTTCCATGGGGGACAGGGATGAGCCAATTCATAGGACATCACAGTAGCTGTAGCTCTTGGGCCCAGAGCTCCTTACACAATGCCCAGGGAACATCCATGACCCTAAATGAACTCCAGCCTCAGGCTCAGACACACTCAAAATCAGGGCCCATCACCAACATGCCTCGCCTTCTTAGCACCCCACCCCAGACCCCTTAGGTGGCTTCCCAGCCAAAGGCTCAGATGCTCAGGTTTTCCCCCTGCTACTGGTCCTAGGGGATACCAACTGGACTAGTTGGAGGATGCGGAGCGTTGCATGCTGGTATATTCAACTGGGCTTCTCCGTTTCCTATGCTGCCCTCTAGAACTCTGAGAACTCTGAGCGGCATGGGCTGGGGTTGACTGCACTACCCAAGGGACTTCTGCACCCCTCGCCCTCCTGGGTGGTCTCAAGCTATCAGCCGGAGGACTAGGTTGGGGGCAGGGGGGGGGAAGATCTGTATTAACATCTTGCTTTCGTGATATCTCTCAAAAACACACAAAAGCCCAGGGAAGGGCGGCAGGGCGAGGTGGAACAGGGCTGGGGACAGGTGCAGGAGCAAACGGGGCTCGGGGGACCAGGGCTATTCCCTCGGGGCATCCTTTCCCCTGGCGGGTACCTAGACATTCTCTTCCTCTGGCACCCCGGAACCCAGCAAGGGCTCTCGGGAGGCCTCCTTAAATGTCCATGGAGTGGATGTGAGCAAGGCTTTAGGTCCGAAGTCCCGTCCTCCTGGGACACCTGCTTGGCACTGCAGAAAGACAGGTCCTGCCATCCTCAGGGGAACTCCTGGCGCTGGATAGAGACAACACCAGTCATCAGATGACGTCCAAGGCTGAGCCACAAGAAGGGCAGGGACCAAGCCTCTGCTCTGCCTCCTTCCTGTTCCCTGCTGGCCCTCCGATCCTGTCCCTCCCCTGCTGTCTTCTGGGGCACTCGGATTCTTTGGACCCCAAAGTCCTAAGTGCCTGAAGAAAAGGCCCTCAGGTGTCCAGTGACTCAGAACCCCCAGAGCTCAGTATTGGACCCCATGAGGCTAACACTGCCACTGGGTATTAAACAAAGACAGAACAAGGACTTCCTCTCTCCTGGGGCTGCCTAGAAAATGCTATGCCACACTAAGCCAGGATCAAAGCAGGAGGTCTTTCAAGGAACCTCCTCAGGAGGCAAGATGCATTGTGGCCAAGCTCCAGACTCAGGTCGTAAGGTTTGTCCCAGCAGTAGGAACATCCTCATACCATTGAAGGCCACCGTCCTTTAGCCCGAGCCCAAATTCTACCCTAGGAAGGAAACAGAGCCAACTAAGGGCATGTGGAGGGACAGGAAACTGAAGGTGGTGGCAGTTCAACAGGAAGAGATGGAGTTGAGTATCGGGGGTGCAAGGAGTATCACGCCTGTACACTAGGGGGTGGGCTTTACCTAGCAGCCCGGTACCAAGTACCAAGCCCCACCACCCTGGTTTCCAGGCTGCATCCTCTGGCCATACCTGGTAGATGAGGGTCAAGTCAGGAGGTGAACGAATAGGATAGCCAGGCCAATGTTCAGCAAGATCACCATACAGATGAGGACGGTGTTGGGTACCTGAAGACATGGAGAAAGTCTGCCTGAGTCCCCAGGACCTCTAGACACCCCCAGACCCCTAACAAGATCACAAAGCTGGGTGGGCAAAGAAGCCAGGGCTTATAGAAGTTTCTTCCTAAAAGCATCACTGGTTTGTCCACAGTTGGACCCTGCACCCGGGTCTATAGGGGACCGGGAGAGCAGAAAGAATTCTTGAAACTAATTAACCCAATCCTCCACATCAAAGGCAGAGTGGAGTCTGGAACTCCATCATTCACTTTAAAAGCTAGCTTTTGCTCTTTGCTGCTGAGTTTGGTTTCTGGACCCCATTAGAGGCCGGGCACTGAAGCTCTGCTGGGATCTTCCTGCACTCCACCCCACCCCAACCCCCAAACCTCTCTGCCGCATCCTGAACAGAGGTGGCTGGTGAGCTAGCCTATGCCACAGACTCCGCAGGTGTCTACAGCTCGGGCTCGCACTTGCCACGGCTCCTCTGCCTTGTCACCTGTGCGCAAACCTTCTGAGAGTCAAGCCATACTCAATGCCCCACTGTCCTGGAGTTGGTCCCTGTCCTGTTCTGCCTCCAGTCCCACAAGTTACCCGCAACTTCATGCGCTCGCACAATCCCCGCCTGGAGCTGCGAGGACCCCTCAAAGGCTCGCCTCTGCCCTTAGCCTCACCTCCTCCACCTCCACCTCGGCCTCCTTCGCCTGCGCCACTTCCTTACGGCCCTTCTTCTTGGCACCCGCCTTGCTCAGTCCTCGGGCCTCTGTCTTGCGCGCCTTGGCCTTGGGCTCGGCTTTGGGGACGATGGGCTTGGGCTCCAGAGTGGCTTGCTTGGCAGGCACCGGGCTTCGCGGCGCAGGGGGCTCCTCCTCCGGGACGGTGGCGGCGACGGGGGACGGGGGCGCCGAGTCGGATCGCGGGACCACGATCTCGGGCTCGGGCTCGGGCTCGTCCTCCAAGGGCGGGGACTCGGGTGGCCCGGTGCGCACGGCGTAGCTATGGTAGCCGCGGTACATTGCCACCTCGGGCTCCTGCGAGGGCGCGGGCGGTGGCTGCAGCGCCTCGATGGCCATGTGCTCCGAGGCGGGGCGCGCGGGGCTGCGACGACCGGCGCCATCCGATGGAGTGGCGGGCCGGCTGCCCTCTCCGCCGGGCTCCCCGTTCCAGGAGCCCGGACTCAGCAGGCCGTCCTTTGACGCTCCAGGCCGGGGCCTCTTGTGTTGCGGGGGCGTCCCGGCCGGAGACGGGGGTCCGCCCTCGGGCTGCGGGGTCTCGCGCTCATGCAGCTGCGGGCTTTCCCGGGGCCGCTCCGGGAGGCCGGCGCCCAAACCCCGCTCTGGGGGCTCCAGCAGGCTCTCCGAGTTCTCCAGGATCTCCTGGAGCAGCCGGCGCTTCTGATACTCCGGACCTGCCGGGGACAACAGAGAGAGGTAGGCTTCGAACCCACAGCCTGCCGGGCCGTCCTGGGCCAGCAGGGTAGCCTCTATGAGCTACGTTCGTTTACTCGGCTGTCACTCACTGCACAGAGGCTCAGACTGGTGGAGCAGACAGTTTTAATAACTCGGTGAGGTAGGTGAGATTGTGAATTCTGTTGCACAGAGGAAAAGGAGACCCAGGGAGATTAAATAATTTGTCCAACATCACACAGCAAAAGGCCGAGATGATGTGCCTAGCTGATCTCTTTCCATCCTTATTTAGAAAAAACAATGGGCTTAATCACACTATTGGAAGGTAGGGTCTTTTTGTTTTGTTTGGGGTTTGGGGGTTTTTGTTTATTTTTGCAAAAGCCACTACTGCAATGGTCACCCAACGCAGGCTAGCGTCGTGGGTCCTGTGACCAGCAGGGGGCACACTGTGACCAGAAGACTCCGGCTGAATCACAGATAATGAATTAGCTGCAGCCAGAATGTTTTTTCCAAAGCACTTAGCATGTCGCTCACTTAAAATCCCTCTGACACCAATCTCTATGCTCAGTAGCCAGCTCGGCTCTGCCAAGCACAGTCTGTGTCGCAGCCCCTAGTCTCTTTACTCAATTCACCCCCTGCTGCCAGTTGTACCACCTAGCTTCCTGAATGCCACACTATTCCATTCCTGCACCTTTGAATCTGCAGCCCCCTCTTCTTGATCCATCTGCCCAAGCACCCAGCACTTGCTGTGCAGTTCTCAGAGGGTCGTTCCAGATGTTCTATCACATGCCCCGTACCTCACTGGCTGTGTCATTCATGTGTTCCACTGGGACCCATGGAACCAGAAAATCAAGAATGGGCCCAGTCAGGGTCAAGTCAAATCCACAGACCTGACCTGGCCCCAGGGTCCCCGTCTGACCAGTCCCCTGTGTGAGATGCAGTTGCCAAGAGACATGGCCACTGCAAGCTGACTGCAGTCGTTACATGCTCACATAGTTCATGCCCCCAAAGTGGACACTATTCTTGTCCCCATGTCACAGCCTTACACAACATCCCAAAGCTGGGGAGTAGCAGGTAGGGATTTAAACACGTGAGTCTGTGCTATCCAGGGCAAAGCTGCCCGTGTGATTCCTGATGCTGGGTCCCAGCTGTCAGTCGTCAGAGCCCAGCACTGTGCCTGACACACAGGCAGTGCCTGATCAATTCTGCTCAAACTTTTGAAAGTTGCAGAGAGCCCTTTGACCTTCTCATGCACGAGAGACCTGCCCCTCATCCCAACATTCAGCACCCCTCCCATCTGCCTTACCCAGAGTAGAGTTAAAAGACAAACTGGGATGGGTCTGCTTATAACTGGGAACCTCAGCTGTATCGCCGGTCTAGCATAGAGGCAGGGATGTGTGCTCCCTAAAAATCTCACCTCCTGTTTACATCCCACCCACAGGTTCCTGAACTCACAGGCATTCAGAGTTCCAAGAAAGCATCTCCACCTTGCAGCAAATTAAGGACCCACCCTGGGACTGCCCTGGCCACCCCATCCCTGCCTGGCCCTACCTGGCTGGTAGAAGTCTGGAGCCAGCTCCTTGGCCAACGTACGAGCGATGTTGGACTCCTGGTTGGCAGCCAGGGCAGCCTGTTCTGCTGCCTCGGCCTTGGCTTTGGCATGGCTTGTCCTAGGGAGACAATACAGTGGGAGATTTAGAATCTAGCCCTTTGCGCATCCTCCCTAAGACACAGCAAGTCACCCTGGACAGAGATTCTCACTTGGGATGTCAATGAGTATTACAACCCTCTGGCCCAGTCTATTGGGCACTCTCTAGCACAGTCATCCCATCTGTGGGAATGCACAGACTACATTCCTCCAGCCTCCCTTGTAGCTTGGTATGATCAGATGACTGCATCCTTCCCAGTGCATTCTGGGAAGACCTGAAGCATGTTATTTCTTGGCCTGATCAATAAAGCCCTTTTGCCGGTTGCGTTTTAATACAATGTTGTCACCCTAGCACAGTGTGTTTAGCCTCTTCATTGCATAGTTTCTCTCTCCATCTTTGGCCAACTAATGAAGCCTGTGGGCTCCTTTTCCAGACAGTGTTTTATTTTGTTTTGAGGCAGGGTCTCATTGTATAGTCCTGGATGGCTTGGAGTTTGTTTTGTAAGCCAGGCTGACCTTGAACTCCCAGGGATCTGCCTGCCTCTGCCTCTGCCTCTGCCTCTGCCTCTGCCTCTGCCTCTGCCTCTGCCTCTGCCTCTGCCTCTG
>NC_034592.1:145657360-145659430 GCF_900095145.1 Mus pahari
CTCTCTGCCTCTCTGCCTCTCTGCCTCTCTGCCTCTCTGCCTCTCTGCCTCTCTGCCTCTGCCTCTGCCTCTGCCTCTGCCTCTGCCTCTGCCTCTGCAGTGCTGGAAGTAAATTCATGCACCATCACATCTGGCAGAGCATTTTTTTTAATTACACAAAATAAGAGACAGGCACAGTGGCTCAGCAGGTAAAAGCGCTTGTTGAACGAGCCTAAAGGCTAGAGTTGAATCCACAAAAAGGTGGAAAGCGAAAGCCAGTGCCACATGATTGTCTTGTGGCCTCCACACAAACACAAACACACACCCTAACCCTAGCACCCACACCAGGCAGCTCACAAGTGCTTGTAACTCCCGCTTCAGGGGATCCAACAGCCTCTTTGGATTATTTGAGCACCCGCATTCACATGCATGTACCCCTACACAGACACACAATGATGAGTTTTAAAAAATAAACAAAAGATCAAATTCATTATATATATATATATATATATATATATATATATATATATATATATATCCTTTTTTGTTTGCTTATTTGCTTGGTTCTTTTTTTAGGGGGAACTTTCTGTGTAGCCCTGGCTGTACTGGAACTCTCTCTATAAACCAGGCTGGCCTCAAACTTAGAGATCTGCCTGCCTCTGCCTCCTGAGCGCTGGGATTAAAGGCACATATGTCCTTTTCTACCAACATTAAAAATATCTATCAGGGGGTTGGAGAGATGGCTCAGGATTTAAGAGCCCTGACTGCTTTTCCAGAGGTCCTGAGTTCAATGCCCAACAACCACATGGTGGCTCGCAACCATCTGTAATGGGATCCGATGCCCTCTTCTACCATGCAGGCATACATGCAGATAGAGCACTCACATACATGCATGCATACATACATAATACATACATACATACATACATACATCTTTTAAAACTATATCTATCAGGTATACTGATCATCACAATTTAGAAGTTTAAGTGAGCATAACTGGATAGGGTAGCTCAAATCTATAACCCTACCACTTGCGACCTGAAAACCTGTGATTTCTACTGGAGACAGAGTCACAGATATGGCAAGTATCCCTATGGCTTTCCACCTAGTCCCAGAATGGAAGAAAATGCTGAGCTTCAGTTCACACATGGATGGACACTTTGTGTACCCCACCCAGTCCCTTAGCGGAACAAATGCACTTGCCCTAGCTGCTGTGAGTACCAGTGGCTCATGATCTCATGCTACCCCAGAGAAGTGCAGCCAGCAACGCTGCTGTGTTCAAAGTGAAAGCCCCACTTCCACAGACTCCACCAGAGGCCGGCTCACACCAGAGAGCCTCCACCAGACTGGATGATGCTAGCCCACTCCCTCTGTGACCACCACAACCCCAAGGCACAGTCCCCCTGCCCCCACAGTCCCCTGTGCTCAGACCGAACACGTCTGCAGCTGAGGCCGGTCCTCGCTCAGCCCCTTCCTTCCCTGTGTATCTGCTACTGACTGCTCCCTTTCTGAAGGCATTCTCTTAACTTGAGGATCACTACCACACGCCATCATGTTTCTAGGGGCATGGACCTTCTAAAGACTATCCACAGAACCCTTGTTGACCTGCAACTTAAGAAATGCAGTAGAGGAGCTGGAGAGGTGGCTCAGCAGATAGAAACATTGGTGATGGGTATTGAAACCAGATCAAAATCCTCATGGCAGCTCACAACAACCATCTGTAACATCAGTCTTGGGGTTGCCCTCTTCTGGCCACTGTGGGTACTGCATGCGCATGGTGCACATACATTCAGGCAAAACACCCATACACATAAAAATAGCTAATAAAAATATTTTATTAACAGAAATTCAGTAGCTGGGCAGTGGTGGCACACGCCTTTAATCCCAGAACTTGGAAGACAGAGGTAGGCAGGACTCTGAGTTTGAGGCCAGTCTGGTATACAGAGGGAGTTCCAGGTCAGCCAGGGCTACAGAGAAAATCAGTCTCAAAAAAACCAAACCAAGAAGAAGAAGAGGAGGAGGAGGAGAAAGCGGAGGAGGAGGAGGAGGAAGCGGAGGAGGAGGGGGGAGGAAGAAGGGGGAGGAAGAGGA
>NC_034592.1:145659468-145666623 GCF_900095145.1 Mus pahari
GGGAGGAAGAGGAAAAGGAGGGGGAGGAGGAAGAGGAAGAGGAGGAGGAGGAGGAGGAGAAGCAAAGCAAAGCAAAGCAGTGTCAGTAGAGTCAGTCAGATATTAGGCAGAGCCTGGGAAGTCCTGCTGATGATGGAGAGGAAGGACTGGAGGAGCCAGAGGTACCAGGGAAACCACAAGAACTCAGGCCACAAAATCAACTGTCTGACCTGGACTCCGTGGGCTCATCGGGGCCTGTATTAGTCTGCTCTAGGCCCTCTGCGTGTATGTTGTGGTTGTGTGGCTTGGCGTTCTTATAGGATCCCTGAGAATGGGCACAGAGCTGTCTCTGACTCTCTTGCCTGCCTTTGGGACCCTTTTTCCCCCCTACTGAGTTGCCTCATCCAGTCTTGAGGTGAGAATTTGTGCTTGGTCTTCTTGTCGCTTGTTATGTCCTGTTTGGTTGATGTCCCTGGAAGATATGCTCTTTCCTGAGGGTAGGTGAAGGGCCGGGAGGTTGGATCCGTGGAAAGGACAGGGGGAGGCAGGGAAGGGAAACTGCAGTTGGGATGTAATGTATGAGAGAAGAAGAAATAAAACAAAAAATGTTTTTAAAAAGAAGAAAAGAGAGAGGGGGAAAGAAAGAAAGAAAGAAAGAAAGAAAGAAAGAAAGAAAGAAAGAAAGAGAAAAAATAAGGAGGAAAGAGGAAAGGAAGGAAGGAAGGAAGGAAGGAAGGAAGGAAGGAAGGAAGGAAGGAAGGAAGGAAGGAAGGAAGGGAAAGAAGGAAGCCCAGCAGAGGCCGAGCCTGCCTGTGTGCAGAGGGAAGGATCCCCTGCAGTCCCACATTGGAATGCTGCAAGAACAAACTTTACACATTTGTTGTGTCACACTTGACATTGGAGAGATATTTGTATCAGCTGTTGGCCCCGGTCTAACATGACTAATGGAAGAACAATGCCTACCCGAGCCACAGCCCTGTTTACAGCAGGCCAGGCAGGCACTGTTCTGAAGGAGTTATGAGGGCTCAGGAACCTTCAGAATGCTTTAGGAAGCTGGTACACACCCCCACCCCCATTTTAGGTAGGAGGAAACTGAGGCGCAGGTGGGCTGACTGTCTGCCGAGGGGCAGCCACGGAGTGTGGAAGTTGGCACTTTTGACCATAATTCCAAATTCTGTGCACTTGATCAGTGCCTTCAGATATGGCAGACACTGACCACCCAAGCTTCGGAGAAGGCAGCTCGTCCCCAGCCATGTGACAGCAGAAATATCCGGTTGCAACTGTGGGATGTGCCTAGAAGGGCATATAGAATCCATAGAAACTGTATGAGACTTCTGATAGAGTGTCTGTGGAGACTAGCTGCTGGGGAGGTCCAAGTCGGGCATGGGGCTCAAGACTTGAAGAAACTCGACCCTCAGGCTGAACAAAGAGGAAAGGGTGACAGGAGCCAGGCACAAGGAATAGTACATATACTTTTGCTACTGTTATAGAGCATAATATAAATATTTGGGGGAGATATAAGTTTGCCAGAGGGTCTGAGACTCACAGGTTGAGGACTGCTGAGATAGGAGCTTTGAGATAGGAAGAGAGCGAGCGAGTCTGAGCTAGCCAGGCTCTGCAGATGAGCTAATTCCTAAGAGAGATGACATACACATGTTCGTTTACCTCGGTCTCCAGTGCTCGGGATCCCACAGGGAGAGTCCTCTTAAACTCCTATGAACCAGGCCTCTGTGTGTGTGTGTGTGTGTGTGTGTGTGTGTGTGTGTGTGTGTGTGTGTGTCTGTACCTCACTTTGTCCCAATCAACCCTGCTAGGACCCCAGAGCTCGGTATGCGGCTTTCTCTTTGTGCCTCAGTTTCCCCATCTGTAATCCTCTCCTTGTAGCATTTCTAAGAAATGAAATGAGCATCAGGTGGGAAGTGTCCCCTCCCACATCATGATGACAATCTAGACAGGTGACGACGGTGGGGGTTAAGGACAGAAGATATTTTTGACATCAGTACAGAGTAGTAGGTGAGTCACCCGCCCTGGTCAGTATGACCCATGTATGGGTATGTGTGAGAAAAAGCCCTGTGTTTGGGGGATACTGTTCTTTGGGAACCCGAAACCTCAGGTTGTGGAGAAAGAGAAATGCTAGACCAACCTTCCTGCTGAGACAATGTCCTGTTATGGTCATAAAAGCTAAAGGACTCTCCTTTCTAATGCCTTGGGAAACTGGCGGCCTGCACCCAGAGTCCTCAAGAATCCTGGTCACTGTCGCCAGGGCAGCCAGCATCGGCATGGAGATAGAAGTGGCCACACTGCCCCAGGCATGAGGCCTGTGTGATGGTGGGAAACCTGTGCTCCTGTCCACTGCACAGCCTGGCTGGCTGACCCCTTATCAGCCTCTCTCCCTGCACACACTGGTCTGAACTCTCTGATTCCCCAAGTCAGCCACATCCTCTGCCTTTATCTTCCTTCCCCATCCTTACCCTACACAGGTGTCCAGAGAATTTGCTTGTCCCTATACCCGAGGGCCTCACCTTTCATCCAACCATTCTCTAAATGTAGCCCCCACTATGTTACGTAGCAGGCTTTCAGGCCCCTCCACTAGACGTGATCGATCTTTGGGGAATTACCAAGCATAGCTTAAGGTAGCCTTCACTGGGTGTACCAAACAACCCTTGAGTGAAAGATTGCTGGCACTGCTGTCACCAAAAGGTCACAGTTCGGTACCAATCTGGGTGTGGCCACCACACAGGCCCCAGCATCATCACCACCTGCGGGTCATCAGAAATGCAAATTCTCAAGCTACACCAGAAACCTACTGGGACCTATGTAACCCCTAGTCTCCAAGCTGTACAGCCGGTCCCTCTGCTGCTAACTGCAGGTTGAGAAGCAAGTATCTGCAGAGCTGAGGTCAGCTCCCTCCTAGGCTGGCCCCAGTCTGCCAATGAGGGTTGAGGTGAGAGCCTTGGATGGCTGTCTTTAAGCACCAATGATGCCCCCAGTCCCAGGCTGTAATGGGAGACACTAGACTCCTTCCTTCCCTCTATCCTGGACGACCCCCTGCATCCAAATGAGGCCTCTGGGTGAAGGTCTCCTAGGGCGGCTGGGTCTGCTGGAGGGAGGGAGGAGAGCAGTAACTGGGGCAAGGGGAGGGGCAGGGAGAAGATGCTCTTCTTCGTGGCTTTCGGATTATCTTTCAGCAGCTGGGTTAAAAATAAGGCTGGTAGTTCTGGAATGGTGCGGGGCCATCACTCAGCACAGCCACCTTGGGGAGCCTTTGCCACCCCCACCCCACTCCCTTTTTCCCCATTGCTAGGCTGCCAGCTGCTTGATTAAAGCCAGTCTTTCCCCCTGTTGTCCACACCACACATTAGTGGCTTCGAGGAGCCAAAGGGGGGTGCAGCCTGACTCCAGAGATTAGCGTGGTCTGTTCCCCAGCCTAGAAGACCCTTCCCACCCATCCACGCCCAAGGCCCACATCCGTGCTTTGGTCATTCACTTACTACAATTTTGTGGTCTGTCTATTATGAAGCAGGCATGATTCTAGGCCCCCTCAAACACAACGGTTAATAGAACACCCCTGAATCCCTGTTAAAGTTACTGCAGGCTCGGCCAAATACAGTCCATGGTCAAATACAGCCTCTGACTGGTTTTGTATGAGCCTGGCTAAAAATGGTTATTTTATTAAGTGGTTGGAGGGGAAAAAAAAAAAACCAAAGGGGTAATATTTTCAAACACGTGAAAATGGTCTGGGATTCAAATTTCGGTGTCTGTATAAAGTTTTAGTGGCGTGCAGCCACACTCATTCATTTGTGTACTGTCTGGAGTTAGGCGGTTGCCATAGAGACCTTAGGATGAGCAGAGCCAGAAGTATTTCCCTTCTGGTCTGTTAAAGAAAAGTCTTCAGCTGGCCCTCTGTTCTATGCAGAACGAAACGTTTCTTTTTCTCCTGAGACCACTGGTGCTCATTTAGCTATCTGTTGAGCACTTTACACACAGTTTGTGCCTTGGACTACTGGATGGGCATGAACATCATGGGGTACAGTCACCTTCAAGGGATCCAGCCATCTTGCCCACCAGGTGCCCCTGCCATACACCCTACACAATAGCAGGAAACAAGTTGTTAAGATAGCTAAGCGGCTCGCTTGGTAAAGTGCTTGAAGCACTGCGCACTCTGGAGGACCTGAGTTTGAATCCTCAGCACCCACATTAAAAACTAGGCTCGGTGGCATCTATCTACAATGTCAACCCTGGAGAGGCATAGATGGGTGGATCCATGGGGCTCGCTGGCTGGGCACCCGAGCCAAATTGGTAACTCCAGGTTCAGTGAGAGACCCTGTCTCTAAATAAATAACTGGAGTGGGTTTTCCCCTTCCACCTTTACACAGGTTCCGGGGACTGAACCCAGGTCTCCAGGCTTACAACACAAGCATCTTCACCTCCTGAGTCAGCTAGCCTGCGTTTCCTTGTCTTAAAGGTACTCTTTGGAGCACAAAAGCTTCAAGTTGTACCGAGGTTTCATTACCCTTTCCTTTCGTTATCTGGTCTTTTGGTGTCCTATTTAAGAATGCTTGCGCCTGGACCAAGTTCACAAAGATTTCCTTCTATGATCTCTTCTATTTGTGCTTGCAGTCTCATTTTCCTATTTAGAGATGCGAGGATTGCTTCTAACAAGGCAGAAAAATAAGCGGACTTTTGTCACCGTCTTCACAAGAGGGAAAACCGAGGAAGAGAGAAGCCAAGTCACTTACCCATTGGATTATTAAAGTGAGAGTTGAGCCTTACATGGCCCCTGCTCTGGAAAGATGAAGAGTCTGGGGGGAGAGATAAGACAAGGTGAAATGTCTCGAGAGTAGAATGAAGGGAAGATTGCTGGGAGGAAAGTGCCCCCTGGGCAGGCTACACGGCCATAGCTGGCATCTTATTATCTGTATTTTATAATATGTAAACACAGATATAAGTTTATTTTCTAATATTCTAAATTTTAAAGATATAGCTTATAAATATTATACATCATAAAATAATATTATTAATTTGCTGTAGGAAACTTTGGAAAGTAAGTAGTTTTATAAAGGAAAAACTGCTGCTCATATTTTAGTGTTTGGAGGTGTTAGGAGCACAGGCGTAATACCAGGTGGCTTAAAATTCCTGTGCCCTGATTTTTTTTTCCATCTGTAAAATAGTGATATAAAACAGCCCTGAAGTCGTAGCATAAAGTTCCTGAATTATATAGCCAAGCAATATACAGAAACCACTTGGAATGGGTGGGCCCTGTTATGATAATCTCAGTTATCAACTTGGTGGGATCTAGACCCATGCGGGAGACAAACCTCTGAGCACACTTGTAGGAAAATCTCTTGTTTAGATTCATTGAGGTGAAGAAACCTGCCCACTCTAGGCAGCACCATTCCCTAGGCTTGGGGTCCAGACTACAGAAAAGGAGGAGGTGAGCTGTATACAAACATTCATCATTCTCTGTCTCCTGACTATGGATGTGATATGACCTGTTACTTCAAGCTCTTTCTCCCTCAACTTCCCCTCCATGATGGCCTATACCCTCAAACTGTGAACCAAAATAATCCCCTTCTCCCTTGAGTAGCATTTGTCAGGATATTTCATCACAGTACCTGGGAAAGTAACTAAGACACCAGCCCAGAGCAGATCTCATGTAAGTTTTTGCAACCTTTGAATGTGGACGCATTCCATTTAAAGAGATGGCATTGGGTATATGGGTTCAAGGTCTAAATGATACCTGCCCCCAGTCCTATGCAGAGCTTCCCCACCATGGAAGCTTGTTCCAAATTCCCCCAGGATGGGGAGGAGGATGCATCTCCAGATGATTGTGTTTTATGTGGTGATGGTCTGCTTGCAAGAGAAGCCTCCTGTACAGAATATGCTCCAGTGAGGGAGTGGGAAGGTGAATGGAGATACAGCCCTTCCAGCCTTAGATGCAAGAGTTGGCTCACTACATTCCAGCCACTTGTCCTATTCAGGTGGCTAAAAAATTGTCCCAGACACCCACCTCCTGATCACAGGAACCTGTGAGCATCCCCTTACATGGCAAACAGGCCTGGCAGATGTGAGATGGGGATTTTCGAGGTTAGGTAGGTCCTACATGTAATCACAGGTACAGTAGCAGGCATACTAGGAAGAACTGACAGCGGGAAGAATTGATGTGTGGAGACCAGAGATGTGCCCTAAGGATACAGGAATGTCCATGAGCCAAGGGTCAGGGTAAGGACCATTTGAAGCTGGAAAGCAATGGCTGGGCTCTCCTCCCAGAGCAAGCAGTAAAAACTAACCCTGCTAACATTTGACATTAACCCAATGACATTCCCGAAACACCTTTCAGCTCCAGAAATAAGAGAGTGAACCTTTAGTTGCAAGTTTGCTGCCATTTATTGTAGCAGCAATGGGAAACTGTAACTGCTAAGATCACATTCAGCTCTGAGACACCCCAGTTCCCTGGAGAAGAGATGCTGGCGTAGAACATTCATGTAAAGCTTGCAGCTAGAAAGAGCTGAGGCTTCTCCAGTTGCCAAAGTGTGCGTGGTTCGAGCCCAGTCTCACAGTCTTTTGGATAACTACCAGCCTTCAGTCACAATCCTGAACAGCCAGCAACTGAAAAGGGCCTTAAGCCAGTCTCTTCCTCTAGGAGGATTGTGGGATTTCCTACATTCCTGCAGCCTGTCTGAGGGGCCCCAGAATGGGTGGTTACCAGCAGGATCCCTCCCCTGAAATGGCTGGTCCATGAGGGCCAGTAGTGTGAGGCTGGGGTTGAGCCACACTGGCAACTGGAGAAGCCACAGCAGGGCATCACAGGCCTGGAGGGCCACCAGAGCTGGCTGTGCAGAAGACAGGGGTCTTCAGGACCACTCAGGAAGCTTCCCTCCCAAAACAGTTCGTCCATGGGCTGAGGTATATATTCAGTTCATCCGCAGGCTGCATATATACAGAGGATGTTTACCTAGCATGCACCAAGCCTCAGTTTCCAGCCCAAGTACCAAACAGGGAAAACGTACACCTCCTTATTTTGTTTTTTCTTAAAGGCAGGGTCTCTCTATGCTGTCCTGTAATTTGCTATGTAGATCAGGTTGACCTTCACATTAAAGAGATCCTGCCTGCCTCTGCCTCTGCCTCTGCCTCTGCCCTCTGCCCTCTGCCCTCTGCCCTCTGCCCTCTGCCCTC
>NC_034592.1:145666958-145673403 GCF_900095145.1 Mus pahari
CCCCCCCCCCCCGCCAAAACCCTTCCTAACTGTGTGACCTGCACAAATCACTTAACCTCTCTGTGCATTCATTACTCTTCTGGGGAAAAAAAATGAAGGTAATGGACAGATTTCTCAGGTGTCTGTCTCCTGAGGGCCACACTTGGTCTCATTTCTCCTCTTTGAATGTGTGCTAAGTCTAGTGACTTGCTCTAACAAACAAGATCTGCCCAAGTGATAGACATAGCTTAGATGTACGTTTATAAAACAGCATTGCTCTTCTCTGGCTTGCAGTCTGCACTAACAGGTGGGTGGGTGGGCTGGACACACACCAACAGGAAAGGGGCGAGCCTGGAATTCCATTGTGACTCCCACCAAAATAAGAAGATGGAAGGGGCAGGCCATAGCTCAGAGGTTGAGTCCCTGCCTAGCTAGCATGTGCAGCAAGCTACACAGCAGCGAATAGGGGACCCCCCCCCCGTCCCCCTCAGGCTTATGGGCTGACTTAATGTGGTGCCTGGCAGGGCTGACCTCCCACAAACAAACGGTAGCTGCTACTTTTTGTTGGTGGGGTGCTTTGTCTCCCCAAGGGTTAAACTTGCCACCCTGAGGTGTCTGGGTCTGCTGGGATCGTCTGCCCTGGAGTTTGCTGACTTAGCTGTGAACATGCTCACCCTGCCCCACCCACCTGGTGAGAGTGAGTCCTCAGGCCGTGGCATCCAGCAGACCCAAGTCAGCAGACATCTCCTGCCTAAATAAGGACAAGGCGCCCAGGATCGCTCTCCCTGAGCCCCAGGAATGTGACAGCTGAGCCCTCCCTAAGCAGCCCTGCCCTGGCCTCCAGCCCCTCCCCAGGTGGAGCTCAGCTGTGGCATTCCAACTTTCTCCAGAGCAGCCCCCAGTGGCACCAACACCCACCTCAGCCCCACCCCAGGGTGAATGGAAACTGATAAGGACTCTGGGAGGAATTCCAAGCACCTCCCATGTGCTCCTGGGGCCTGGCAGACCGGTCCCCAGCACCTCCACTGAGACCCTGCAGGGAGAGGCTCCGGGGGATCCCTCCTGCACACAACCAGAAATCACACTTCTGGTTCCAAAGGCTGCCTGAGTGGCAAAACCAATGTAGGCCATGCCAGGCACCAGGGGAGATGTTCACCGTCACTGTCTCTCAGCCACAGAACCGAACAACAGCTATACTGTTGAGGCCTTGTGTGTGGGATGTCGGAAAGCCTACAGCCACTGTGGGCAGCATACTGTCAGGGGACCTATCCCAGACGTGCCTGCTGAGTGACTGACACATGACCTGGGTTTCAGCCACACCCTCTTACTTTTTATTACACTTATTTACGAGCTGATTGGTGTGTGTGTGCACATGCGTGTGGTCATGTGCATTATGAGTGCATGCATTCGTGTGAATGCTTGTGTGTACTTGTCTAGAGGCAAGAGGTCAGCCCTGTTTCTCATCCTTCCGATGCTGTCTACCTTTTTTGAGACAGGATCTCTCACTGGCCTGGAGTTCCCCAAAGTAGGCTAAGCTGGCTGGCCAGTGAGCCCCTGGGGCTTTCTATCACCTCTTTTCCCAAATTGGTATTACATTAACAACCCCTGTTGGTGGTGGTCTGTTTCTATTAGATTTATTCAGTTCTTACTTCATGTGTGCAAGCATTTTGCCTGTGTGTCTATGTGCGTGTACCACATGTGTACCTGGTGCCCACCGAGGTCACAGAGGGTGTCAGATCCCCTGGAACTGGCGTTACCAGATGGTTATAAACCACCGTGTGTTTTCTGGGAATTGAACCTGTGTCCTCTGGAAGAGCAGTGAGTGCTCTTAACCACTGAGCCACCTCTCCAGCCCTTTGTTTTATTTCTTGACGTGGATTCTGAGGGTCCTCATCTTGAGTGGCAAACATTCTGCTGACTAGCCGTCTCCCGAGTCGCAGCTCTACCAATTAATTGCACTGTCTCATCAGCTCACAGCCCACTTTGACTTCAAATAGGTAGCTTTTTACTTTCTGTGCTTTGGTTTCCCCTTTGTAAAACAGAAGAAACCCCAAAGCCTTGGTATCTGGGACACCAGAGACCCCCCAGTACCTGACTATAAGCAGCTACCCAGAGCCAACCAGGACTGCCCCAAGCCTAGGGACTATACCACCCCAGGAAGCCCACTAAGGCGAGAGATGAGCCCATCTCCCTCACAGCTATAACCCCTACATCACTGAATACCATGCCCAGCACACAGTAGGTGCACAGTTGTAGCAATGACTTTATACCCAATGCATAATAGGTGCATACGAGTTGAGGTTTTGCTCTTGGTGTAATGGGTTTGACTCAGGTTTCCTGGGAAGAAGAACTAACCCACACAATGAAGGCATTTAAAACCAAAAAAAAGGAAGGAATTTGATACAGTCATTCAGAGGCCTTTGCTGAACCTTTTAAGAGGTTACAGGTCTGGGCCTGGAGTGGTAAAAAGTGGGAACATGAGGTGTCCTACCAGGAAAAGACAGAGAAACAACAGGTTTCAGGCCTGGTGACCAACCAACCACGGGAGGAAGGATGTGGAGGCCTGAGATGCTATCAGGGAGCAGCGTGGCCTTGGGTAGAGCTAAGGAACAAGTCAGGTGGGAGCAAGCACTCTGGGGAAGATGGGAGGCGAGAGGGACAGTCGGAGCAAGACCTGAGAGGTGGACTGGAGGGGCCATGCGGGTACATGGGGGATGGTGGCTGAGGACAGAGGTTCAAGGCTAGGCACCAAAGTGAGTCGCTGGTCTACCCCAGCGACTGAATCTCGATTCTACATCCTACAGAAGGAAGCTGGATTACCCCCGAAACCCAGGAAGACAAAATCTACATGGCTTTGCTCAGCGGCTGGGGAGATAACTCACTCAGTAAAGGGCTTGCCTCGGAGCCACAAGGTCCTGAGTTAAATCCCCAGCACCCACGTAAAAACCAAGTTCAGCAAGTGGCTGAGGCAGGTGAGCAGCTCACCAACCTGTCTCCACCTCTTCCTGGGCACACAGCTAGACTTTCTCCCAGGGTCCCTTTCGGGCCACGTGCCTATCTCTGGCCAATAGAATGTAAGAGGATCTAATTTCGGGCTTCCCAGCCTAGCCAATAACATCCTTCCATGGGTAGCCTAGGATGCGTTTTCTCCCTTTACCAGCTGAAGAGAATGTGACCTTAGAAGCCATATGCTAAAAGTAGCAGAGCCACAAGGTAGATGGATTCTACTCCCTGAATGCTCACGTGGTAGAGGGCTTTACATGAGCAAGAAGTAAATAGAAACAATCCTTTATCCCTACAAGCAAGGGGATGGAAAGGATGACGTTGGAGGGGCCCCGCCCCTCCCTTCCATTTTGAGGACTCTTCTTCTAGTGCTCGGGCAGGCCTCGGCCGTAAGATGAACTGCCTGGGTGAAAGGACAACTGCTGTCTTCAGATGGGATTCTGGTGTATACCATTTGTCAGAATATCCACCCTTCCCTCCCACCCACCCCCCCCGCAAGAATGCCGAAGGGACAACTGTGAGCTGTATACGAGACCTGAAAAGGCTGGGGACACCTTTTGCTCCTTTGCCTCCGAATGTCAGGTTCCTGGAGGACAGACAGGCGCTTCTAAATCTCGCTCTTACAGCACTGATGGCCACGCCCCTTCCCACTTTGAGCCTTAGAGTGGAAGAGAGGCGGCGAAATCTTCCAGGCCAGTGTTACTTTTTACATGTGTGTGGTGGGGCATGTGTGAATGTCTAAGTCAGTGCACGTGCCCATGATGCTCGAGTGTAACACGGAGGACATCCAGTGTCCTATGCCAGCGCTCCACCTCATTTCTATGGAGGAGAGCCCCTCCCTGAGCCTACAGCAAGGCGGGCAATCAGCGAGCCCCCGTGGTCCTGCTGTGTCCTGCTTGCCCACATGCTGCCAGGTTACAGCTGCTTGGGAAGACCTGAGCAGCTTTTTACTTGCGTGCTGGGGATTCCAACCCAGGCCCTCATGCTTGTGTAGCAAGAACGTTTACCCACTGAGCATCTCCCCGGTGCCTCTGATTCGGTCAGTCTGCAATTGATGGTTCAAGGCTGGTCATTAAGCAGAATTATTAAAATTCCATTTCTTTCTTTCTTTCTTCCTTTAAAAAAAAACAAACCAAAAACAAAGTCTCACATGTCCCAGGCTGCCTTTAAACTCACTATGTCCTGGGGAACGGCCTTGAACTCCTGTCCTTCCTCTTCTACCTCTCAAGCACTGGAATTATTCACATTTGCCAATGTGCTTAAAGTTCACTGCAATCAACATTCGCAAGTAAAAATGTGTAGACGAAAGAGTATGCTGTGTGACACACTGTGACATACTATAGCTTCCAGGACAAGATATCATCATCATCATCATCATCATCATCATCATTATCATTGTTATTATTGTTTCTTAATTTATTTATTTCAAGAAGAAGGTTGCAAGAGTAGAGGGTGGATACAAAGGGATGGGGAGATGAGTGGGGTTGGGGTGCGTGATGTGAATAAAAAATTTAAAAAATTTTCAATTGATCCAGTCATAATGACTCACTAATCCCAACACTGCAGACACTGGTAAAAGATAATCAAAAGTTCAAGGCCAGCCTGGACCACAAAGTAAGATGATATCTCAAAACCAAAAGGAATAACATCAATTCCATTTCAATCATCCCAATCATACCAGTAAGAAAAGTCTCATTGCTAGTGTGCTCGCCCACTGTGTGTGTGTGTGTGTGTGCTTGCCCACTGTGTGTGTGTGCTCGCCCACTGTGTGCATGTATGTGCTCGCCCACTGTGTGTGTGTGTGCTTGCCCACTGTGTATGTGTGGGGAAGTTGCACATACCCACACACATTCACTGATTCTCTCTGACTCTATGTGTGTGTGTTCACTTGCTCTGTCTCTTTCTCTCTGTCTCTGTGTATGTGTCTCTATTTCGCTCGCTCACTCACTTTCTCTCCTTCTGTCTGTCTTATTGGAGATACAGCCTTCCCATTAACTCATGGGTGCTCCCCAGCAGGTGTTCTTTTCAAAAGCCCCCAAAGCCCACACTTCACCTCTGAGCCACACCCCTAACTCCCACAGTCCACCTCTGAGCCACACCCCTGGCTCCCACAGTCCACCTCTGAGCTACATCCCTAACTTCCAAAGAATGGAAAACTCAGAAGCCAACAGCCTCAGGACTGAACTTTGAGTAAACTATTGAAGGACAGTTTTGTGGCATCTTGCCTTGTATGATTTTTTTTTTTCCTTCCGGCTAACTTCTTTAATCTGCTCTTGGATTTTTACTCATGGTTTTATAAAACTCTTTTTTTTTTTTTTAAAGATTTATTTATTTATTATATGTAAGTACACTGTAGCTGTCTTCAGACACTCCAGAAGAGGGCGTCAGATCTTGTTACGGATGGTTGTGAGCCACCATGTGGTTGCTGGGATTTGAACTCCGGACCTTCAGAAGAGNAGTNGGGTGCTCTTACCCACTGCCATCTCACCAGCCCTTTATAAAACTCTTTGATCATAATTAATTTAGGTTTAAGAAACTCAAAATGCTTTTAAATTGTAAGAGCCGAGTCATCCCGATGGTAGGTGGATATGCCAAGGTTAGGAATGGTACCTCAGTGGCCAACCTCTGGAAACCTTGCCTTAGCCCATAGTCACAGGGCTGGTCCCTAGGATTCTGTCTGGGCTGACGTCATGTTCCAGGCAAGCCATGTTATCATAGAGGATCCTCAAGGTTGGGATGTGGCAAAAGTAAGTAAGGAAGTGGATCAATGATGGGTTCTGTTGTCATTGTTGTTTCTACCCCATGGATGTGAACACAGCACACAGTGCACAGACCTCTGGGAAGTCAAATCCCACCAAGAGTTACAAAGTTACCCCAAGTATCTCTGCAAGCAGTGGCAGAGGCCGCTTGCATCCAAACAGGAGTCGGGATGAAGATAAAATGAACCAGCCTAAAGAGAACTCTGCATCCCACAGCTGTGCTTAGAGGAGATTTGTTCTAGACGTTTGCTGGCCTGGGGGAGAAGTGATGTGTGCAGCGCGTGACCTGACTCAGCATCGAAACACTCAAACAACACATTCTACAGCAGCCCGAGAAATTGAACGGTTGCCCAAGAAATAATGAGTTACATGGGAGTTTAAAATAATCTAAGAAAGGCTTTTTATTCACAAAACCACAGAAAGACCTCTAATATACGCAGTTTATAGAAGAAAAACCCAAAATTTAAAACAGTCCATAGGATAAGCAAATTTTGTGTAAGAAAGAGGAAAATATGGGACTGGAGAGATGGCTCGGATCTTCCAGAGGATGGGAATTTGGTTTCCAGCACCCATATCAGGAGCTTTACCCACAACTGTGTAAGCAACTGTCTATAACTCTAGGCCCAGGGGCTCAGAAGCCATCCATGGGCCTGATTCCCTTTTGTGGGCACCTGCATACATATGGGACACACACACACACACAC
>NC_034592.1:145673658-145714983 GCF_900095145.1 Mus pahari
GACACAAACCAGAGTGGCCTGTGACAAGCCTGTGACAAGATGCAGACATGGCCAGGAAACAAAGATAAGAAGAGATAGACTATGCTTAGGAGCGAATGAATGTCACACACACATTACTCACACAAATTCTGAGGGCCACTCAGTGCACTCAGTGTGGTTTCTGGGGTGTGTGTGTGTGTGTGTGTGTGTGTGTGTGTGTGTGTGTATGTATACCTGCTCCAATTGTCTCTTAAAAGGGGAACTGAGCTAGGGTGGAGGGCACCCTAACAAATCCCATTCTAGAGGACCTACTCTGAGGCATCTGCCCTCGATCTGGGGATCAGAGTACCACGCTCCCCATTCACCCCCGACCAAACTCATGTAGGGCCACAGCAAGCTCCGGGAGGTTAGAAGTCACAGTTTAGATACTGGGTTGTTATGACCTTGTGCCGATTCCCCTTCCCAGATAGAATTGTGTAAAGCCAGGGAAAGGCACTTCAGCAGTTAGGTGAGAAGCCAGTGTGAGGGATCATGGTTTGCCTTTGATGGCTTTGGAGATGGGACCCTATGCAGCACACCATACCCTCCTCAAGGTAGCAAAAAGACAGGTTCTTTCTGGGGTGACTATTGGGAGTGTGGAGCTTGGGTGGGGGGTGCACAGAGAGCTTGCCCTGTGTGAGACTGTCTGGCTCTGCATTCAGAACCTCCAGGAGGAAGATAACAGTTATAATAATAAAATGACAGCTGGTGCTGGTGTGTCAGGCATAGCAGATAGAACTTTAGAAACACTTTGCACAACTCATTTAAATGTGCTTGTACAATACCCTTGGCAGTAAGCAGCAGATCCATTTCTACCACCTTCCATGGTTAGGGAAACCAAGGCTCCGGGAAAGAGTGTGCCCAGGGAGCAAGTGTTACCCAACCCCAAAGTCTGTACTCCTGAGCATAAATGTGCCTCTACACAGAAAGGTGGGGAACATAGGGGAACTTGAAGCTAGGGTCATTGAAGACACAGAAGTCCTGAGTGTAGAAGACTGGAGATAGGTTATGTCTAGGTCTCTGCAGAGTCACTGGGCAGATGTTGAGACAAATGTTAGCAGCACACCCATGCACCCTTTCTCGTCCCACGAGTAGAAGACGTTTACTCGGGGAAGTGGCACATCTGTCTAAAATCACCTTTGCGTCTGGCTAAAAGAAGCACAGACCCATGGGATGGGGGTAAGCCCCAAGGTGGTGGGGGAGGGGTGCTGCCTTTACCAAAGAGCAGGAGTTATGGATGGCATCTGACCTTCCTCCTCTTCTTAACTCCAATTAAAAGGCTACTCTCTAAAGAGAAGAGGAGAAAAGACAATGAAATGGGCCATTAGGGGTATACGAGAGTGGCCACAAGTCCCAGGGAAGGCAGCACTGGCAGGCCTCTGGGACCCATCTGGCCCTCCAGATCTCAGGGGCAGAATCAGAACCTGTAGGAAGAAGCCACAGGAGGGAAGAAAGCCTCCTAGCCTAGCAGATCCCAGGGCCAAGGCATCCAAAGTTGGTCTCGGCTGGCCATGTCCAGCGGTGCCGTGCTCCCATGCCTGCAGAGGCAGAGGCAGTGAGTGGACTTGGTAGAGGTGGAGGGAAGACATTCTGACTTTGGCTGGGGCAGCACTTCCTGGCCTTGCATGCTTCACTCACTCACACCTTGGGAGGCGAGGAACGGAAGGACCCTGCAACATGTGGCCAGTTCTGCATGGCATTCAGCGATGGCCTGCAGTGACCTGCAAGGCCACACAAAGGCACTGCCCAGCAAAGTCCCTGGCAGTTAAAATGTTTCATAGCTGTGCCGTCCTAGATGGCAGCTGGCAAGCACGTGAAACGCGGCTACCACACCTAGGGATCGAAATGTCTAATCAACTTAATTAAAATAGCCATGGGTGAGGACTAGGGAGATGACTTAATTGGTAAAAGTGCTTGCCCGGCAAGTGTGGGGAGCTGACATCAACCCTTATATGTAGGCCAGGTGCTGTGGCAGATGCCTGGGATTCCAGCGAGGGGAAAGCAGAGACAGGCGGATCCTGAAGCTCCTGGGTCAGCCTGCCTAGTCTGTTCAGCACGCTTCCGACCAGTGAATGAGCCTGCCTCAAAAAAATAAGGCAGGGGCTGGAGAGATGGCTCAGCGGTTAAGAGCACTGACTGCTCTTCCAGAGGTCCTGGGTTCAATTCCCAGCAACTGCATGATGGCTCATAACCATCTGTAATGGGATCCAATGCCCTCTTCTGCTGCATCTGAGGATAGTGACAGTGTACTCACATACATAAAACTAAATAAATAGTCTTTAAAAAATAAGGCAGACAGCTCCTGAGAAACTGTACTCTGTCTTCCACATGTACATAGTACATGTATGCCTACACATGTGCGCTCACATGACCATGCATCTGCTTGTACACAAACACACACACAGACACACAGACACACACACACACACACACACACACACACACACACACTATATGTAGCCAGCAGACATGGTTGCCATCTATTTTCACCAACAGCCCCCACCTCTGATTTCTGCTTCTGTTAATCCTTCTGTTTCACCCCAGCCACACGGGGTTTCCCTGCCTCATTTCCAGGAGCCCTCCCTGTTCCAGGCACACTCCCGTAGCACACCTACACGTGCTTCCCTCTGCACACAGCCTGCTCTTCCCAGACTGCACACTGACTGACTCACTTCGTCTCAAGTGCATCCTTAACTGCCTCCTTCAGTCCTCCCTGGTCACTGGGTGTCTTCTGTAACAAAGAAGGAAGTCTCGGATCTTCAGGCTTTCTTGCCCAAGCCTGGCACACAGTGGGCTCTCCACAAACACGTGCTGAATGTGTTTGGAAGCCTAAGTGGGTGCATAGTGGGCGCCTCTGCCCTGGAAGTCTTTTCCATGGCATGACGCTTGAGAACTGCACAGTCAACCCGCTTTGGGGGCTTCTGCATACGCCGTGTACTATGGCAGTTGCTGTGACTTCAGACCAGGCAGGAGCTAAGTGAGACCTGACAGACAGGCTGGTTAGTAAGGGAAGAGTGAGGGAAAGGTGTTTCATGCTGATGGAAGCACACATCTGAAGAACCATGGTCAGGAGAGAAGGCCCTCCTTGGAGGAACTGTGTCTGAACACAAGTTGATGGCACACTAATGTGGGATGGGCCTGGTGGGGCCACAAAAGGAAGGCTCTAGAAATTCTAGGAACCTGTGATTTCTCCTATAGTGACATCTCTAGAATCCTCACAGTGTCTCCACTGCTTAGTCCTAACTTCTCCCACAGTCGTGGAGGATGGGTCTATATGAAGTCAGACTCACCAGGCACTGTCCCAGTCCCCTACGCTCAGCTGTCCACTGTCCACCCAGAGCTTGCTTGGATGCAGTAGAGGCTGCCAGGTGTTCCTGTCACCCCACCCAAGTCCAAACCCGAACCAGAAACGGGGTGATTTCTGATCCATGGAAGACTCAGTAAATGAGAATCTGAGGGAGGGAGGTCAGGGTTCAACCAACAGAAGGAAAATCCTGAGGTCCCAGTGCCTCAGACGAGTCCAATCACACGGTCTGAGGCAGTGACCCTGTGGGCTGGCAGTGACAGGGTATCGCTCCGGCTGCATTCAGCAGCAAGAGGAGGGAAGACCCAAGAGGAGCCTTTAAGGGGACAGTGAGAGGGGCAGGTAGTGGTGTAATTGAAGGAAGGGACCGGATTCGGGCTTGACAGACTGAGGTGCTGCTGAGGCCTGGCTGGAAGAGCAGTCTTGCCCCATGCCAGCCCTCCATCCCAGCCTGGCCCTGAGACCTGCTGCAGAGACTATTTTTAGAGAGTTGGGTGTTTGCTTGGAGGATTTGAGGCCTGGCTTTATTTTTAACTCCTCTCCCGTGGCAGGCCATGACTGCTCCAGACTAAGGAAGGGAAGTGGAAGTCGGACCCAGCTTTGATAGCCCAGCACGGCCAAAGGCAACAGGACTCGTGGAGCAGAAGGAAGCCTGAAGCTGGAGCTGGCTGGTTTCACCTACTCCCCTGCCTCAGTGTCAGGGAGGGAGGAAAGAAATAAAATGCCTTTAGCCTCTACTCACTGAGCACCCACAGGACTCCATGGCTATGCAGAGAAGCCCAGAGCACCCCCTTCCTCCAGTCATCCTGCCATGACCCCAAGAGGCAGGACCACTGTTGCCCCATTCTACAGATGAGGAAAGCGAGGTGAGGGAGGCAGATAGAAATCCAGTTCGTCAGTGATCTTGGCTTATGGGGCCACCGTCTCTGCCAGACTGAAGCATGGCCAGGCAGCCAACATCTGCCCACGACAGCAGGGTAAACTTGATACCTACTGACCCTGAGAGCTAGGAGGCTGACTCTAGCTAAGGATGAGAGGGTTGAGGTGGGGCAAGCGAATTTGAGGCTTGCCTGTGCCTGATGCTTGTGGGTTTACACTGCTTTCCTCCTCCGTGAAAGACCCAGCGTAGCTAACAAGAAGCTCTCCCGAGAGGAGGAAGAGAGATAAATGATCTCAGCATGGAGCCGGAACGTGGAGTCCCCCCCCCCCACACACACACCTTATACTGTGATAGGTCCTGCCCTGAGCTTGTCACATGGCTGGACATCTCTGGGTCCTCTCGCCAGCCCACTTCTCTCCTGACCTCTAACTTATGGAGGACATGGGGAAGGGGAACTTACAGAGAAAGCTGTGTAACCCATGTAGGACCAGAGCCCAAGCCTCTGACCCTGACCGTGACCTTGAAGTCTCAGGGTCTCCCCATACAGCAGCCACAGCACGGTTGTCTACACCTCTAATTCCAGCATTCTGGTGTCTGGACCCTTCCATGCTGACCTCTGCATCTCCTGAACTCAGCTGAGGAGCCAGGGCCAGGCCAAGCCTCCCAGGGACACCTGGGCATGTGCAGGGAAGGATGCTCCCCTCCTGAAGGTGTAGGCAGCTGGTCTGTCCATTCTCTGCCTTTTCTAGGCAGGCTAAAAGATAAGGTAGAGAGGCCCTCAGGCTGTGCAGAGAGGCAGGTTGGGATGGGGAGGCAAAGACCCTCTTTCCACCACACAGGCCCCTGGCCTTTGTCCATTAGATCCATTTATGTGCCCAGACACCAACTGAAGCTTCACACACACACACATCTCCCACCTGCTCTCCACCTCAGTCCTCCGGGCTCAGACCTAGCCCACCACACACCCTGGCTGGGCCCCACCCCTTCCCAGGCCTCCATTTCTCCATTGTGAACCTGGCACACAAGGCTTCATTCTCCCCGAAGAGCCTTCCATTTGACTGGAGTTTTCTGAGGACAGATTCGAACTGGATGTTTCCCTGAGTTCTCTGCTCACCAAGCTTGGAAGGTCTCCCTAACACGCTACCTCCTAACTCTCTGCCTCGAAGCCACAGCTGCCTCATGTATATTTCGAGAATCCCACCCTGACAACTCAGGAAATTCCATCTACCACGGTCTTCAGACCCTGGGCGGCAGAGGGATTTTGTCCATCTGGTGACTCAGGGAGGAAAAGCTTGGGGAATGGCGGAGCCTTTCTGCCGTTTCAACCCGTTTCTGGGGAGGTTAGCGCACCGCCTGACACAAATGTCAGGAGACAAGCCACAGGGAGGACACCACACAGCTATCTGTGGCATGTCGAGAGTAACCCCTGAGGGCATGACACGTGTGCTTATGTCCTCAAATAATTGACAAAGAAGAAAGAGGTGAAGCACCCGATGTTGGCACTGAAGTTGTGGGGCAGCGGGGGCGGGGCAGTGTCCATCTGGTGAGAGTCCCTTGGAGCTCATCAGGGATTCTGAGGGCCAGTGCATTGCACACTGCTTGGCCCAGAAAGTCCTCTCTAGGCACATAGCCCACCCCTGCAACAAATGCTCTTAAAATATTTGTTAGATGTGCAGGAGTGTTATGGCCACTGCAGAGGGATATTTCAGGAGTGGGCTTGCTCACATTAACCTACTCCATGGTACTGTGAACCTCACCAGGACAGCCCACTGAGGTGGCTCCCAGGAGGTAACCCCTTGAGGTAACTCAGATGAGGCAGCATTACATTCAAGGTACAATGTGCTTTTTTTTTTTTTTAAAGACAGAGTCTCACGTAGCCTAGGCTGGCCTCTCATATAGCCAAGGCTGGCCTCTCACTTATTCTGTAGCTGAGGATGGCTTTGAACTTCTTTATCCTCCTGCTCTGACCTCCCAAGTGCTGAGACTGCTGGTGTGTACTGCCACTCCTGGCTTATGTGGTGATGGGGATCAAACCCAGGGCTCCCTGTATGCTCAACAAACATTCTTGCATGCTAGACAAGTTACACCACAGTTCAGGTTCATGGAAATGTCCAAAACAACATATTCATATTCAGTCATTTTAATAACTTCTTTTTTCCTAAAGATTTATTTATTATTATATGTAAGTTCACTGTAACTGTCTTCACACACACCTGAAGAGGGCGTCAGATCTCATTATGGATGGTTGTGAGCCATCATGTGGTTTCTGGGATTTGAACTCGGGAACTTCAGAAGAGCAGTCAACACTCTCAACCACTGAGCCATCTCCTCAGCACCCCTTTTTTTTTCTTAATAACTTCTATTATAGTCTCTTACTATAACTGCTCTCATGTACCTCTAATTGTTATTGAAAAATCTACTGTACCCAGTTTAGAAATTAAACTCTATTGGAGGTCCTTACATAGAAAAAACATTAGTGTATAAAGGCTCAGTACTATGCATGCTTGTTGTTATGTCTTAAAGCATCCCCATGGACAAGGGGACTTAGACGGTTCCAGTGAGCCCTAATGATGCTTGAATATCTCTGAGAAGTTTCCTAGGTGGACCATTCTCTTAACCAGCCACTGTGAGCAAGGAGAAGGGCCCTGAAGTTTTCACCACCAGCTTGCTTGCTGCTCATGGAGACATTAAAGGCTTTCAGGCACCACGCAGAGAGATCTGGCTAACTAAATCATAGTACCAACAAATTATGGGGAGATATCATGTATCTCTTGAAAGTGTCCCAGAGCACCATGAAGGTAACTGTCATTATGAAAAACAGAAGCAAACAAAAGCAGAAAGATATTCCAAGTGGATTCTTAACAGAGGTCTCTTCAGAGTCCACTGGGGTAAGAAAGGGATTTTATTTTATTTATTCGTCTGTCTTCCCTTAAATTTTAGTGAGTATGCTGTAGAATGATATTTAAGGTGGGAAAAGAGGGGGTTGGAGAGATGGCTCAGTGGTTAAGAGCACTGACTGCTCTTCCAGAGGTCCTGAGTTCAATTCCCAGCATCCATATGGTGGCTCACAACCATCTGTAATGGGATCTGATGCCCTCTTCTAATGTGTCTGAAGACTCACATACATGAAATTAAAACAAAAAGCAAAAAAGATGGGAAAAGAAGGCTGGAGAGATGGCCTCATCAGTAAAGTACCTGCCCCAGGTGTATAACAACCTGGATTGGGATTTGCAGCATCCACACAAAAACCAGACATGGCAGTGGTACCCAGCACGTGAGTGGGTGTGGATCCCCAGATCTCCCACTCAGATGTGAGCATTTAGTTGAAGATGTGTCTGCCCCTGCTGCTTCAGCTTCTCTTCTCTCACCACCTCCTCCTGGGATTTCCTTTCCTCTCCACCCTTCCCCTGTTCTGGAACTAAGTTCTCTGATTTATCTCAAAAAGAACCCGAGGACTGGAATATTTATTATGTGACTCCGTGGGAAGCAATCTGACATGTACAGGCACATTTAGTAAGATTGCGTGCCACAGAAGTTGATCCTGAATCTATCAGATTAAAACGCCTAGAAAGGTAGAAAATAGGAGAAAGTATAGGAAACAAGTTGAACAGTAGCATACGAAATCCAGCTGACTGAGGTGCAGCAGCAGATGCCTTTAATCTGTGAGTTCGAGGCCAGCCTGGTCACATAGTGAGTTCCAGGACAGCCAAGACTACATAGCAAGACTTTATCTCAAAAAAAAACAGAGGTTTGGATTAGACAATGTTTTCTCAGACATCGAATGAAGAAAGGTAGGTGAGTTGGACACAAAGTTAAAAACCTGAGTGCTTCAAAGGACACCAACACAAAAGTAAGAACTGTGTATACTAACTTTAAAAAAAAAAATTATAAAACAAAGCAGAAAGAGCTGAGCATAGTGGCCCATGCTGGTGACACCAGGAGACTGAAGTAGAAGGGTCACAAGTTCAAGGCCACCCTGAGGAACTTAGTGAGATCTCATTACAAAATCAAATAAAGAAAGGGCGGAGGGTGTAGCTCAATATTAGAAAGCTTGCCTAGTGCAATAGCTATTCCTGGTTGTCAATTTGACTCTATCTGAAATGAACTACAACCCAGAATTGGAGGGTTCACCTGTGATCCAGATCTTGATGCTGGGAGTCACAAGTGTGTGACCTGGATCTTGGCATGGAGATCTTGAGGCACCGTGACCATAAAAAGCTTTGACCCAGGCAAGGTAGTACATGCCTTTAATCCCAGGAGACTGAGGCAGGGAGATCTCTGAGTTCAAGGCTAGCCTGGGACAAAGTGCATCCCAGATCCAGGCGTGGTGGTACACACCTTTAATCTGGACCAGACCTTCTACTAGAGGCCTGCATGAGGACTTTGGAAGAAGGAAGATTCGCTCTTTGCCTGCTTGCATTTACTTGCCAGGACATTTGTTGGAACCTACTTCTACAGAAGACCAGATAAAACAATTAGCCTCATGGGACTGAGCAACTGCTAGATTCTTGGACTTCCCATCCACAGCTGCCCACTGTTGGGTTATTTAGACTACAAACTGTAAGCCATCACAATAAATTCCCTCAATATAGAGAGATAGTTCATAAGTTCTGTGACTCTAGAGAACCTGACTAATACACCTACTATGGGCCAAACCCTGAGTCCAGTCCTCGTGACAAGGTCAGGGGCAGGGGACAATTCACAGAATGGGGAAAATATTTGCAAATCACAAAAATTGTGTCTGATGTTGAACCTGAGCTTATATTTGCATTTTAAACAAAAGTCTATGGGGGAAAAATGTGTCTGAGAAGGGGCTTGTCATCAAGCTTGGTGAGGTAAAGCCTGACCAACCCCGTCTTTGAGGAGAAGCTCTATTTTGCGCAAGACCTGAACAGGGGCTAAACTCCAATTGCAGGAAGAAAACCACAAAGTCTACTTGAGCAAACATCCTATGGTAATTCCACTTTAGCAACAGCTAGTCAGGCTACAACAGCGGGGCCACGGAACATATAGATAACCTAAGACATCTTGCAGAAAACAAATAACCTAGCCATCCTGTGTGTCCGGTGGGTTTGCCGCCATGTTTAGTTCCTGCAGATTACATCAGAAATGCAGGTTTTCAAATATTAACTTGCCAACCTGTATGGAAATTCCCCAAGCGTGCTATATAATCACAGTAAATATCCCGCACCCTAGACTCGAGGCTCTCACTTCTAGCCCACTGTGACAGAGACTGTGAGAATCCTTGCCTGCACATGGGGTGACACAGGAGAACATTAGAAGACAACAGCAGAGGTATGCATGAAGCCCCAGCCAGAGAGCTCAGCAAACAAACTGCTGTGGTCCCTGTCAAAGCTGTGAGGTGGATGTCAGCCTTCTCCTTTGAGAAAGGAGGAAAGTGGGAGCTGGAAAGGAACCAGCAACAGGCAGTCAGGGGCCCCACCCTCAACCACAGTCTGTGCTCCTTCCAGAGGGACCCATTAACTATGGTGTAGGCGGGTGTGACAACCAGAGAAGCTGAGGCATCTCCACCTAGATCCATGACCTTAAAAGGAGTTGGGAAAAGAGCTCTTGGCCTCAAAATCCAAAGGCCTGGATCCCTTGGTGTCTGTGGGCATGATGACATACTTTTTGTGCCTCAGTTTCCCCACATGGTCAGGGAATGGTTAGACTACCTCTGAGGGTATGGATGGCTCTAAGACTCAGAGCAAAGCTACCCAATAAAAATGTGATGTAAATAATTCACATACATAATTACATTGTTTCTAGAAACCACCTTTTAAAAAGTAGCAAGAAGTAGGTAGAGTTAATATCAATAGTCTATTTTCCCCTGACATCTGAAATACTGAAATACAAGTATTCCAACATGTAAGCAATAGCGTGTATACACAAGTGTGTGCATCGTATATGTGTGTGCATGTGGGTACCAGGAAGCAGTCTCAGGTGTGGAACCTCAGGAGTTGTCCAACATGGTTGTCTGAGCCAGGATCTCTCACTGGGACCTTAGGCTTACTGATTAGCCCATGCTGTCTGCCCAGAGGCCCTAGAACTCTCTTTGTCCACCTCCTCTATGCTGGCATTACAAGTTCATACAACCACAAAGTTTGTGTGTGTGTGTGTGTGTGTGTGTGTGTGTGTGTTTTATGTGGGTGCTGGAGATCAAACTCAACTCCTCATGCTTGCACAGTTATCAACTGATCATCTCCCTGGCTCTTTATAATTTTTTTTTTTAAATGTTAACAGCTGGGCTGGAGAGGTGGCTCAGCAGTTAAGAGCTCTGACTGCTCTTCCAGAGGTTCTGAGTTCAAATCCCAACAACCACATGGTGGCTCACAACCATCTGTAATGAGATCTGATGCCCTCTTCTGGTGTATCTGAAGACATCTAGTGTTCTTACATATAATAAATAAATCTCTGAGTGGGGCCAGAGCAAGCAGGGCTGGAGCAGGAAGTTGTAATGATATCTGACGCCCTCTTCTGGTGTGTCTGAAGATAGCTACAGTGCACTTACATATAATAAATAAATAAATATTTTTTTAAAAAGTTAACAGCTTACTTTGCCTTCTTTTTTAATAAGACTCTAAAATCTAAGGTGTATTTCCCACATGTCATTTGGGAATAGATGCATCTCATGTGCCCCAGAGTCTCATGTGACAAGAGGCTAGTGCACAGAATGAGAGTCTAGAATATTTTTCTGTCCATTGTCCATCTTAAAGGGGTGAGATACGTTGGTACCCTTCCCTGGCCAGGGAGAGATGTCCTGGTTGTGAACTCTGAGCTTACGGGCATAACCAAGCTGGAAGCCACGAGCTAGTGGCTACAGAAATCAGAAGCCCAGCCTTGCTGAGTCCTGGGAGCTGCTTCCGGTCTCTCTGCATCCAGCTTACAGCACCAAAGCCCCAGGGAGGGAAGAGCCTTCAGGAAGATGCTGCAATCCTGTTTCCTCCTAACTCCAAAACTCCCTTAATTGGAAATTCTGCTGGGCTTGAATTGGAGCCTGGAGCCTCTCCCACTCAGGCTGTATATTCATGAGGCCTCCAGCTCTTCCCAGAGTTCCCTGTACACAGCTTCCACAGTGTGTGATTGTGGGTACCAGATCCTCAGTCCAGACCCCCAGGCCAGCTGCAAGGCTTGGGGACCTTCTCAATGATAGTGTACACATTCAAACGCACAGGTGCTTGCAAGGGCCAGGGCAAGGAACGTAAGAGAACACACGGAAGTATCTCTGCGTCACTAGGGACAGTTTGGGGAAAGCTGTCCTCAGAATTCATCCCTTTGTCTTTAAAACTGAACACATTGACTGACAGTGATTTGCACTGCTGGCTTCTATGGGCCAGTCGTGAGCTCAGCTCCTCCTAATCTCCTCTCTGTCCTATACAGCAGGAGGATCCCACATTCAGAATAGAGAAACAACTTGGGCGAGGCCATGCCGCTGGCACAAGAGACAGTCTATCATCTCATGGTCTTCTGAACCCAGAATACAAACTCTGAGTTGCTCCTCTCTGTGATGTCCCCAGGTGACCTAAGACAGACAGTTCTGGGCACGGTGACAAATGCTGGCGACCCCAGCACTCGGGAGATGGAAGCAAGAGAAGCGGGAATCTGAAGCCAACCTTAGCTGCATGGTGAGTCTGGGTCAGTCTGAGCTGGACAAAACCCTGTCTCAAAGAATAACAAACTGGCTGGGTGGTGGTAGTGCACACCCTTAATCTCAGCACTCTCAAAGGAAAGACAAGCAGATCTCAAGGAGTTCAAGGCCAACCTGGTCTACAGAGTGAGTCCAGGACAGCCGGGGATACACAGAGAAACCCTGTCTCAAAGAATAAAACATCAAAAACTTAACTGATGATTTTATGATTTATTAGTATGATTATAGCTCAGTGGTCGAGCACTTACATAGAGCACCATCCCCAGCACCACAAAACAAAACCAAAACAGGAGTATGCTATGTGCAGAAAGGGGGATAAATATCCCACACAGACAGTTACTTCAAATAATTCATCACCTTTCTAAAAGGTGAAGCTTCTGTTTGACTGTGAGCTGAACTTAAAGTCTGGATGCCAGAGAAGAGAATATAGAATGAGCAACACTAACTTTACCTTAGAGAGTCCCTGCAGGCACCACCTTCGTCAGTCCCTCCAGGCGGGACTCAGAGGTGCTGCCGTGTGGATGTCATGTGCCCAGTGGGACGTGGAGGGAGGGTGCTTGCTTATGTCTGCGGTCTACTCTGAGGTCCCCTCAGTCTGATTATTAGGAAAATATCAGACAAATCCAAATGGAGGACAACATTCTGAAAAATACCTGACTTGGATGCCTTCAAAACTGTGGCCTTCTGGAGAACAGGCTGAAAACCTCATCGGGGTGACAAGGGACAGCAGTGTAGTGCACCACAGTGTCATCCGGGGTGACAAGGGACAGCAGTGTAGTACACCACAGTGTCATCAGGGGTGACAAGGGATAGTAGTGTAGTGCACCACAGTGTCATCCGGGGTGGCAAGGGACAGCAGTGTAGTGCACCCAGTGTCATCAGGGGTGACTAGGGACAGCAGTGGAGTGCACCACAGTGTCATCAGGGGTGACTAGGGACAGCAGTGTAGTGTACCACAGTGTCATCAGGGGTGACTAGGGACAGCAGTGTAGTGCAGCACAGGGTTCTAGATGGGACCCTAAAAAAGAATCTGGGCATTTGCAGGAAAAACGAGAGAAATTCAAATGAAGTCTTGAGTTTAGTGGGTGATATGTGCTGGTGTTGTATGTCTGTGTGTGTTCATGCACATGTAGATACAGGAGTTTGTGTGTGTGTGTGTGTGTGTGTGTGTGTGTGTGTGTGTAAAAATCAGCAGACATTAGATGTTCCTCAGTCACCACCTGCCTGCCTGGCCAGCAATCCCAGAAGTACACCTGTCTCCACCTCCCAGCAGTGATGTCATCACCCTGGCTTTCCTTGTTGCCTGTCTGGAGGTCTGACTCACGCCCTGAGGCTCACCAGTTAAGCGCTTTGCTGAGCCACCTATCGCTGCACCTCTCACTTGAGAAATGCTTTACAGCAACCTAAGAAGTCAATAGTACAGATTTGGTGGAAGGAGATGCAAACTCTTTGCATCTCCTCGCAACTTTCATTTCTTAATATTTACTTTATTTTTAATTATGTGTATGTGGGAGAAGTGTGCATGTGTCTGCCGCATCCGTGAGAGGACATGAGAGCCCCTCGGACTGCAGGTACAGGAGGTTCTCAGCTGCCTGATCTGGGTGCTGCAAAGGTCACATGGGTGCTGGGAACTGAAAGCCGGCCCTCGGCAAGCCCAGTATTCACTTTCAACCCCGCAGCCCCCTCCACAGCCCCCTCCACAGCCCCTCCTTGCAACTTTTCTAGAAAGTTAAAATCAATCCCAGCGTAAGCATTTTATCTTTCCACCAGTGCTCCCTGAACTTCATAAACGTAAAGTGCTTGTCACATAAGCATGAGGGTCTTGAGTCTGAACTCCAGAACACATGAAAAAAGCCAGGCATGATGATTCTAGCACGGGAGAGGCAAAGTCAGAAGGATCCCCAGGGTGCTCTGGGAAGCCAGCAAGCAAGTCGTGATTTAAAAGACAGGGTGGATAGCTAGCTCCTGAGCAGGGTTAACCTCTAGTCTCCACATGCAGGCTGTCTATACACATGTGCATGTATACACTATACACATACTCATGCTGTCACACACAGAGACAGACAGACACTCTCACACACACACATACACACACAGAGGCACACACACAAACATACACACAGACACTCACACACAAGCACACTGCCACACACAGACACACACACACACAGAGCATACTCTGTCACACACAGATACAAATACACAGAGATGCAAACATACACACTCTTACACACATAGACACACACTATCTCTCTCACACACAGATACACACACTCTTTCACACACACATATACACATACACACAAAGACACACAGAGAGACACACTGTCACACACATAGACACACTGTCACACATAGACACACTGTCACACACAGAGACACAGTCACATACACAGACACACTGTCACACACAGACATACTGTCATACACAGAGACACAGTCACACACAAAGACACACTGTCACACAAAGACACACTGTCACACACACAGACACACTGTCACACATAGACACACTCTCACACACAGAGATACAGTCACATACACAGACACACTGTCACACACAGACATACTGTCACACACAAACACACTGTCACACACAGACATACTGTCGCACACAGAGACATACTGTCACACACAGAGACTCAGTCACACACATAGACACACTGTCACACACAAAGACATGCTGTCACACACTCAGAGACACATTGTCACATACACAGACATACACACTCTCATACATACTCACACACAAAGACACATAGTCTCACAGAAGCACATACACAGAGACACACACACTCACACACATACAGACACACAAACATACTCTCTCACTCACACACACACATAAACACATGCACACACAAACGTGTGCATACACACTGCAAACTCACACTTCTTTAATGGCATTACACCCACCCATGAGAGCAGAGCCCTCATGACCCAATCACTTCTTAAAATTCCCAGCTCTTGAGACTATTGATACAGCAACCACATTTCCCCTCGAGTTCAGACAGGAGGAACATTCTAACCTTAGCAGACTCTAACTGAGAAGTCTTAAGAAAACTGCCCTTAATTTCCTTCCTATTTTAAAGTACTGCTGGACACTCAGAATGACTTGAAGTTTAAGGCTGTACAGGCTTAGGAATCGGAAGGCTTGGACTTAAGACTTTTCCTGCTTGCTTTCCTCATGATATCAGGCACTGTTATGTTTTGAAATGGAGATGTCCCCACAGGCTCATGTTCTAAAGATTTATTTATTTATTTATTTATTTATTTGTTGTTTTATGTGTATATGCACGCACCTGAGTATATACATACATTATATTCATACGTGACCCGCAGAGGTCAGGAGAGAATGTCATATCCCTTGGAACTAGACTTAAAGGCAGTTGTGAATGCTGGAAACCAAACCCGGGTCCTCTGCAAGTACAGCGAGCTCTCCAGCCATATGCTCACATAGAGCAGCGAGCACTCTGGACTTCTGAGCCACCTCTCCAGCCCCCACAGTCATGGTTTAAATGCCTGTCCTCTGGCTGGTGGCACCATTTTGGAAAGCATTGAAGGTGAGACCTTGCTGGTAAAAGGTCACTAGGTGCAGGTTACTCTTAGCCCACGTCCTGTCTCACTCTTGGCTTCTGGGTCCACGCAGGAGCAGCCGGAGCCTCTACCACACTCTCCAGCCACCATGAACTGAGTCTCTCTGCCCTGACACACAAAAAAAATAAGGGATGCAGGCACTTTATATTCTTTGGGCCTCAGGTTCGCTCTGTCAAATAAACCTGTTGACTATCCGTGACTATTGGCCCTGTTCAGCCTGTACTTGGTGGGTACTATAATGAACCTTCCAGGTTCTGTCTCAGGACCCAAGGGCTTCCTTCTCCCACAGACTACCAGCTCTCTCTAGGGATTAACCTGGGCTAAGGGGGGCTGTCCAGCCCCCAGGCCATGCTCCTTTCTGGAGAAGAGTCTGAATTCCATATAGAGGGTCCGACTTCTTCATCCCAAATTGGGATGAAGACTTTGACAGTCATCCCTCCACAGAGCATCCCATGTGGTTGATGGAGGCCTCTCTGCCAGCCCCATCCTGCTTCCTCCCTTCTCCAGAGTGTTGATCCTAAGAGTGCTCCCCACGAACACCCTCAGATCTCTATCTGAGTGTCTGCTTCTGGGGGAGACTCACCAAGAGCACTTTAACCTGTCCTGGCTTTCTCAACCCTCGGAACAGCCCTGTGCATTCAGATGAGGTTAACGAGCTTTGAGAAGAAAACGCAACTGGCCAGAGAAATGGACAGTTAAGAAACGGTGACACCATATGGAGAATCTCAAACCTTCTGGGCTAGTGTTAGACAAAGCTCCTTATTGCTCCAAGCCTCATTTAGCTGCTCTAAAATAGCACAAGAAAGCTTGCAAGGCTGCTAAAGGCCTGGGAGAGGTCCAATTGTTTAACACACACTAAGGCAACAGGAGAGACCTCAATCTGCTTTACGATGAGAAGACTCAGGGATAGAAAGTAGATGGTAGGGTGGGGGTGAACGGGAGACTGGATAGGTGAGCAGGGTTGGGTGAATGGGAGTGTAACTAATGGTTGTTGGATGGTTAGGTGTGGATGTGGCTAGATGGCTGGATGGTGGCGGGGTCATTGAGAGAGTGGGAGTGGATATCCCTAAGAATAAAAGGGAGGTTGAATGAATGGAAGTAACTGAAAGCCATGGTGGGTAAGTGGACGGACGGACGGACAGACGAATGGACGGACTCACTCCTTGTTTTTACAATGGATGGCATAGTTGGGTGAATAGAGACGTTTGGTGAATTAGGAATGGGTAAGTGGTCGAGTAGATGTGTGAGCCATTGTGTTAGTAGTCAGGTAGGAGACTGGACAGCCAGGGGAGTGAAAAGGGGTGGGAAGTTGGCTAGCGGATGAAGATGGGTGTGGCCGTGTGGGCGGATACTTTGCTCGGGTGGCTATTAAAGTGATTGAGAAACAGGAAGTGTTCAGATAGGTAAAAGGGTTAGGTGAACGGAGGAGTTGTTTGTGTGTCAGAGTTGTGAAGGGATTGTAGGAATGTCTGGGTGGGTGACCGCTAGGCTTGCTGAATGAATGAATGAATGAATGAATGAATGAATGAATGATGGTCTAGGTGGGTGAGGTGGGCGAGTGACTGCATGGTAGGGTGGGTAAGCATTGAGTGGAGTGGGTGAGTGGATGGCTCTCTGAGACAAGATCTGCCGAGGATTGGGATAGGGTGGATGGCAGCCGCTGAGCAAATGACTGAGGCGCGATGGTCAAGCGTGTAGATAACTAAATGCATGAATGACTCGCACAGTAGAGAAATGCCGGACCAGTCTTGGCTCGGACCTCCTAGGCTTTGGGTATCCACCGGGCACCTACCTGGAGGCGGCGATCTCGGCCTTCTGGCGCGCGATGGCTGCTGCGCGCTGGGCACCTTCGACCCCGTGCTCCACCTTCTGGAGGACCTTGCTGCTCTTGAGCGGCAGCACGCGGCGCTTGGTGCCCTTGACCAGCACATTGTGGCGGTACTTGCCCTCCTCGCGGTGGCCGTCGGGCAGCGTGGTGCGGCCGTAACCGTGGCGCAGGTTGTCCAACCACTCTCCCTCATAGCGCAGGCCGCTGGAGCGCTCGCTCACGCCAAAGCCCGAGCGCTTATCGTTCTTCCACTCGCCCATGTAGGTCTCCGTGGTGGTAGCGTCGATGTCGGCATCGAAGGGCGCAGCCGCGTCGTCCGGGCCCTCGGCGCCCTCGGCCAGGCTGCCAGTGGATGCGGCATCGCTGGCTCCGGAGCTCAGCTCGCTCTTGAGGAAGCTCAAGCGGCTACGCTGGCTGCCCAGCGAAGTGCGTGACTCTGAGCGTCGCAGCCGACCCAGCAGTGTGCCACGCGTGAACAGCCCTTGGGGACGCGCAGCTTCGGCTGTGGCCAGCAGACTGAGCGCGAAGCCACCGCGCGGCACCGGGGGCGAGGGCAGCGTGGGCCCATCTGCCGCCGGCGAGTCCGGAGCCACCGTGCCATTGCTGTGCTCGCTGCGCAGTGAGGACAGAGAAGTGCGCAGCGGAGAACGCACCACCACTGCCATCCCGTAGGGCACGCTTTGGCGCACACCGTAGCCATGGCGCATGCCGTTGGTGAATTGGCCTTGGTAGGTCCCTGCGGGGCGGGCAAAGAGAGCTGTGTCAGTTAAATGGTGGGGACTTGGTGAGCTCCCCAACATGGACAAGAAGGGGTGGAGCCCGAAGAGAGCATAGGTCATTCTAGGGACAAGGAGTGCATGCTCCCACTGGTGGGAACCTCAAGTGTCCAGTGAGTTGGGTGAGTCAGAGAATCAGCGAGAAGCTGTGGTATGGAATCTTTGGGATGATATAAACGCTCTCATGGTGGGAACATGCTAAGGTCGCAGGTAGGCAGCCGAGTGTGAAGTGTGTGAATCCGTATGTTACACTGTAGTTTTCCGAGCAGGTCAAGCTGTGAACTCTACTTAAGCGAAGTTTAGAAACGGTAGCTCTGGGCAGCACTGTGTGGAGGGCCGGTGCAAAGCAGTGTGCACGCAGCCTGAGAAAAGCCCAATGGGGCTACCTAACATAAGGCTGTGGTGCAGTCCTGGGTCAGAACTGCACAGAAAGGCAGGATTGACTGACCGTGCAAAACCATCAGAGGGCCGAAGCGAGGAAGGGTTGTGGCCAGGCAAGACCCCACTGGTACACAGAACGGATGCACGGCTGTCCTATGACCCAAGGTGGTGTGACTATAGTGAAGCTGTGAACAGATAAGACAGCAAGTCTGCAGGCAGCATGAATGCTGGGAAGCATGAGGTGTGTGTTTGTGTGTGTGTGTCTTTTGACTACATGAGATCACAAGTGTATGTGACACAGGAAGCCATATGTTCATGGTCCCACAGAAATCACATTATGAACATGCATGGAGTTCTGAGAACGAGAGGCCGCCTGAGTGCTCCAATACAAGGCTAGGGCACCTGAAGCAGTGAGATGCGCTTGGGGCCATCAAATTGAAACCACAGAAGACCTGGTGGTGCAGGAGCTGCCAGCAGCCAAGGGCCCCTGCAGATACAAGCACCCCAGCTCGTGGAGATAAGTGCACAGCAACAGTGTTGCACAAGTAGAGAGGCAAATAGACTCCAAGGACCGCCTCCACCCTTGCTGTGTGACCTTAGGCAACTAGCCTGACCTCTCTGTGTCTCCGCTTTCTTATCAGAAAGAGCGATCACCGTCTACTTCTCAGTGGTAACGCTGAGAGAAAAGGGCCCTGATCCACACTGTGGCTTGAGAAAGTTGTACTGGTGCTGAGCTCTGTGAAGAAGCTGACACAGAGCTCTCATGAAGACTTTGTGTTTCATCCCCCTATCCCCAGGGCTCTGCCTCAAGCTGGTTCCACAGTGATGACATCATCTAGTGCTTTGTCTTCACTATGGAGGTCCTGCTGACCTCCAAAATATAATCTCTACTCGCCCTCCAAGTTCCAGATGTCAGCCTGTAGACCGATGCCCCCTAGGTCTCACACACACACACACACACACACACACACACAACCTTCTTAGTCTTTCCTATAGTAGCACTGAAAGCCAGTCCTCTGGTCCACCTCTAGAGCTGTCATGGGTACCAGTATTATGGCATCAACGACCACGGCCCTGATGTGGCCAGTCAGAGCCTTTGCTGCATCTTAAGAGTCCCTCCCATATCTTCCTGGTAAAGGCCTGGTACCCAGCATGACACTATTCAGAGGTGGTGGCGCCTTTAAGAGGCGGGGCCTCGTGGGAGGCCATGGGGGTGTGTCCTTCCTCTCTTACTTCTTGAAGTGGGCAGGCATTGCTCTCCCACCAAGGTGAACCTATCACAGTGCAGACCTAAAAGCAAAAGGGCCGACAGGTCGTGGAATGAACATCCCCAAACTGGAGCCTCCAAAACCTACTGCAAGCTTTAAGAAAAGTAAGGACCTGTCCCTGTGACCTAAAAACCTACTAGGCCCCTCCTCTTAGAGGCTCCATTACCAAAGTAGAGATGGCTTTCATTTAGATAAATTAAGAAAATTTTAGAAAAACAAATAGACAGACAAACAAACAACAACGCCCAGCAGTGTTTTTGCAAATATCCGCCAGGAAACATGTGAGTGGTCCAGACTCCAGCCACTTCTCAGCATCCTCATTGGACTGGGTGATGGCTGGAGCTTCAGTTCTTATCCTCTGCCAGCAACTGGTCAGCAACTCAGAGGGGCTCTGTCCAAATATGCAGACGGATTGCCCCATTCTGCCCTTCTTATTCCAAGGGGAAGCTGAGGGCCCGGTGACCCACAAGACCCTCCTGAATCTTAGCTCCACTACTTCTCTGACTTTGCCTCCCCCTCCACTCTAGGCATAGAGGCCTCTTGGGTGTTCCTCTCCCAGACCAGCATCAATCGGTCCTACCTCAGGAACTTTCGGGAGTGCCCTTCCCTCTGACCAGACCGGTCTTCCTTCAGGTACCTACTGGCTCATTCCCCTGTTGTCTTCAAGCCTCCACTCCTGTCAACCATCCTGACAATGTTATTTGAAGCAATGACCTTCCCCCAGGAGGTTTTTATCCCCTCCTCAGCGCCAGTCTCCCTTGAGCACATACAAAACAACAGACATCTTCTTTTCCTTTCCTTTGTTGTTCTTACTGGTGGCAAGCTCTGTAAGGGCAAGGATTCCTGCCTGTTTTGCTTATTGCTTAGAAAAATGAGGATTAGGGACTCAATACAAACACATTGCACAGCTGAATGAAATGAGTCTGTTCAACTTTTATTGTCTTCTTGCCTTATCTGTGAGGAGAAAAAACAAAACAAAACAAAACAAAAACAAAAACAAAGACAAAACCCTCAAAACAAAACAAAACAAAAAAACCTTGAAGATAAAGTTCAGGTTTGGCAAAGATGAAAGACACACGGATGACAAAGCTCACACATCATCACCAGAGCCCATACTCTGTGCTTAGCTACACTCCTCCTATTTCTCCAAAGAGCATGAGGGGGGAGGGGAGAAAACAGAAAGGATGATGAATAGGGCAGAGAAGCTGGAAAATGGGGACAGAGGAGACATCTAATCTCCAGGTTGGAGAAGTCTGTGAAACTGAATCCAGCCACCTACCTGTAGCTAGAATTTGGCCTGAAATTGGCTGACAGGGTCCCTTTAAGCCCAAGAAAACTTGAGACTGGAAGGGAGCAGCTCTTGGCCACCCGTTAGAAATGAAACAGTCGGGCTATATTAGGAAACTTACAGGCACGCAGCGAGAGTCACCAACACCCAGGGGATATTGATAGTGACAGGGCCCTGGGAAGGGGGATAAAGAGACGGAAAGGCCATCTCCCTGTGTGTCTGAGATGGGCCCGGGTAGTCCTCCCTGCGGACAGGAGCCCACCTCTGCAGAGAAAAGCCTCCCTGGAGTTATCTGACTGGAAACGCCCTGGGTGGGGTCCTCAGCTGCCCAGTAATCCACACGAGGCACTCCGTTGTTCTAAGGGACCCACTGGGGTCTCCAACAGCCTGGCATGGTCACCTCAGTTTGACCTGTTCTCTAGTCACTTTTCTTCCTACCCCAGAACCTTTGTCCTTGTTGTTTGCTACAGAGCCGTACTAGGTAGCCCAGGCTGACCTTGAACTCACAAAGATCCACCTCCCAAGTGCTGAGATTAAAGGCATCTGCCACCATGCTCCGCCCCAGAAATTTTGGGGGATTTTATTTATATTTTACAGGTACACATCTATTGCCTGAATGTATGTCTGTGCACCATGTGTGTGCTGTGCCATAGAGGCCAGGAGAGGGCGTCAAGTCCCCTGTGGCTGGAGTTACGGAGGGTTATGGGCTCTCATGAGAGTACTGGGAATCAAACACTGGTCCTCTGAAAGAGCAGCCAGTGTACTTAACCGCTGAGCCATCTCTCCAACCTCTCTTGTTTTTTCAGACAGACGCTTGCATGATAGCCTAAGCTGGCTTGGAACTCACTGCATAGCCCAGACTAGATTCAAACTCCTGGCAATCCTCCTGCCTCAGCCTCCAAATTGCTGCAGTTACAGACATGAGCCACCCTGTCCCTGACTCACTCATTCTGTCTTGGCCCACTTCTCTCTCTCTCTCTCTCTCTCTCTCTCTCTCTCTCTCTCTCTCTCTCTCTCTCTCTCTCTCTCTTTCAGCCATCTTTGACATTCAGACTTCAGCTTCCATGTGAAACCATGCAGGGAGAGTTCTTGAAACCCCTCCTTGAGTGCCACCCAAGACAGCCCCATCACCTCCCTCATGCTTTCCCCAAGTGTCATGAAATAATGGTCATGGTGATTGGTTCACTATAAATAAGCCTTTTCTCTCCTGTGAGGCGTTGGCTTCCAGGCTGAGAGGAGCAGTGTCTAACTCGTTCCCATTACAGTCCCAGCATCCTGCACAGTTCCCAGGCCCAAAGAGGTCACTGGCAAACATTAATGTATGACTGTTTTCCTGACCACACTGTTACGTTGGCCTAGGAACAGGACCCACATCCCACTTCCATCTCAACCCAGGATGAAAGAGGCACTAAAAGCAGGTGGTATTCAGCTCTAGATTCATCAGTACAACCCCTGGGAATGATGGTCACAGCCATCACTGCTAACATGGACCACACAATCCTGTCTCCCGGGTAGGCAGAGCCTACATCCAGCCCTCTCCCCACACTGGATCTTCTCAGTTGGTTTGGAATAATATGGATCCCTGCCTTGACTCTCACCTCGAGTGTTTCTGAAACCCTCATTAGTTACCTAAGCCTGCAGAGCCTCGTTTCTGACATCCTATGAAGCGAAGGTGATGAGCGTCATTGGTGGCTACTGAGCAGGCATTTGTCAAAGATACACCAAAGAGGATACACTAGAGATACAGCAGTGACCCAAATTGTCCCTGCCCACAGGCATGCGGGCTCCGTGCCAGGGATGGACCAAAAACTTCTGACCTGGGATTCAACCAAACACATACACACACACACACACACACACACACACACACACACTATGGCAGACACAGCAGAGGTCCAGAAGAGAGGTGAGGGTCAAGGACTAGAGAGCTGTAGAGCAGGGAAGGCAGTTGACTGAAGATTAAGAGAGCTGCATGGGAGGCGGTGGGGAGAGCCGGCACGCGGGTAGTACTCCATAAGGGTTGGTGGGCGACAGGAAGTGTCCCTTAAAGGCTAGCTCTTTTTTGCCCCTGTGCTGGGGATGGAACCTGGGTTGTGTGTTGCTGGTCACGTGCCCTAGCACTGAGCTACCCCTACCCACCAAAAGGCCAGCTTTTTGGCAGGTCAGAGCCTTTTCTCAGAAATACTGGCCCAGAAAGGATTAACTGTAAAGATGAACGGGAGCCAGGAAGAACAGAGAGAACCCAGGAGGAGATGGAGGCCAGCTCCGGGTTTCTGCCTCCCCGTGGTTTCTATTCCCACCACCAGGTCTCTGCACTCGCTGTTCTCTCTGTCAGACACAGCATGGCTCCCTGTCAGTTTCTCCCCTCTTCTTCCTTCTGATCGCAGCACAAACTCCACTCTCAGGGAAGACATCTCCGATCGATCGATCAATCGATCGATCAATCGATCGCTAGAGCAGCCCACATACCCCTCTGCTTTCCCTTCTAGCTGCTCTTCACACTAACACAACCACTGCTGAACTTGGATCTCTGCTATTAGAACTTGTGCTCCTACAGGCAAGGCCACACCTGCCTTCCCACGTACACACCCAGCACACCTCACAAGGGCTGTCACAGAGAAGGCACTCAGCGGATACTTCCAAATTAATTGAAGGGCACATGGCCTTAGATGAAATTCTGAAGTCTCTCTCTGACAGATCATCTTTTCAGGGCTCCCGTGAGTCTTGCAAAGGCTATTGCAGAGACCTCCGCCTCTCCACAAGTGTGGGCTTTCCTCACTTGATAGAAAATACATGATTTGAATCTGAAGTGTCCCTTACAGGTTCGTGGTGCTATTGGGAAGGACAGTCTTTAGGAGGTGTGTAGGGACTAGTTGGCAGAAGTATGTCACTAGGGACAGGACTTGGGGGGGGGTTATACCAGGTCCCCCAGTTCCTACTCTCTGCTTCGAGGTCTACTGAGGAGTGGGAGTCTCCACTACTCTGAACCCCATCCTGTCTTGACCGCAGTGATGGATGGAGCCCCCTGAAACCATGAGCCGTAGCAAATCATCCGACCTGAAGGCGTCTCTGTCCGCCATCTTCTCACAACAACGAGGATAGTAACCGATACAGAAAAAAATGACTGAAACAGAAGAATTCCTCAGAGGCGACATGTCCTGCTAACGCCAGGACAGTTCTGAGCAAACCGAGAGGGCTGGTGACCCTAACTCTGGTGACAAGGACACTGAGTCGACATGCTTGCGAGCCAACTCCTCAGGAAAAGCATACAAACTGATTTGCACTGTTCTGAGGTGTAAATGTTCCTCCCCCTGCCTGGTCGAGCTACCATGGGTTGACCAGTTATGACTGCGGGGCTCTCACGAGTCAGTAAAAGCTGGCTCAGAGCCCGTATTTAATATGGGATCTCGGGTGGTCAGTTTCTCCAAACGTGCCACCCACATAGCTACAGACAACCTGGTGGACGTGAGAATCTCAGAACAGCTGTGGCTGGAGTGAAATTTGGGGAGCAGATCACCCTGTCTGAGGAAGCAAGATACCTGACCACCTCTGTCCCGGCCTGTGCCCACCACAGGCATTGTTCACCAGCCACGATGTGTTGTTACACTGTACGATGCGATCTGTGCACTGCCAGTAAGTTAATGATGTAGGGAATCAATCTGCCTTTAAGGATAGGTGTGGCTACTGGGCATGGTGACACATCCCTAGTCCTAGCACTCTGGAGGCAGAGGCAGGAGGATCTCTGAATTGGAGGCCAGCCTGGTCTACAGAGTGAGTTCCAGGACAGCCAGGGTTACAAAGAGAAACCCTGTCTCAAAAAAAAAACAAAAACAAAAACAAACAAAAAATGATTTGTTCTCCTTGCCAAAGGGAGTCTCAAAAAGGCTCAGCCAGATAATGAGCAACTTGCCCAAGACCACACAACCAGGCAGCAGCTCATCTGAAACTAAAAAAATAAAAAAATAAAAAATAAACAGATTTCAGTTTTGCTCATTCCTGTCTTGTTACTTTGAAAAAGCAGAGTGTCCCAGAACAGGAAGAAACGAGGAAGGACCCTGAGTCTAGATTCTGGGAAATGTTCTGTTAGGATCTGAGTCTCAAATGTCCCGTACGACTCATGTGTTGGAACACCTAGTCCCTGTAAGAATGTAATGTCAGAATCCAGCTGCCGCTCAGACTGTAGCCCCGGAGGTAGCCTTTCCTTCCCATCTTGAGGATCCTAACAGGCGCCCTGCTAAGACAGTGCCTGTCAGTCCCTAGTTCGTAGACCTCCTGATGTTAGTGGTTCTCACCAGAGAAGTGAGTTTACTCACATCTAAGAGGGTAATGGTGGCCGCACATCCCAGTCCATGCCCATCCCTGCCTCCTGCCTGGTATTCAGAGAGTCTAAGTACCAGTTATTGAAACCTCCCCCATCCCTAGGAAGGATTAAGAGGCTCCCGTTTCTGCCATGTGCACCTGAACTTTCTGTCTTCAGTGCCCTCATCACGTTCTCTGTCCCTGGTGCTCAGAGTCCTTGCCATGCTGTTGTCTGTCTGTCTGTTCATAGCATTAATAACTTTCCTAATAAGCCCGTTACTCCCCAGTAATCTCTCTTGGTGTCCCTCTTGAGCACACCCCTCCATCCCAAACCTTTCAGTTCCAGCTGGCAGTGATGTTTTACGTTGTGGGGAGGGTGAGCTTGGTCAGTGGAGGAGGGTTGCTTGAAGCTGGCCTTGCTTTTGTCCCCTGCCTCCTTCCTACCCCCAACTCCTGGATTTGTCAAGATGTGAACAAACCACCTGGCAAACTCCTACCATCACCAGGCAAGCTACTCCAGCTCTCTCCACCGTGATGGGACTGTTCCCTCTCAAACTGTGAGCTCCACCTCCCACCCCACTCCTTCAAAAAAGCCACAGACCCCCTCTCCTCCCTTCAGTTGCTTCTATCAGATGCTTTGATGCAGATAGAGAGAAGTAGCTAATGTACCGTAGCCTCTTTTTGCACCTCGAAGATGTCTTATCTTGTCTACACAGTCATACCTTTTGTGTGTTGCCAAGGGAGCATGTAAACTCGTTGCAAAATATCCAAAACAAAATGAGCATGTGGGCAGATGCTTTCCCAGCTCCCCAGGCGAGACCACTGTCAACAACCTAGGTCAGTCCTGCCCATTTGCTACATGCAGTGCATGCTCACGAGGTGGAGCGAAAGGTTGACAGTTTACCACTCGGCTATTGCTCCTGCCTCTGAGAATGAAGAGAGTAGAGTAGACACTCGATCAATGCCTGAGCACACTGAGGGTGGCTTTTGTGCCCTTAGCATGCCTGTGATTTGTTTCCATGTGAGGTGTAAGTAGTTGGCCTCTGTATACTGTGTCCCACAGGCTCTTGCCTTTCATTCAACAGTCCCTCTGCTTAGCATCTGGCCAGCATGGTGTTTCCCCCCATAATGGTCTTGAGAGGCCTTGCTCTCTGCCTCACCTGCAAGGCTGGCACCGCAGTTTGGAAACCTTCCATGGTTTCCAAAACGCCTCCATCCATCAAAGCCCCACAGTCTCTGGTTTCCTGGGATCACCAACAGACAGCGCTGAGCAGAAGAGCTGGTAGCACTGGTGACAGCTCCCAGGAGCAGGGTCAGGTTGCAGCCCCAGATGCCAAGTCTCTTTAGCCTTCAGAGCTCTGCCGCTCCCACATGTAAGGCTGCTGCCCCAATGACACCCCACGGCTCACACAAGAAGCTGAGGATTAACTCGGTAGCACTGGCTGGGTGCTGACAGCCCAAGGCCTGTGCTCTGGGTGGAAGCCCCTTGGCCAAGCCTGGGTCAGCTCAGCACACCGAGGGTTGCCAACACCGAGGCTATAGACTAGAGCTGACTTAGTGCACAGGGGAGGGGGGTCCGAGGGAGAGGATCTGAGTTCAGAGGCAGCCCACCGCCGTCAGGCCCACAAGAATGGCTTAACGGGCACCTCTCACCCATGTGTCAGACACTCAGCTCCTGACCCTCACCCAACTCATGGCCATTTATTTTTAGTTCACGTAAAGCCTGGAACCATCACCACTGCCTCTCTCTCTCTCTCTCTCTCTCTCTCTCTCTCTCTCTCTCTCTCTCTCTCTCTCTCTCCTCCCAATCATAGCATCATCAAAAACCTACCAGTCCCCCCTTCACAGTACCACATCTTACCATCTTGGTGATGGTGGTCCAGGCCTCTGCTTTTCTCACCTACATCATGAACACTGCCTTAAACTCATGAATGGGCACTGCCCTGGCCACAGGTAGCCTCATCTCCACCCTGGAGCTGAAGGCATCCCATGAAAGCAAAGCAAATCCTGTCTCTCTTCGGCTTTGGGGCGCCAGCAAGCCAGCTCAGTGGGTAAAGCTGCTTCCTGCCAGATTGATGATCCGAGCTCGGTCTCTGGGACCCACACACTGGGAGGGAAGTGGCTCAGACAGCTCTGGCCTCCAGCCTCCACATATGCACTGGGGTGCATGCACATCGACAGAAAATAAATATGTAAAATGGAATAAGAAAATCTTTAATTTTATTCATTTATTCTTATGATCCTAACAGTGGAATGCCAGTCACAGAACAACTCTGCCAACTGGTCCCTTTCATGGTCCCTGTTTTTCTCAGACTAAAAGTCAACCCTTCTTGCAACCCTTCCCAAAATGCTCCCCTGCCCTGTTCCTTTCCTAGGCAGGGACATTATATGAATACCATGTCCTTCTTTGCATGCCCCATGGAGGGGACACACTGTTCATCTGCCCTGCCCGCTGAGGGAAGTTATACCTGGGTACTTGGTGACAAAGGGTCTGTAAGGATTCCACCTTGATAGAGAGATGGACCTCAGTGGGTCCTGAACAGCATGCCCTGTGGGCTGTGTACACCTCAGGCCTGACCATGTCCCTCACTCCACTTGTGCATCCCCCAGGGTGGTCAGCTATCATGGGCTCAGGCTTCCTCAAGCACCTGGTGCTCATCACTGCTGACAGGGAGAGCCCAGGAGGCTTGAGTGCCCTGGAGTGGCTTTGCGACTTGTTCTCCATCCACACCTGGTTCTTTAGCCCTCAGCCATTGTCCCTTAGATTGGAAATAGAAGTCACCCGGGAGGAAGGGAGGGAAGAAGGAAGGGAGGGAAGAAGGAAGGAAGAGAGGGAAGGAGGGAGGGAGGGAGGGAGGGAAGGAGGGAGGGAAGGAGGGAGGGAGGCCAGCCCTCCATGCCTTCCCACTCTATGGCCCTTGCTAGAAGAGGGCCAGGATGGAAAAGGACAGCCCTCTGGCTTATGGTAGGAAGCACTCTGCCCCCTCCACCCCACTCTCTCAGCAGAAGCCCTCAGAACTTGAGACTGGACATTCCTCACAAGGGTGTGGCCAGCCTAGCAGAGCTGGTCTGGGGAACAGCTGCTGGGGGCCCAGAATTAACCACCCCTGGAAACCAGCAAGCTGAGTGAATCCCTGAGGCCTGCCTTGGACAGGCCACATCTGCTGCGACTCGGCCAATCGGATGCATGAGTCATGGAAGCAAGGCACAGAGAGGAAAGATTGTGTCCGCTTTCTCGTGTCTTTAAGGGGGTTCTCCCTCCCTGGAGTGCCCAGATAACACCAAAAAGCTGCTTGGACATCAGCTTAGCCCACAGCAACTTAGTCACATTGATCCCCGGCTGTGAACTGTGACATGAGATTCTTGAGATGAGGTTAAATTATGCTGATTCCACATTTGAAACGGAGTCAAGCCTGGTACAGGTCCCGTCTACCCTGGCAGGTCGCAGAGCAGAACTGAGAAAATCACTGTCTTAGTTTATCAACCCTTCCAAAGTCAAAGGCTGGTTTCTGTGTTCAAAAACATTGCCCCACAGATAAGAACAGCTACGGTTCAAGCTAGCCAAGTTAATTCACCCTGAGGGATATAGATGGCACCACAGGATGAAGATAAATTCTCACATGTTCATATGTGCTGGACATTACACTAAGAGCTCTACATTATCTCACCCCTTTTTTCAACCATATGTTAAGAGAAAGTTTAACCCTCATAGTAGGAGTAGAGAAATGGAAGATCTGAGCGGTTGTGTGATGTCCACACACTTAGCAAACAGTACAGCTGGAGTTTGAACATCTACCTTAGGTGCTCTAAACCCCAACTCCAAGAACCTAAGCACCATGCATCTCCCACCTGAAGCTGGACTTTGACTACTTTGTGGGTTCTTCTTTCTTCCACTCTTCTCCACCCCTTCCCCACCCTCTCAACCTCCTAACACTAGATAGGAGAGAAAACAGAGTAGACAGGAAAGGGGGTGACAGTATCATTAAATTACTCCCTGCTGATTACAGCATCCAGTTCTTTGGGGGCAAGTTTGATTTTCACCATCAGAATATGTAATTTCTTCTCGTTGTTTCTTCTTTGAGCACAACTACTTAACAAACCACGACCAATAGTGATCAACAGTGACCAACAGTGTTCAATAGCAACCAAGGACAACCAACAGCAACCAACCAACAACCTCCACAGGCTCCGGGGGCCGTAGATTTATATCCCCTCTGAAAAGTCCCCAGAAGTACAAACATCATGTAATCACAGAAACTATCTGCAGGTGGCAAAATCACGCCCCTGCTAGAGCAGCAGACAAATCACAGTCAGCTGCTGTGGACAACCTGAAGCATCCCTCTCCCACTCCTGGGATTAAAATGAAAACATATTCCTACAGTATTCCTGTGTTTTTAAAAAACAAAAACAAAACCAAAGAAACAAACAAACAAAAAAAACCCCAAAATTTTTACTACACCCATCAAGTCTCTTAGAATTTCTATATTTTGTTTTCTATCAAGATATTTTAAAATTAAATTTAAAATTACTACTTGTAAATTTGAAAAGCAAAAATTACACTAAAACTGAGAAATTTGTTGAACAAGCTAAGAGGATTTAAGGTTAACATGACATAATTATATCAGGGCCGGAAAGCTAGCTCAGCATATAAGAGCACTGACTGCTATTCCAGAGGACCAGAGTTCCGTTCCCAGCACCCACATCAGGCGGCTCACAACCATCTGTAACTCCAACTCTAAAAGATCCGATGCCTCTGTCCTCTGTGTGCTGTGCTCATTTGCAGACGCCCACATATTGACATAAAATAGCTCTTGAAAAAATAAAGAAGAAAGAAAATAATTGCTTCCATAAACTAGTATCAAATGGGTGAAAAAAAATAAAATTTAAGATACCTGCTGGGGTGGTGGTGGTGCACACCTTTAATCCCAGCACTAGGGAGGCAGAGGCAGGAAGATCTCCACAGGTTCAAGGCCAGCCTGGTCTACAGAGTTCCTGGACAGCTAGGGTAACACATAGAAACCCTGTCTCAAAAAAACAAAAACAAAAACAAACCAAAAACCAACAACAACAACAAGGCTCTATCTACAGTGTCAATAAATAAATAAATAAATAAATGCAGGGCCAGCAAGAATGCTCAACAGCTTTAGGCATCCACCATGAAATCTGACCATCTATGTTCAGTCCTTGAGACCCACAAGGTGTGAGGAGAGAACTGACTCCAAGTTGTCGCTCTGCATGTACATGGTGGCATGTGTGTGCCCCACCCCCACCCCAACAAATTAAAAAATTCAGTGACAGTTTTATGAAACACATGTATAGGCATAACATTTTTTAAATGTAGGTATTGAAAAGTTCACAGCATTGCTGCCTGAAATTGAATAAGACATCAATCCCTGGGATATATACCATGTCCATGGATGGGAAAACTCAACGTTGCCAGAATGTTTATTTTCTCAAGCTGATCTGTAGATCTAATAACTTGCAATAAAACCCAGCTGCCTTCTGTTTTAAGAACCCAACAGGATGATTTTATAACAAATGTGGAAAAGCAGTGACCTACAGCAGCAGAATATTGCATAGGAAGGACCAAGCTGGAAGATTGACTATAATTCTGAGGCTGATTCTAGGCTGTGGGTGGCAGCACACACCTATGATCCCAGCACTTGGGAAACTAACAGCCTAGGCTACGTATCAAGTTCTGGGACAGCCGGGACTACAGGATGAGGCCCTGTCTTAAGTAAAAAAGACTTGTTATAAAGCTATTACGGCAACAGAAAGAGGTTAGACTCATTGGGAATACAAACAAATAACAATAGAGAAATATTCCTTTGGGGCACAAGTGGATAAATAAGGAAGTTATGTTTCTTTAAAGCTTAACTATGGGAGAATAGCACTCCAGGCTCAGAAAATGTGACGTCCTGTGATGCTCGGTCCTCTGTCCAGACAGATTCATTGAGTTTGTGTGTTCAGAATCCACTGGACTAAATGAGTTTAAGTCACTAACTTTGCGCAAGGAAAAAATAAGTAGATAACAAACAAACAAATAAATAAATAAAGCAAACTGGGTCCTGAGTGTAGCAGGTTAGGTTCTGGACTCGGCTGGCAAAGACATATGAAAGAGTCTTGTCTTTTCAGGGTATGGTAATAATAATAAAAGCATGTGGCAAACCATCCCGAGAACTCTACAAAAGCCAGAGAGTCACTGAATTCCCCAATAAGGTACAACAAGAAAGCAGCTGACGTGGCCTAGAGAAAGAGAAACGAGGTGTAGGGTTGGTTTGCATTCTCCACTTTCACTGATGTGCACAGGTAGAGAATTGCAGTGTACGTAAAATACACATCTAGCTGTGGAGTAGCAGTCATGAAGATCTGAAAGGCACGGGCTAGGAAGACGTCTAAGTAATATGGTGCATGTAAGACTCTTAGCACAGAGCCAGGTACGCGGCAAAGCCTAGTAAAGGGAACCTGCTGTCATTCCTGTGGTCAGGGTAAGCGTCAAAGCCATTGGCCTTGCAGGTGCATGGAGAACCTAACTGAAGTCTCCTCTCAACATTTTGAAATCTGTGGGTGATTTCGAAGAGATATAAGAAGATGTTCCAGTTGGTAAAGTCCTTGTGTAAGCACAAGCTCCCGAGTTTGGATCTGCAGGACATAAAAAGCTAGGTGTGGAGACCCACGCCTGTAACCCTAGCCAGCCTCAATCAGTCATGAGCTCTGCATTCAGATACAGACTGTCTCAAAAACCAAGGTGGACAGTGACAGAGGAAGATACTCCACATCAACCTACAGACTCCATAAGGGCACAAACACCTACACACACACACACACACACACACACACACACACACACACACACACACACAATGCATACACACATGCTATACACATACACACAGGCACAACAAGAAGAGATAAGGATGGGTTTAGAATCCCTTGGGAGGCAGAGCCATGTCTCTTGGGTGTGTGTCTGTGAGAGCATTTCCAGAGGATTTCTGAACGGGGGAGGCCCACCCTGAGTAGATGGCGCCTTCCCACCATCTGGGAACTATGGGGGTAAAAGAAGTAAGGAGGAAGACAGGATGTTGATGACGATGATGACGCTCTCCTTCCCTCTGCTCCCTGGCACGTGATGTGGTGAGCAGGCTATCAGCCACATGTTCCCATGCTGTGAATTCAGCACGCCTTCCCCACCATGACGGGCTGAACCCTCTGAACTGCATGCCAACGTAAGTCGCTTCTCCCTTAAGCCACTTCTATTAGATACTGTGGTCACCAAGTCGTCGAAGTGGATAACACGGGGTTCCGCCCTTGCACACATCCAGGGTACACCAGTCAGGACGGTGATCCTGTCTGTTTTTCGTCATTGTCCACCATCTATCAAAATGTTATTTATTGTACGTGCATGCCACAGCACATGCGTGGAGCACAGGAGGCTTAACTCGCCAGAGTCAGTCCCCGCTCCCACCATTGTGAGTTCAGAGGGATCAAGGTGAGTCCTGGGAACGAGCACTTCTATCCACTTGATCCCACTGGCCCAGACTATCCCAACTTACTTGCTATTTTCAAGCCCCATCGCTACTTCTCACTAACCAGAGATCCTTGATCTTTCTCAGTTTCCTCATCTGCAAAATGGGGGTAATAACAATACTTCCCATAAAGTAACATGGCCATGCCACGTGCCCAAGACAGCATCCAGTGCATGGCAAACACTGCAAGATCACTATTACTAATGTTAGTTTTATGGAAAACAATGGACTTAGGGGCCATCTTCCCGCTACATTCTTTATTTGCTTGTTTGAGATAGGGCCTCAGGTAGCCCAGGTTAGCCTCTAACTAGTTATATAGCCAAGTATAATCTTGACTCCTAATCCTCCTGACTCTTCCTCCTGACTCTGGCATGACAGATGTGCACCAGTGTACCTGGCTCTGCTGCACGTCTTATTTATTTGTGGATTTATTTGTGAGTGAGATTACTTTAAGAATCTGATGATTATCTGAGAAAACACCTCCCAGGGAAATGACAGGTTGTCCTTGCGCATGTGCATGCAGACACCCTAGCAGTGCAGTGACCTCAGGTCAAGGGTTTTAAAAAGCAAGGATCACAGCCCAGGGGTGGCTTTTACCCTCAATCATAGCACTTGGGAAGCTGAGGGCTTCAGGGACTCTGTCTCCAAAGCAGAGACAGAGTGGGTGGGGGAAGGGGAGGAGGAGGGAGAAGAAGAGAAAAGAGAAAGCCAGTGTCACAAACGATCTTTCAAAGGCTAGCACCTGTGGGTTTCCTGATGGAAGCGGCCAGGTAGCCAAACAGGGAGCTACTCCTTCAGGGCCAGATCCGTGCATCGTGCACCGGCTTTATTTAAGTCAGCAGCTATTTTTAGCTTTACTTTATATGGCCAGAGAAGGGATGAGGGCTATAGCAGAGAAGGCGCCAGGAGGCTCCAGTCCAGGGCCTTCCCCGCCCCCACCCCTTCCCATGCCAGAGCTAAAGAGCTGAACCTCCCATCCAAGCAAGGCTGGGAAGACAGGGTGGAGGTGGGAATGGCAGGGCCTTCAAAGAAGGTTCTGGATAACTTACTTTAGACCAGTGACCTCTGACCTGTTTGGCCATGGTACCTTTGTTTTTGTTGTTGTTGTTGTTTGTTTGATTTTTTAAAGACAGGGTTTCTCTGTGTAGCCCTGGCTGTCCTGGAACTCACTTTGTAGACCAAGCTAGCCTTGAACTCAGAAATCTACCTGCCTCTGCCTCCCGAGTACTGGTATTACAACACACAGTGATACATATATGTGTCTATATGTTATACTTCTGCATATAAATATACATGTACAGCATTAGCTAAACTTTTATCCAGGAAATAATGCTTCATCTTGTTCTCCATGAAAGACCCAGTCACGTCTGCTCTTTATCTACCATTCTTTCTATTTGTGTATATATATATATATATATATATATATATATATATATATATATCCTGACCCACTAAATTCATCTGTTTACGAATAAGCCAGTTGGCACCTCTGGTTCGCAAAGCTGACGTCTGCTTTGGTTTGGTCACAGCAGACTACAAGGCCAGGCAGCTTCCCAATATCCAGGACAGGACGCGAGGGTCTTGGAAATTAACTCTGCATGGGTGCGGATGCTCAGGCTCTAGGCCTCCTGGCATTTGTAGACTCTGTCCTTTCAACCAAAAGTGCCACTCACCCATGAACCGGCGACAGGGCTTAGCTCACAACCTACTCCAGGAAGTCCTCTGTGAAGTCCCAGCCTCACGCTCTAGTCCCTCGCCTGGCTCTGCCTAGCACTGGCTGCGGGGCCATTCCTGGCTCAACTGTTCCATTCTTTCTACACGTCACAGTAAAGCATAGCACTTGCTCTACAGAATACAGTTTATGCTCACTGCACCAATTGATCATCTTAGTAGTAACCATAGCAACTACCGTTTACCCATAAGAAATAGATGAGCTGGCTCAATGGCCGGCTCGGCATGTAGAGACACTTGCCTGTGACCCTGACGATGTGAGTTTAATCTCCAGGTCGTACACCATGGAAAGAGACAACCAACTCTCACGAGTTGTCCTCTAATCTCTATGCATAGGCTCTGGTGATCACATATGCCCTGCCCCCTCCCCAATAAATGTAATAATAATATTTTTAAATCACATGAGAGATTAGAAGTGGTTCGTCTCACAGAGGAGGAAAGTAAAGGCTCAGAAATAAACCCAATGGGACAGGGTCATGACCCCGGACTTGTCTGGCCCCCACCTGCTCTTAATCTTAGGATCTTATTGGTCTGCCTCCCTCTTGGTGCCATCCAGAAGAGGGCAAGGGGCAAGTCCTTAACAAACCCTCAGGGGACTGATGACAGCTTGATTAAAGACATTTTCCAAAGCAGCAGCCACATCTAAATTTGGACGGTTACACCTTGTGTGTGGCTTGGAAGAAAGAACCAAAAGGTCTCTAGAGTCCCCGGATGTGGGGGCGTCTTGTGGGAGGGAGAAGGCCAGGCAGAGCAGGGCGGCCGGTCTTCTGAGCACCTGGCCTTAAGAGCTCCCTGGCACACCTGGGCTCAAACCCAGGACCCACAGAACAGGTCCCTCAGCCTAGGCCTGCCATTCCAGCATGCACTTCTGCCTCATTCTCCCTGTTCTTCAGACAGGCTAAGCCTGGCCCCACCTCAGAGCCTTTGCGTCTCCACTCCCTGCTTGAAAAGCTCTCCCCTCTAGACCTCCCAACCCTGCATCTGAGAATACTTCATGCACACTCTTCCTTCACTAATGACACTAATGATAACCTTGAGAAATAACATATACATATATACATATATGTACGTACATATGCTTCTGTCTCCTTCACTAAACAGGGGCTTCTGGCGGCCTGTGCCTGCTCCCTGCTCCAGTCCCTAGCACTAGACACAGCACGATGACAGGGGGTTACTGCTGTTGGCTTCAGGACTGACCAGGTTTCCTCCTTTTAGACACGTTGGCAGATCAGCCCATCATGTCCTATGTTCACCTCAACCCAGGAATGTGTGTCCCTGTGATTCACAGCCAGATCTCCAAGCCCTTGGAGACAGAGAAGAGAGATCAGGCGGGATATTTGTCACATACCTGCCATGCTCCTTTTGACATAGATGAACTGATACTCTATAAGCAGGTGAGGACTGTGCCCATTTTATATCTGGGAAAACTGAGGCTTGCTCTCTACCCAACCTCCAGTGCCTGGTACCATGCTCAACACGATCATCTGCTGAGTCAAAGTGTACTGAGTTGGAGGCTGGGTGGGTGACTCGAGGACATCAGAATTTGTCCTCGGTTCATTCCTGTTCCATCCAGTTCTATAAGCTATTCTGGGTGTACTCAGAAGCTGGAGAGACAGAGTTGAAGGTGGGTCCTCAGCCCAGGCATGAACCAAGCCTGCATCCCAAGCTGCTCTCAGCAGGCTTCAGCTTGCCCAGACTCACCCAGGGGGCCGCTGCTGTTTAGCCCTGCTTCCTTGCTCCACCCTCAGAATACCCCCTTTCCCATATCCCGTCACAGCGCAGCATTTGTCCTCACTACAACATCCCACAAGTGTATTCTTGTGTCAAGAATACTTATTTTCTAAAGAGCCACCACATTGAGTCACTCAGCATAGCAGGAAAGTGTTCCTCCAGTCAGAGGAGCCATGGGACATGGTGGAGCAGGTCTATAATCCCAGTACTCTGGAGGCTGAGGTCGGAGGGTTACAAGTTCAAAGCCAACCTGAGCTATGTCCTGTCTCAACAGAAAAGACTGCAGGAGTCGCTAACTGCTTTCTGTGAGAGTTAGCAGGTAAGTGCTTTAGGTTTTGTGAGACAGCAGCCAAATGTCTGGATGCCAGACAGATGCATTCATCTGTTAAGAATATTTTTCTTTAGATTTTTTTTGCATAATTATAAATCTAAAACACTTTCACTTTGTGATATATACAAAACAGGCAGAGAGTCACTGACCAGTGATGTCTATAGTTTGCTCACCCTGATCTCTTCCCTTCCGTCCTCCCTTCCGTCCTCCCTTCCGTCCTCCCTTCCGTCCTCCCTTCCTTCCGTCCTCCCTTCCTTCCGTCCTCCCTTCCTTCCTTCCTTCCTTGTCAGAGTTACACTAAGCTGACAAGCTGTTATAAAATGATCCTCCTGCCTCAGCCTTCCAAGTAGCTGAACTAACATAGGGTGCCAGTAAGGCGACACTTTCCGGTGAGCCCGTTCAGCCTCTGTTGCTCACTGTGCTTGTCGGAAGTTTGATGAGCCCTGAACTTGTCCCTTTGCTGTGAGTAGATGCTGGCACTACTTGTTCATTGCCCGTGCTTTGAGCAGTACTGATGCCCCAAGTGCCCATTGTATGGATGGCAACTAAGGCCCAGGTAAGCAACATGTCCAAGTCACACCCCGCAGGTAAGGTAAGGCGTCTACACTGCCATCTCCCAGTGCTCTTTTGCCTCAGAAAACTCCTCTTTATCTTATGACATTCTCTGAGCCCCTTTACGTCAGTCCCCTCTCTGCTGGGATAGTCTCCATCTCCTACTCTTGTGATCACACCACCCTCGCCAAAAATCTAGCTCAAGAGTCATGTTCTGACAGCCTTCCCCCTGCCCCTCAGATGTGCCTGTTCTTTTCTGCCACCACTCTCTATCATGTTTGAGTGAGATGCTGGCCTGCCTGCCTAGCTTTGAAGCCAGAGTCTAGGGTTTGTTTGTTTGTTTGTTTGTATCTCATTTGTGCAATAACAGACAAAAAGGAGGTCCCACCAAAATATGCATTGAAAAAGGCTGGGACTGTGGGGCAATTGTCTATAAATATGTGCTGAATGAAAGAATGTATGAGGAAATGGAGGGATGGGTGGAGGGAGGGAGGGATAGATGGACAAGTAAATAGTTGATGGGTGGGTGGATGGATGAATCAATGGGTGCATGAATAGATGAGTTGGTGGATGGATGGACGGACGAATAGGTAAATAGCTGCTAGGTGAATGGATGGAGGGATGGATGGATAGATGGACAGGTATAGCTGCTGGGTAAATGCAAGAAGGGATGGATGGGTTGGTGGATGGATAAGTGAATGGGAAATGGATGGATGGGTGGTTGTGTGGGTGGAGGGATGGGTGGATGAAAGCTGGATAGATGGATGGAGAAATGAATGAATAAACGCTCTTATGGTCTATCTCGTGAAAATTTTTTTCATAGCCAAGTTGAGACCAGCCTCCAGTTCTGCTAAAACACAAGCTAAAATCTAGCTGTTTACATAACTCGAGAGTAAAGAGAAATGATTACATTCTGTCAAGCGTCTGATGAGTGTCCACCTGTAGGACAGTCTTGCACTCCTCATTCCTGCCGGTCCTCAAGAACTGCCTTATTGCCCTACCTTTTCGATAAGAAAATGGATACAGAGAGGCAGAGTAGCTTACCCAAAGCCACACAGGAAATATCCCCGTAGACCATCTATTTCTTTGCCAACTACTCTGCTGTTCCCTTCAGGAACCCCCTCAAGCTCTGCGGGATGAGCTGGACTCACCTCCGTCTGCGTAGGTCTCCGTGCCATAGCCGTCCTGTAGGCCGTTATTCCAAGTGCCTTCGTACTTGGCACCACTGTTTGTGCTCTGCCGGATTCCGTAGCGCCCCTTAAAGCCATGCGTCCACTCCCCCTTGTAGAGCCAGCGCCCCTTGGTCTCTATGCCAAGCCCATGTCGTTTGCCCTGGCTCCAGTATCCCTCAAAGGTATTCCCACTGGGCCAGGTGTAGACGCCTGCCACTTCAAAGCCAAAATTCCAGGAGCCCGAGTATTCACCCTGGCCCTTGGGGCCGGTGCACAGTCCGTGCCCGTGTGCCTTTCCCCCTTCCCAGCCCCCACAATACGCCCCGCCATCATCAAAGTCAAAGCGGCCCCCGCTCATCTCATCCTCGCTTCTGACAACTCCTCCGTCCTCCAGCTTGAGCGTAGGGGTACCTAATGTTCTCCAGGCACCTTCAGGCTGCGCCCCTAGACTCACCACTGGGCTAGAGGTGGAAAAAAGCAAGATGCCAACAGAGGCAGAAAAAGCCCAAAGGCCAAGTCAGCAGTGGGGGCGCTGGTCAGTGCCATGGCTGGGAGTTCCCCTCAGTCATCCCAACAAGACAGCAACTTAAAAAGGAAGCCGACCAAAGAGACTCCAAGTTCCCACAAAGCGTCCCAGGTCCAGCTTCCATGAAGTCCGGTGTGCCCTCCTTAAGAAAAGCAGCGAAAAGAGTTGAGGGGTCTTGTCTTTTCAAAGAGGGACACTTCCCAGTTTAGCAGCCCAGCCGAGGCTGAAGTCCCGCCGCCCACCCTGAAGCAGCCGCTGGCCCCCTTCTCATCCACCCCAGTGGGCGTGCGGCTCAGATCTCCCAGCTGCCCCGCCCCTTCTCCAGCCCTGCCTTCTTCCCAGGATAGAAAGGTCAGTGTTGCCCTAACAAGGCCATTGGATCTCAGAAGCTGCTCCCAAAATAACCCCCTGGCTGGCCCAGCCTCCTTCAGAGCCGGAGGGAGGGAGGGGGGCTTCCAATCCGCTGGGCCTGCAGACCCAGGCAGTGGCCCGAGGGGGCTGAACAGGAAATCTGAGAACCAAGTGTGGACAGCCTAGAAACTTGGTGCCTTGCCTTCTTGTGGATCAGAGCTGCCTCCCATCTAGAAGTCCCCAGGTTCCGCTGGCAGGGAGAAGAGACCTGCGGACAATCTTATCCAGGGCCACTTTGTATTCCCAGAGTACAGGGGGTGGCAGACATGGGGCCCTACCACTTCGAGCATGCTGAGGCAAGACCTGGGGCTTTGGTCCCTCTGCCAATCCCTTTGAAGAATCCAGTGACCTACAGAGAAAGGAATGGAGGACAATTGCACATATGCTTTTGAAAGCAGAGTGGAACTCAGAATGAGCAGAGAGGGTCTAGCCACGGTGCAAACAGGAACAAGCAGGAGTTCTGGGCTCATATTCCCACCCCAGCCCCAGCTCAGGAAACTGGGGGGAACCCTGATAAAGGGAACCAGTTCAGGAGGCAGGGGAGATGGATCAGTTGATAAAGTACTTGTCATGCAATCGAACCCCAGAACCCATGAGACGGGGTTGGGGGGGGGAGTTGAAAAGCACTTCCAGGGCTGACAGTCCTCAACCAAGACCACAGTGTCTTCCTTGTCTTGGAGATTTATTTCTTCTTACTGGAAGTTGGTGGAGACCTGGGTGCTAGAAATTCACTAAAGCCTTTTTGCTCCTGCCCCAGGAGCCTCTGAAGCCTGGCCTTATGGACTCTTAAGGTGCTGGGGCCGAAGCAAGCTTGGGAAGGGGAATATTGCAAAAATCCTGAGTATTTCTAAAATGAATCTCACTCCACCACAGCCCACAGCCTGTGTGAGGAGTACAGAGGGGAGGAAAGTCTCCTTCCTGCTCATGGAAGTGTGTGTGTGTGTGTGTGTGTGTGTGTGTGTGTGTGTGTGTGTGTGTGTGTGTGTGTTTGTGTGTGTGTGTTCATAGCATGGCTGGAATGGAGGAAGGTTAGAAATCACCAAAGAAAGAAAGAAACAAAGAAACAAACAAAGAAAGAAGCAAGGAAACGAAGAAAGAAACAAGGAAACAAAGAAAGAAAAGAAGAAACTAAAAGAAAAAAGCTGAGGTCCAAGGGAGCCTGAGACAGTTATCTGACTTCTACCACGTCTGTCTGACGCATTCCCAAATCCCATGATGTTTCTGGCCACTGAACGTCACTGCATTCATTTCCTTGTTTTAGAAATGGGCAGTCTGTGCTCTCTGCTTTTCACTCTGCTGATAACAGTCCCTGTTAGTTGCTGCTTCTCATGACTATGCAGCCGCTGACCTTACGAAGTCCTCTTGGTCCACATTTCAGCACCAGCCTCCACACAAGCCATCATCTCGGCCAGGTGGCTGGCACCCTGTCCAGGTGGACCTTCAGCCTGATCAGGCAGTTCCCCCACTAAAAACACGTGCCCCTGTTCTTTCCCAAACTCTTTCCAGACTGGCAGTCACAGGACAAGGAAATGGACAGTCGAATAGAAAGAGAGTGATCGTCTCTGAGAGTCCGTCAATCACTACAAGGCTGATCTAGGTTAGCTACAGCCCAGGAGGGGATCCATTCATATACATTTATCCCTGTTCACTTCCAGTAGCTCCCGATGATGGAGCCCATGCAGAAGAATCACCTACAATCACAAAAAACACAGATTGCACAGTCCTTCCCAGACCAATGGAGTTCAGTCCTGGGGGAGAAGAAGACCTGGGTGGTTGCACTTGCTTTGAGCATCTCTGACTTTAAAACACTGAGAATTTTACCTACTCATTTAAAAAAAAATTATGTGTACATAAGTGCAGGTGGCCTGGGAGGCCAAGTGTTGGATCCCCTAGAACTAGGAATTACATATGATTGTGAGCCACCTGGTGTGGATGCTGGAAACTTAACTAGAGTTCTTGACAAGAGCAGTGCTTCTACTTAAGCAGAGAGCTATCTCTCCAGCCCCTTATTTATTATATAACCCCCCCCGTGTGTGTGTGTGTGTGTGTGTGTGTGTG
>NC_034592.1:145715048-145742450 GCF_900095145.1 Mus pahari
GAGAGAGAGAGAGAGAGAGAGAGAGAGAGAGAGAGAGAGAGACAGTGCATATATGGAAGTCAGATGACAACTTGAGGGAGTCCTTTTTGTCCTTCCATCTTGCGAGTCTCGAGTCAAACTCAGGTCATCAGGCTTGGTAACAGAGGCCTGATGAGCCATCTCACCAGGCCCATCGTGAAGTTTTGAAAACGTTTCTTGATAACATTTATAGGTTTGCATACGTTTACTTTACACAAGCCGGAAGTTTGGGAGTTAGATGTATATTCAAATCCCAGTTCTGAGCTGTGCCTAGTGGTACAGCTGTAGCTACTGAGAAACTTAGAAGGCTGAGATAGGAGTTCAAAACCTACTAGGCTATATAATGGATGAGTTCAAAGCCAGCCTGGGCAACTTCATGTGACCCACCTCAAAATAAAAAACGAAGAGTGCGCTTGTATGGTAATGTGAGGTCTTAAGCTCAATCCCCAGTACTGGAAGAACAAAAACAAACAAAAACACCTCCCAGCTCCGCCCAGATGAGCTAGCTTACAATTTTGGACTGATTGCCAAGTCTCCCTAAATCAAGGTAGGTGCTGCCTCTCCAGAACTCGCCTGGGATCAACACTTACATTAAGGATAATCACAGCCTCTTGAAGCGACCAGGGGAGAGTTACAAGAGCCTCTGCTGAAGAGGTTCATACTCAGGGACCGGAGAGGTGGCTCAGTGGTTATGAACACTCGTTGCTCTTGCAGAGGACCCAGGTTTGGTTCTTGGTACCCACAAAATCTGTCACTCCAGTTCTGGAGGAGCCAACCCCTTCTTCTAGCCCCTGTGAGCACCAGGAAAGCACATGGTGCACAGACAGCTATATGTCTAGGCAAAATATTCACAACTATTAAATAAATAAGCTTCATACTTTGAAAGCGTTAAACACTTAAACAATACTGGCTATTATACCACTCTCACACAACAAAATGCTTTTCAGACCATTATGGTTAATAAGATAGTCACCAAAGAAAGACTAAATACAAAATCCCTGACATTGAAGAACTCCTATGAAGGACGCCCTGTGGTTTGTCTACAGACGGGTCAGATCAGTAATAGAAATACTTTGATCTTTCACAAACAAAATTCAGATTTCAGAATCTGGCATTGGCCTCACTGTGCAGCCAGAGCTGGCTTTTCCTGAAAACCATGGCTCTCCTGGCAGCCTCCTTTGCCTCACATTTTAATCCTGTGAATTTTGAGGAAAGTATGCCCTCTTGTGGTTCTGTGTGTATTACAGCTGACTTTCCTTAAACCAAAAGTTCTTCAAAAAGTTTACGAATTTTTTATGAATTTAAACTGTTTTTTGTTTTTTGTTTTTTTTTTTTTAAAGATGTATGGTGTCGGAAAGATGGCTCAGAGGTTCAAAGCAATTGTTGTTCTTGCAAAGAACCCAGGTTTGAGTGCTGCCACCTATGTAGCTCACAATGGTTTCTGTAACTCCAGTCCCAAAGGATCTGATACCCTTAGGCACTGTAGGAATGTGGTACAGACATACATATTCAGGCAAAACATTCACACATATACTAAATCTTTGTGGGGGAAAAAAATCTATCTCTTGCCAAGATTTTTGCCACAGTCTGGTTCTATATTGTCAGAGGCACTCACACCTTTTCTCTACTTCCTTCCCAGGGAGCCCAGGATGGAGGGAACCTGCAAGAAGAGGGGCACTGGACTTCGGAACTTCTGAAGGCCTGGAGAAAGAAGGCCCATCTTCCCAGGAACCTTTTTGTATCCAGACTAGGTCCACACCCCTCCCAGACCCCGTGTAAAGCAGGGATTGTCTTTGTTCTAATGTGTCCCACAGTGGTCCATCCAGGCCTGCGGCAGATGCTCCTCTGTCTCTCCATGTCTGCAGCTGAGACCTCCCTTGTTAAAACTGCTTTTGTGGTTGACTTTTGAGTTTCCCTCTTTGGTGAGCCCACGGCCCTACAGGCTCTTGCCCATTCCAACCACTGTACCTTGGGTGTTCTGGAGCTTAATCCTGTTTTCTTTTTTGAGACAAGTTGCACAATGTTGCCCAGGCTAGCCCCTGAATTCCTGGGTTCAAACTATCCTCCTGCTTCAGCCTCCTAAGTAGCAGATTACAGTTGTCTATATCCGTGCCTAGCACTTACTTGACTGTGTGTTTGTGTGTGCAAACTCACACATGTGCGAGCCCACCTCTTTTGTCAAATTTTTAAGAATTATTTATTTTATGTAGGTGAATATATTATCACTGTCTTCAGACACACCAGAAGAGGGCGTCAGATCCCATTACAGATGGTTGTGAGCCACCATGTGGTTGCTGGGAATTGAACTCAGGACCTCTGCAAGAGTAGCCAGTGCTCTTAACTGCTGAGTCATCTCTCTAGCTCCTTTGTCAATTTTAAAATTACATCTATTTGTGTGTGCACAGGTGTAGAACACATTGCACACAGAGGCCAGAGGGTAGCTTTTATGAGTTGGTTCTCCCACGATATGGGTCCCAAGGACTTAACTAAGACCCTTAGCCTTAGTGGCAAGCTCCTTTGCCCTAACCCATCTTGCCTGTTCCTCTGACTTCTATATACTCACTGCCTAGGTATTCTCTTATGGCTTTAATAACAATCTACTTTTTCCAAAGTAAATTGTTGATTTCAAATAAGTATTTCTAGCAGTTTCAGGCCCCCCAAAATGAGCAGAAAGCCCAGCCTTCACACATACTCCCTTATTTCTTCTAAAATATTACATTAGCATCATTTCTTTAAAATCCATACACTTACAGCTTCTAAGTTTTGGCTCTCCAGCTGTGCCTCTCCTGACTTCAGTAATTAATGCAATGATTCACTCAACTCACAACTAATATACATTTTGGACAGGAAACCCAAATTCCCAATTCCCCTTCCCAAATCTGCGCCAGCTCTTCTCAAAAGCTGCCAGGCCATATTAATCCCTATCTTCCTCTCTTCTGCCCTGTTAAATACTTCCAAGGCATAGCTCCTGCACGGCTCGCTGTCCAGCCACCAAAGGCTACGAACCTCTCAGTAATCTCCTCAGTAGCCAGTGTTTGGGTCCCCATGCAGGATGCCTGTAACCCTTGAAGGCTCAGGCAGGAGTGAACCTAGGCTATCCAGGGAAACAGTGTGAGACCGTCGTCCAAGTTACCTCTTCATGTCTCCATCCTTCACACACCGAGCAAACTGCAACCTCACTCACTAGGAGGCAAAGCTTTTCAAAAACCACCCCTGCACCTCTGACCTCACAGCTTTAGAGTTAGTGGTTCTGCTGGTCAAGGGTACTTTTTTTTTTTTTTTTTTTTAAAGATTTATTTATTATACGTAAGTACACTGTAGCTGTCTTCAGACACACAAGAGGGCATCAGATCCCATCACAGATGGTTGTGAGCTACTATGTGGTTGCTGGGATTTGAACTCAAGGACCTCTGGAAGAGCAGTCAGTGCTCTTAACCTCTGAGCTATCTTTCCAACCCCCAAGAGTACTCTCCCTTAATTGTCCACACAGCTCCCATTGACTCCTTCAGAGCCAATGCCACTTTTATCACAGAAGCTTTTGCCTTAAGTGCAATAGAAATCTCACCTCCCTAGGCCAACCCGTCCAATCTCCTAATCCTTCCCTAATCCATACCCACTTTTGCTCACCTTTCCCCCATGGACAAGGACATTGTTCTGCCTACTGTTGTGTTCCCAGCACCTGCTACCAAGAAATCCGCCCCAATGACCAATTGGTTAAGAAGTATCAATAAAAGCATAAAAGTGAAATAAAAGTGAAAACTAGGAGTCATTCTTCAGAATATGCATCCATGGCCTCGCCTCAGTCATTTCAGAATCCATTTCTGAGGACTTATTAAAACCACACTCCCCCACGCTCTCTAGGCCCCTGGGCAAAGATCAAGTCACACCCACAAGGCAAATGCTCTCAAGAACACTAAATTGAAATGTGCCCAATTGGATGTGCAGTTTAACTTTAAACCTCAATATTCATGTTTGTTTTGAGACAACAGGGTCTTGGCATATAGCCCTGGCTGGCCTTGAACTCAAGCTACTCCCGTTTCTGCTTCTTGAGTGTTGTAATGTTTATGAGACCATAAAAGTTTGTTTTGAGGATGAGTTTGAGGGATACAAATAATTTACAGCTTATTCCCACAAATCTGCAATGTCTATGCTCTGATCTGACCCCTTCAGGAAGTTATGAGGTCACTGGGACTTTGTCCTTTATAAAACAAAATTTAAGAGGCTTAGGAATGCATCTGAATTCATTTTCAGTAGCTTGCTAATTATACTTTCCCCACAGATAAAACACTACTTGTTCGAATGGCATCTTTACAATAAAAAATACCCTAAATGGCTCTGTGTAGTCTGAGAACCTTCGAGTTTGGACCTGTGGAGGAATATGAAAGGTCCCTAGCTTAGAGGCACACCAGAGTTACTGGTCATCACCTAATTTGTCTTCTGGAGAATACATGCAGATGTGTCTATGAACTCAAACATTAGGAAGATATGCAAAGTCAACAATCCCATTTTCCTCGTCCTGTCCTGGAAAAGCTGCCTTAAGATGAAATAGTCCACATCCTGTCATATTTTGCTCCTTGCTCTAACAAGTGCCTTCTCCTTACCAGATGTATACTAAGCTAGCAGGTTTTAGACTTGTCTAGAAAAGTTTCCTACTTCTTCCAAGTGAAAAGGACTCCTATGGGAAACCCAGATCCCATCTTGAGTCAACTCAAAAAGGCCAATGAGGTACTTTTGTGAACAGTGAAGACTTACCCTGCAAACTGAATGAAACAAACTTCCTAGTATCTTTCATGGATGTTCATAATTTTAGGAATGCATAATGTGAATTAAAATAGAAGCTACAAGGAAACAAAAAATGTAAAAGCAGGCCAGACACAGTGGCATAAGCCTTTAGTTCCAGCACTCAGGAGGCAGAGGCAGGCAGATCTCTGAGTTCAAGACCAGCATGGTCTACAAAGGGAATTCCAGGCCAGGCTACATAGGAATACCGTCTCAGGGAAGGAAGAAAAGGAAGAAACCAAATAACCTGGAAAAAGAAAGAATTCATCCTTCCAGTTAAAAGTGAACTTGAGCTTGAGCCACTTAACCAAACTTCGGAGAGGACTTTATGACTCACTGTAAGTGTATCGGTTTAGGTGTGATCTCCTCCAGAGATTTTAGGGTAGGGGGTAATGTCTAAAACATATTGAGTGGCATAAGACCTATATCGCGCTAGGCAGTGGTGGTGCACGCCTTTAATCCCAGCACTTGGGGGGCAGAGGCAGGCAGATTTCAAGGCCAGCCTGGTCTAGGACAGCCAGGGCTACACAGAGAAACCCTGCCTTGAAAAACCAAAGGGGAAAAAAAACAAGACCTATATTGGAACTAACCACAAACAACACATCACACACATAAACACCAGAGATGGAGGCAACACTACACACTGATTTCAGTACAGCACACATTCATACATACCAAGTGCTTAGCAGTCCCACTTTAATCAGCTTAAGAAACAACACACAATACCTCTGGATAAACAGCACCAGCAGGGGTTTATTTAGTGACAGTAAGGTTAATGACTCCCTCAAAACAATATAGGACAGGCCACCTGGTTTATTCAAACTGATTCTAAACCTTAGATATCTGACTCAACAGTAACGTAAGAAACCTTTAATGACACAAACCGTGTTAAACCAAAGACAGTTTAAATGAGTCTCATAAGCTCTACTATTGATGGGCTGGCATCTACAGCATGACAAGTGTTCAGTTCAGTTACAAATGCACATTTTTGTTTCTTTTGCCACATCGTAAGCAGGTCTGAAATATGCTGTCTTATAAGGATGTCACCATGTCCCCACTGCTGCCAGTCTCCAGTCAATATGGTTTCTTCAGCCCTCAGAACATTTTTAGGAGAGATTTTCTTTGACCTGCTTGCCTTGACAGGTACATAAGAACCCAGTAAACTGACAGAATGAAGATTAACTGAGATGCCAAGAATAGTTTTTATTGCAAGCACAGTGAGCAGAGAGAGATGTCTTCTCACAGAGTGGCCACCAGGTCTGCCGTTAACTAAACCTCTGATAACCTTTCATTGGTTTAAAGCACATGAATTAGCTTTTTGTTATCAGGTGTACATCATCTCTGCCATGTGGGACATTTTTTTAGGGATATACAAGTAATACTCCATATAGCCTGCTAGGTCCTCAATGGTCACATCATCCACATAGACACGAGCTTGCTCGGAACAGGATCGAGGGGAGCCAGACAGAGTTCTGGTTTGCAGTGACTGAGAGTAGTCCTCAAGTGATCTTCGTTCTGGGGCCAGAGGAGGGACATTCTGCAGACCTGAAAAGGAATACACTTCCATGTCATGCCATCTCTTACACTGGCACTCCTTGCCTACACACACACATGGCTTGCCCTGACTTAGCTTGGAAACAGATTGAAAGTCAGAGAGATCGTTGGCCGTAAGACTTTCTTGGGAGACTTGGGTAGCATCAGAGAGCTCTTCTGTTTTACTCTCTGATGGGAGCCTCAGAACCGAACTTCTCAGAGGCTCGATGGCTGCTCCTGTGTGATTAATATCAAGAGAAGTAGAGTTTTCTCCCGCATTGAACTCTTTGGGTGTTGAAATTCCCCGTCCACTGCTGCCATCGGGTGGCTCAGTCTGGCTTCTGTGCTTAAGCTGGCTGCTGGAAGGAGATGCTGTTGTACTGCAATGTATGAACTTGGGAGGATGAAGAACAGGAGACTTAGAACGTCTACGACGCTGGGTTCTCACTGCTCCTCGGGAAGACTTCCTTGTAGACCTAAAAGAGAAAAAGACACATGATGTGGAGATACAGAGCCCTCCTGAGAGAGCCCACATGAAAGCCAGAAACAGACCTTTGGGTTCAAGGTCATCAATGTCTCCATTTCCAAACTACTTAAAAGACTGTGTCTCAAAAAATTCAGCATCCCTTATTAGCAATCTACAGGAACAAGTGAGAGAACACAAGCACCCAGGCCAGACATATGGGAGACATGGTGTAGAACACTTATTTCTTCCATTCTTGGTTTGTGTGTGGGAGAATCAGATAAACTGATGTACTAAAACCAAAATGCAGTCCCATCAGCCTAAATATGGCTCCAGTACCAAGGCTAATGCTACAAAGCCACTGTGCCAGCACTAACGAAAAAGGGTGTTGGCATTACAAATCACTATCACTGCTAACAGCCAACAAAAACAAACAATAAAAGTAACAGAAGTGAGAGCTGGCTCAGTCAGTAAAAAGTGTGCCATGCCAGCAACCACGAAAAGCTGGGTGCAGTGGCAAGCACCCCTGATTCTCATGCTGGGGAAACAGGAAGATCCCTGGGACTTGCTGGTTAGCCAGTCCAGCTAGGTACAAGGAGCTCCAGAGTCAAAGACCTTACCTCAAAACAAACAAACAAACAACAAAACTAGAAGAGGGGTGAGCCACTGAGGAAGACAAACAGTACACAAGCCTTCACATGTGAGTGTGCATGCAGATGCACGAGCGCACAGACCCACACAAACTCCAACAGGATTTAGTGTGCCACGTTTCTAGAGACTGAGAATTAAGTGCACTATAGAGCAAACATTTAAATAAAAAAAAACTGAATGAAGAAAGGAGACTGAAAACCACCAAGCAAATTAGAAAACAAGAGGAAGAAGACGAAGAAGAAGACAATGAAGCAGCAGCTGGGACTTTAAAATAGTTTTTAAAAAAAAACAACTTATTTTATTTGGGGGAGGAATTGGCATGTATGTGCTGTGCATACATGATGGACATCTTTTGGGAGTTAGTTCTCTCCTTACACCATATGTGAATCCCAGAAACTGAACTCAGAGCTGTAGGCTTGGCAGCACTTAAGCACCTCTAACCCAGTGACCCATTTTCATGGCCCTGATACAGAACGTTAAAAAATAAAAAAGCAAACCAGATATGGTAGCACAAACATTTAATCCTAGAACTCTGGGAGACAGACAATCAGATCTCCAAATTTAAGGCCAAGCTTGGCTACACAGTAAATTACTGAACAGTCAGGACTACATTAAAAACAAGCAAGCAAGCAACCTGTTTCAAGAGGGGTTGGGGGAGGGGGGATAGAGAGGGTGGGGAAATCAACTAGACAGGAAGCACGCTTGTAACTCCAGCCCCCAGGAAGTGAAGTGGATGGAGGGATTGTAAACTCAAGGCCAGCGTGAGTTACAGTGAGACCTTGTCTCACAGAAATAGAAAGGGAAAAGAAAATAAAACTGTATTTGGAATTAAATGAAACAGACTAAATAAAATACTGCTATGAGAACCACTGACAGGAAGATAAATCTATAACAAAGGTCACCAGACTGCAACCTGTAGGGCGACTCAAATCTGTCCCTTTACTTGCTTCTTTTGCTAGAGTGGAGCTTGGGTCAAGCCAGAGCCTCACACATGCTCAGCATGTGCTTTGCCCATCTTGTTTTTGTACAGTCTCCAAACCCTGCTCTTCAATGGGCTACAACTGTGAGCTATGGAGATGAGGATAGGGTGACCCTTCATTCTTCTTCTCTCCATTCTCTCCCACCTCCTGGGGTCCACTTAGCTACCATCTAAAAGTTGGGCATTGAGAAGTAGCATCTTAGTTCAAAAATCCAAGCAGGGACAGGGGAGATGACTCAATGAGTAATAATTTCACAAATCTAATAGCCTGAGTTCAATCCTTCGAACCTATAGTGGACACAGAACCAATTCCCCAAAACTGTCCTGTGACTTCCAAGTGTGTGCTATGGTACATGCCCACATCTATGTGTATACACACGACAATATAAAACATCCAAAAGCACCATGGAATATGGAGGGTAGATGAGCACACTAGGAGAGCTGGGTCTATTTCAGACAGAGTAAGGGATAAAACAGAGTACAGTGGGTGCCCTTTACCACACATTCTAGCAGAACCCCTACCAGGTTGACCACTTCATCTTCAAACTGCCTCAGCAACTGAACTGCCAGGATGATGGCGCAACAACAGTGATGAGCCTTCTCTTCACTAAGCTCCTATACAGTATCCTTGGCTTTGGCCTCTTGGGTCTGTTTGTCTGTCTCTCTCTTCCTAACCCCCTGCCACCTGTTTTTTTTGATACAGTGCCTCACTGTAGATTAAGGCAGATCTCAAACTGAAAATTCTTTCTCAGGCTCTCAAGAGCTGGGGTTATAGGTGTGTTTACCACTCTACAAAAGGTCTGCTGCCGGGCGTGGTGGCGCACGCCTTTAATCCCAGCGCTTAAAGAGGCAGAGGCAGGCGGATTTCTGAGTTCAAGGCTGGCCTGGTATACAGATTGAGTTCCAGGACAGCCTGGGCTACACAGAGAAACCCTGTCTCTAAAAAAAAAAAAAAAAAAAACAAACAAAAAACAAACAAAAAATACAAAGGTCTGCTAACCTGTGGCCTAAAAGGTACTAGAGAAAAGGAAAAAATATCTTGTAAAAGTAGTCAGTCTAACAGAGAGAGCACTACATTTAGAGTCTGTTTTAAGAATAAAGAGAGCAAACTGGGTGGTGATGGCACACACCTTTAATCCCAACACTCGGGAGGCAGAGGCAGGTGGATCTCGGAGTTCGAGGCCAGCCTGGTCTACAGAATGAATTCCAGGACAGCCAGAGCTACACAGAGAAACCATTTCTTAAAAAACCATGAAAGAGAATAAAGACAGGTCTAGGCAATGGTGGCATGACTGTGGAATGACCTAGGTTCAAGTTCCAGGACCACAGAGGAACAGAAACAGATAATGAGAGAAGATGTGATTTGAAAGACCATAGCAAAGACCTTAGGCAAATGTAGGCCTTGCAACAGTAGCACAACAAAGCCAGAAGAAACAAACCCAACTAAGCGTTAAAACTGTCAATCCAGAAACAACAATTTCAGAGACAACCAATCTATCTTCCAAAACAAAGATGAAACAAAGGTACTCTCAGATAAAGCAAAATATATTTGTCACCAAACTCGGGGTCACAATCTATGCGTAAGACACTAGGCTCTATCCTCAAGAAACCAAGTACAATAGACAAACAGTAAAGACCAGAAATTGAGATTCGTTCAATGTGGCCAGTTTGGGAAGGGGGCAAAGTATTTACCAATAGGACACAATATTATATAATCCCAGCCAGAGGAAACCATGCCTAATCATTTGCAGGGCTGAGGAATGAACAGACAAGGAGGGCTTGTCATACTCTAGGCAAACTCTACCACCGAACTTTTGGATAGACCAAGGAAAACCACTCAAATGTACTCTACACAGAGCAATGGAAAGCCTTATTTACTAATGGACTTTCACCAAATGAACAATTTAGGAATAGAAATGGAGGTTGTATGTGGCAGGATCTAGAGTACAAGAACTGTGGGCAAAGAAACTAAAAGTGCGATTATTAACAAATTACCACTAGTAATAACAAAACCTAACCTGCAGGATTGAAAGTAAAGCAGGATCAGCATACCGAGTTATCACATTATAAAAGACAGGCAATCAAATAAGTACTAAGGGGGTTATAATATTAACATTTGGCCTTTATTAAAAGTTTATGGCAGCCGGGTGGTGGTGGCCCATGCCTTTAATCCTAGCACTTGGGAGGCAGAGGCAGGCAGAGTTCTGAGTTCGAGGCCAGCCTGGTCTACAGAGTGAGTTCCAGGATAGCCGGGGCTACACAGAGAAACCCTGTCTCGAAAAACAAAACCAAACAAAACAAAAAAGGCTTATGGCTTCAAAGCCAGCTGCTTTTTAAAAAGATGATAAATACCTTCTACATTAATAGAGGTAAAAAAAAAAATTTTTTTTTTTCAAATCGTTTAGCAAAAGATGAAGAAAGGGCAGTAGGTAAGGGAGAGAAAACAGAAAAATCCTAACAACAGTGGGCATGGTTCCTGATAGGTAAACGAAGGAGAATTGGCCACGAAGTCAAAGTCAGCTTGGGCTACACAGTGAACTTTAAATTAGCCTGGGCTATAGAGTGAGACCTCATGTCTCAAAAAAAGTTATAAAAGTTGTAAAATAAATTAAAATGGCAAAAGCACAAATATACCAGTTATCAAAACAAATGCACTAAACTCAGCAAATAGACAGAAAGAAAGAAAGAAAGAAAGAAAGAAAGAAAGAAAGAAAGAAAGAAAGAAAGAAAGAAAGAAAGAAATCAAGAAAAGCCACATGCTATTTATGTGACTCACCAGTAATTTAAAAGCAAAGTGATTAAAAGGCCAGGAAAGAAATACACTGTTCACATGCTACTTCAAGCATCAGAAACCTTAGGACAAAAGCTACTGTACTGTATAAGGCTGGGAATGTACACCAGCAGAAACATAATGACACAGAAAATGTCTCAATAAACTCATTTTTAAAAACTATGAAGCCAGGCATGGTAGCTCAGGCTTAAAATTCCAGAAACTGGGAAGCTATCTGAGGCCAGAATGAGCTGCCTAGTAGGTTAACGGCCAAGCTGGGCCAAAGAGTAGAGTGTCTGAGAAGAATCACTGCGTCTTATAAGGTTGGATCACAGCATACTCTCTTCAGGAAACTTGGGAAAGAAAACCCAATCCTCAATTACTCAATGTGGTAGTTTAAGAATGAACTCCATAGAAGCTGGGCGTGGTAGCGCACGCCTTTAATCCCAGCACTTGGGAGACAGAGGCAGGTGAATTTCTGAGTTCGAGGTCAGCCTGGTCTACAGAGTGAGTTCCAGGACAGCCAGGGCTACACAGAGAAACCCTGTCTCGAAAAGCAAAAAAAAAAAAAAAAAAAAAGACCCCCCATAGGCTCATATGTTTGAATACTTGATCCCCTGTTGGTGGAACTGTCTGAAACGAATAGAAGGTATGATCTTGTCAGAGGTGTGTCACTGGAGGAGGGCTCTAAGGTTTCAAAAGTCTACACCACTGCCAGTGTCTCTCTTCCTCACAGTCGTGTCTCCAGAAGTGAGCTCTCAGCTACCACTCCAGTACCATGCCCACCCGCCACCTACTTACTATGCTCCCTGCCATGATGGGTAAGGACCCCAACCTCTGAAACTGTGAGCCCCAAAACTCGTTCTTCTATCAGCTGCCTTGACCATGGCATCTCTTCACAACAGCAAATAAATGAGACAAATAAGATGAAAGTCTTTAAGGAGCGGGGCTGAGATGGCTCTGTGGTTAAGAGCATTTGCTTTTCTTACAGAGAACCCAAGTGGCTCACATCTTCCTTGTAAATCCAGTTCCAGGGATTCCAACACTGCTCTGGCCTGCACAGGCACATTCATATACAAAAAAAGCATGCAAACACATACAATACACATGCAAATAAGCAAACACACATTTAAAGCCCAAAACAATCTTCTGCATAGGAGGCTCTTACCCAGGCCAGAGACAGCTAACCCTGACAACCAGAGTTTGACCCCTGAAACATATGCACTGGAGAACTCAGTCTCAAAAGTTGTCCTTTGATTTCCACACACACTCCCTGGAAGGTACCACACCCCAAATAAATAATTATAATTAAAAGGGAAGGGGGGCACTCTTACCCATGCCAACTGTCTTTAGAAGAACACATGGTTTTCGGTTTGGTATCATCTGCTGCTGTTCTGACTGATGCTCTGACACTTGGGCCTTCTCCAACAGACAGAGATATGATGGACCTGAGGACAAGAACAAAGTTTACTGTGATGGAAAGCTACATCACGAGGACAACTTTCCACCCTCACTAACCCCAATACAACTTTGAATGACACCTTTTCTTTCTAGTTTACACTTCTCAACATTCAGCTTTGATCTGTGCATGGTGTCATACACCTTTAATCCCAGCACTCAGGAGGCAGAGGCAGGTGGATCTATCCACCCTGATCTACAAGGCGAGTTCCAGGAAGAACAGAGAAACCACATATTTGGATTATTGTAAGAGACACTATGGTAAATGCTTGTAATCACAAAGCTGGGTAGGGGAAACAGTTACACAGGGAAATCCTATCTTGAAAACCATTCAATCAATCAATAAGAAAACAAATAGAAAAATTTAGCTTTTAATGTGAAATTTCTTCCAAAACCAAACTGGAAAGATCCCTAAAAACCCATGATTGCAAGATCATAAGCCAGAGCAACCAGCAGTGCAACCCAGCAGTGGGCTATAAATAGAGCTTCAAGCTGTTTATCTGGGGCAGATCAAGCCTTCTATGTTCAGAGAGAATGCTAATGACACCGATGTTCTTTCACCTACGAAACCACCGACATAGAAACTAAGTTTAGGAGCCTATAGTTAAGAGTCAATTCAACTAGCAAAGGATGGCGTTTTTGAGTATTTTACAACCTTTAGAAAGATGTTCCTATTTTTACTACTAGTAAATCTGTTACTCAGCTACATCTTTACTTTAAAAGTATACAAAATATGGGTTCCCAGCTAAGAACATTTTTTAAAAAATGTAAATGAGAACCATTTGTATCAAGACTATCAACATAAGCATTTTGATATAAGTCCTTCCAAAATATACATAACACAAGAACCTGGGTTTAAACCCCAAAATTAAAAAGCCAAGTGTAGTTGTGTGCTTGTAATCAGAGCTGGTTGGGAGGAAGATAGGATCCAGGGGCTCACTGGCTGGCCAGCTTAGCTTACTTGGCAAGCTCCAGGCTAGTGAGACAGTTTGTCTTTAAAAAACAAACAAACAAAAAAAACAGATGGATAGCACCCATGGAATAGCATTCCAAGTTGTCTTGTCTACAAGACACACACACATCCAAACATGGCAGTGCCTGATTATAATTCTAGAAGAGTGGCAGAAGGATTACAGGAAGTTAAGTCCAGTCTGGGCTACATACTACAGAAAGGTGCAGGCCAGCCTGGGTTACCTAGTGAGACCCTGTCCTAAAAGTATAAGCACAAAGAACTTCTAATAACATGAGAGCATGTTCGAATTATCATAAGAGGCACTATGGTAAATGTCAGTGCACAGCATGATCTAAAACACTATACCCTCAATCCCAGCCCTCAGGAGGCTGAGGAGGATCACAAGCCTGGAATCAGCCTGGCTAACAGACAGACCTGTCCATGTCTCAGAAAAACATCAAATAAAACCCCATGTACAGCATTACATATAAAGGACCTAGAGATTAAAGTAAATTGTGACTCTTACTTCTTCTTAGCCTTTTATTTTTCCTAAAATATTTTATAGTCAAATTAAAAGGTTTATTGATTTATAACAAATACTAAAACATTTGTTCTGATAAGACAAATACCACTGAAAATCAAAACCTGTTGAACAGGATCATGCTAAACTCCTGGTAAAGCTTAATGAGTCACTCCTCGGCAGTGTACGACAACAGTAGGAAACAAACAGTCACTGCATAGACTCTCCAAGTCTTATTCTGCTTAGTCACACTCAATACTCATCCCTTCTCAAATATTCTCTACTATTTCTCCTATAACTCTAATAAAGGCATATCACAAGCTACAAGTATGTAATTTCTTTAAAAGGCATATTTTGTTATTTATTATTTTTACCTATGAATGGGCATGTGCTTTTGAGTACAACTCTCAGTGGAAGCAAGAAGCACAGGATCTCCTTGGAGCTGTGGTTACAAATAGCCAAAAACATGGGTGCTGGGATCTGAACTTTGGTCCTCTGAAAAAGCAGTATGTGCTCTTCTCCACTGAGCCCCATCTCCAGTGCCCAAACATGTAATTTACAACCATAAACTGCATGGATATTTTATAAGGCATTTTATAATGGTCAAATAACTCGTAGTGCCATCAATAATTATATTTTTTAGCTTAATTTTACATTCTCATTTCTCTCTGTGTATCAGGGTTTCTTTATGTAACCCCTATGAACTCCCTATGCAGACCAGACTGGTCTCACAATACAGAGAGATCTGCCTGCTTCCTGAGTGCTGGGATTAAAATTGTGTGCCACAATACAGAGCTTACATTTCAATTTCTTAAAACATCCAGGAGAACTGTACATGTGAAGAGTTACTTATATAGATTTATATACTAGATGATTTATATGTGTGTTATGTGTATATGTGTATATATATATATATATATATATTTCTAAAAATTTTTTTAAATTTAAAAATACACCAAAAATCACAAATAATATATTAAGACTACAATATAGAGTTTTGTTTTTCCACTTCATTTCCTTTTCTCAAAAGGTTTATCACAGGCTAGGAGATACAGCTTAGTGGCACAACACTTAGTTACCATGAGCCAGATCCCCAGTTTATCTACAGGACAGAGTACCTCCATCAAAAACAAAAAAGACAACAGCAACAATAAAGGGTTAGGAACAATGGGACATGAATATAATGCCAGCATTCAGAAGACTGAGAAAGAAGGATGGTGATTAGGACGCCAGACTGGGGTACATAGTAAGACCTTGTCTCAAAAGCCCAAAACAAAGGAGTGTATCTTAGCACTGATATGGCAAAAACTGTGCTGGAAAACCACTGGGAAAATGATGCTCTTCTAAAGTACCATGGAGGCAAGCCTGAGCATCTTAATATCCACTGAGCTCATCTAGTAGCACAAATATTCTAGGGTAAGCCAGAAACAGTACTAGTCACAGCAAGGCAGCTATTAGCATCTATTTGGTTGTTAGTTTGTAAAATATTTCCATGTGTCTGCAATGGACCACATGAAAGAATAACTAAGAACAGGTTCTGCAGCAAGACACTGAGTTCAAACTCCAATTGTAACTTCTACTAGTAGAAAGGGACCAAATTTTGTGAGCAGCCTCTAAACTAAGATGATGGCAGTGCCTGTCTTCTAAGATAGTAGAGGGGGTTAAATGTGTTCCAAGTACTTACTACTCGGGGCAGGGTGAAATAATGGTGACTAGAACGATTACTGCTATAATGCTCAACTGGAGCTTTCAGAGTTTATGAGCTTTCAGTGCTCAGTTTGCACTAGTTAAAAAAAAAAAAAAAAAAAAAAAAAAAAAAAAAACATGTTCATTAACACAAGAGCTCATCTGGCTTAGGGCCAGAAGAACTAGCATAAGAGATCTATCTGCACACAACATTTTTAAAGGGTGAAATAATATTTAAGGCAGCAGCTGGTCTGCAAATGCTCCAATTAGTTAGCCAAAGGCTCTAAGACTATTGATCTTAGTGACAGATCTCTACTCAATACAGGTTTCCATATACAGACTTATCAATTAGAGACTGAAATCAAGAATGTCTTCATAGACCTTTAGTGGGCCAATTCACTTTTAGTAAAAAAAAATAAAAAATACTGTGATTCCACTGAGGCATTTGAGAAGTCACTGGCGAGATACTATTTGATTTAACATTTAAATATTTAACATTAAAATAGGAAAAAAGGACCTCCTCAGAGTTAAGGAAAACCAAAATACTCTACCTTAGAGTAAAATGAACTGCTGCTTTTCAAATATTTACTCAGAATATAGACAAGGCATTGCCATTTACATACCCTGGGATGCACAAAGAATCGACAAGAGCAACATTTCAAACAAAGACTATTTAAATCCAGTAAATAGTCCTAAGCCACATATCACATGCTCAATTACCCTGATGCGTCCACTCTTAATTTCTTGAAGGCAGTTTGCAGGCTTTCCTCCTCTCCATCCTTGGCTTCAGATTTCATTGTGAAGGTTTCTCTACACCTATTGATGTTCCCTCCCGTTAATACTAAAAAGGAAATAAGAAAAGTGAAAATTAGTGGGATCGAGAGTATATTTCCTTATACAATTACTGTTAAGAGAGAAATATGTTTCATTTCTAAGCAGCAAGTTACATACAGAGCTTATCATGCATGTGCAAGCATACATACACGGCTGTATCAGTCAGGGTTCTCTAGAGTCACAGAACTTATGGGTAGTCTCTATATAGTAATTAAATTGTTGATGACTGGGCTGGTGAGATGGCTCAGTGGGTAAGAGCACCCAACTGCTCTTCCGAAGGTCAGGAGTTCAAATCCCAGCAACCACATGGTGGCTCATAACCACCCATAACAAGATCTGACTCCCTCTTCTGGAGTGTCTGAAGGCAGCTACAGTGTACTTACATATAATAAATAAATAAATCTAAAAAAAAAAAATTGTTGATGACTTATAGTCTGCAGTCCAACTCCCCAACAATGGTCAGCAGCAGCTGTGAATGAAAGTCTAAGGATCTAGCAGTTGCTCAGTCCCACATGGCAAGCAGGCAAAGAGCAATCTTTTTTCTTTTAATGTCCTTATGCAGGTCTCCAGCAGAAGATGTGGTCCAGATTAAAGGTGTGTGCCACCACACCTGGATCTGGGGCTAGTTTTGTCCCAGATGACCTTGACAAACTCAGATCTCTTTGTCTTAGTCTCCTGGGATTTATAGCCACTATGCCTCAAGATGCAGGTCAGAAACTTGTATTTCCCAGCCTCAAGATCAGGATTACAGGTGAGCCTCCAATTCTAGGTGAACCTTCCAATTCTGGATTGTAGTTCATTCCAGAGACACAAACCAAAAGTATTCAAACCACCTAAATAGTTAATGCTTTAAACTCTTATAGTCTGATTCTAACAATTCTAAGTACGATTTTATGACACCACATCATTTGTACAAAGCAATTTTAACCAATGTATCAGCACACATGAAGAACTTTATGTTGCTGTTGTTAAAACAGGAATAAAGACTGCAGTCATCACTGGTTACTTTATACTCTACTCCTCTGACCAAAAACTTATTAGGTGTTTGTAAGCTTTGGGTACTGTAGTTATTACACAAGAAACGATGCCTATACTCAAAAACAGATAAAGAACAAAGCAGAAATTCTCTTTAGTTATAAGTAGAAAAGAAACTCATAGAATACTGTTCTGCAAATATGACTCCATGTACTCCCCACTTAACAAAAAGGAGATAAAGGATCATTAACTCAAACAGACAACACAAATTCTCAAATCTAATCTTAAAATTACCAAAATACCAAATCTTGAATAAACACACCAGTATCCAAAAAAGTGAGAGGGAAGAAGAAAGAAAAGACTAAAAAACAATATATACTTTTTAAGCCAAAGATATATTTTACCTTTATATTTAACCTGGTACCTCCTAACCCCCCACCCCACCCCCAGGCACTCTCAAAGAGAGCAGTGCCTCTCTATGGACCTTTAGGTACTGATTCTAGATCAGCTTATTTCTCAGAAGAGAGTTATATGTTATTATGAGACCTCTAATATTCCAAAGGTCAAGATGTCACAATGTTTGACATTTGTGTGTATATTCACCGTCAAAAGAACTTAGCTAGCCGGGCGTGGTGGCACATGTCTTTAATCCCAGCACTTGGGAAGCAGAGACAGGCAGATTTCTGAGTTAGAGGTCAGCCTGGTCTACAGAGTGAGTTCCAGGGCAGCCAGGGCTACAGAGAGAAACCCTGTCTTGAAGAAAGAAAAAAAAAAGAATTTAGCTATTTTTCACTTCAATATCAGAAGACAACAAGCCCATGCTCCCAAATAAGTGGTTTATTTAACCAGGTCAGACACAAGGAAACCTCATCCACATGACTAAGTTTCACTCGTCTAATTCTTCACAGGAGTAGGAGTCCTCCAAATACACAATATTCTATATACTAAGCACAGGTTAAGTTCTGGTGTGTCTGGAGCTCCCACATCTACAAAGGTCTATCACAGGTTGTAAACAATTTCAATTTGCTACCACAACTCCATGAAAGCTGAATTTGTAAGGACTGATGAGATGGCTCAAAGAGTAAAGGTGAATGAATGGCTACTAGCCTGACCACCTGAGCTTGTTTCCTAGAACTTGATTAACAGGAGGAAACAACTCCCCAAGTTGCACACTGCCCTTCATATAAAACACTCTCATACACATAATACAAGTAAAAAAAAATTAATAGTGAGGTTTATAGTAGTTCTCTCAATCTGACTTGTGTGGCAATCAGTCAACATTTAAGTACACACTAAGCCACATGGACACTGGTAAACACCAGAGATCCACTCCTTTCCCAAGTACTTCTAGGATTCCTAGTTCTACCTTGGATGCCACAACAGAATACAGGGGTCTCGGGAACCCCATTTCAGTAGGGAGGGCCTCTCAGTCCTACCTACTCTCCAGAACTCACACTTGGCTAAGAAGCCTCCCAGCTAAGCCTCACCACTTCTAATTACACCGTGCTGACTTAACAGTATGGCAGGTGACCACCCTAGATGTTAATACAAACTTAGCATTCTTGTTGAGACACTAACAGATGTATCATTAAAAACCCCAACAGCCCAAAATAAAAATCTGGCTGCAAACCAAAAGCTTCGAGAAGAAAGTATCGCCTAACTTGTTTTCAAACGTCCACCAGTGGACTGCTCGTGTTTTTCTTCAGTTACTTTAACCCAGAGCAAGTGAGTATCTTAGGCTTAACCTGGGGGGGGGGGGGGACGCTAGATCAGAGCATGCTTGTAATTACAAACGGGTTATTATGCTCCCCCTAGTTCCAAGCTTTCCGTTCTGGAAGCATCAACTTAACAGCTTTATACAACAGGTGACTGGGTTGCCTATCTTCATTTACATTACACTGTGGGAAATTCTATTACCCCTTCACTGCTCTTACTTCCAAAGAATGACCAAAGACCTCAGACTTGCAAAAAAGCCCGTAACTACTTTTTTTTAAGTCAAATCACATCCCAGTTTCTTTACACCAACCAATACCGTGTGCACTGTCTTGTTCACACTTCTGAAGCTTTAAACTAAGCTCTCCTTAAGTTTCAAGTTGAACTCATTTTCAGCAGCACGAAAATGAGATCTGCACGCGTCCTCACAAAGTTAAAGCAAAGAATTTTCCCCAAACCTCTCGAAAGTACAGAGTCCCGAAAAGGAAAAAAATAGAAAAACAACAAACTAACCAACCCTATCCAGCAACCCTCCAGAACGGCCCCGATAGAATCGATCTGTCCCTAGGACGAGAACACACCCACACCTCTCTGGGCACACCCACTCAAGCCCTCAAATCACAGAACTACAGGCAAAGCGACAGGTTCGTTCCTTTCTGCCTATCACGGTTAAGCGGAGTCGGCGGGGAAAAGGTTAGAACCAGGGGACACCCAAGCGGAAAGCTGTCTCGGCTTTTACCCTGCCCGCCCCGGCCAGCCACGGACTTCGAGAGGAGGCAGGAGTGAAGCTGCGGCGCAGGAGCCGCGGGAGGCAGGCGGAGAGGAGTGCGGCTCGCAGGGCGGGAAAAGGCGGGAAGGGGCAAAGGGCGGCAAGGAGAGCGAAAGGGGAAGCTGTGGCCGGCGCGGCCCGGGCACCCCGGGAACGCAAGAAGGCGGGAAGCGAAGGCCGCGCAACTTGGCACTCCAGGCCGCGGCAGCCGAGGGCCGGGCCGGGCCGGGCAGTCGGCGCAGGGAAACGCCGCGACCAGACCGGAGAGCGGGACTCCGCCTCTCGCGGGTGGGAGGCCTGGCGGACACGACGCCCCCGGCCCTCCTCGTCCGGTCCGGCTACTCACCTCCTCGCAGCTGGGTCGTTCCCGGGGATCCGGCCCCGTCGGCTCCGAGCGTCTCTCCGCGACCGCCGCGTCTGACTGACCCGGATCCAAACCCCGCAGATAGGGTGGCCCGCGCCTCTCGAGTTGTACTGCGCCTGCGCAACCTTGGCTCGCGCCCCGCCCACCGCTCACGCCCCGCCCACCTCGGTGACTCGGCAGCTCGGTCCGCGGCAACTACGCAGGCGTACGGCGGTAGCCCCGCCTCTCGAAGCCCCAACTCCAACCCCTCTCCGAAGCACGTGCGTCTTAAGTCATTTCCTGTTATTCTTTTCGCTCCCTCCGCCCCCTGGCTTGGGTTCGCTCCCGGCAGGCTTTTGGGCGTGCCGACTTCCTCTTCGCTGTCACGTGAGGCGGCGCTTGCCTTGCAGCTATGGAGCCGCTGCGGCTCGCACGGCGTATCCTGGTTCCTTCTTGTCCTCTTGAAGTCCCCAAGCCAACGGGATTCGGTGGGCTGCGGGAGTGTTTGCGCCAGCCGATGCCTTCGGGAATGCTCGGCGGAGTTTCTTACATGCAACCAAGGGCGCTTGCACTCGGTCCTCTGCCCTCGCCGTGGGTCGTCTCCTTGGGTCCGCAGAGAAGCCAAGAAGGTATTAATTGGAGTAGGTCCAAGCGGTGGATGCTGCCCGGATTGGAATGGAAGTTATTTAGGTTTTGTGTTTTTCGCTTTTTTTAAAAAAAAAAAAGCAGGATCTCATTTGTTAGGCTAGCCTGAAACTCGCATTGATTCCCCTGCCTCGGGCTCCCGTGCCTTCAGTTTTGATGTATCTCTTGACAACTGGACGTCTGGAAATTAAACGGTCTCAGCGAAAGCATTTTGCTTTTGTTTTTCCAAGGATGGTTTGGGAGCATCAAGTGGGAAATACAGGGAAATGCACGTACATAATTAAATTCTGCAAGAAGGTATAAACAATTTACCAGTCTCTGGTTTTTAGTTATCTGACAGTTACCCATATGTCAAGGGTGAGCTGTGAAAGACCTCCCCCTACCGCCATTGTCAGGACCTGTTCTATCTTGGGCGGTTCCCCATCGCCTGCCACTCTGGAGTTTCTGTCACTTCAGACCCTTGTGTGGAAAGACAACATTCCTCAATAGAGTTGGTTCTGGCACCTAAACCTTAGAGTGGGTTTTCCCCTGAACCCAAACTGGCCTCTTCTAGAAGTGGCTGCTAAAGAGGATAGCCATGTCCAGCTTAACTTGAGTCAGCCCACAGGGAATGGAATCTACACTTCACTGGACAGACAGCCCCGTCTCCAGACAGCAGGCTTGGCTTTGGCTTGCTTGCTTCCTTCCTTTCTTCCTTCCTCCCTTCCTTCCTCCCTCCTTCCCTCCCCCTCTCCTCTCTTTTTTTGCCTGATCCTTCTTTGTATGATGTGAAAGCCTTTTGCATTCGATGGGAACTTCATCAGATTTTGAATTTTGGTAATTTTTTCCAAGCCAAAATACACCCTGTGATATGTTTGGGGATGCTGTCCTGCAAAAGAGGCTGCATCTCCCATTCAGCCACAGGATCACAAGGGCAAGCTGATGTTCCTAGTGCCCTGTGTTGATTAAGTGTGTTTTGGACTTAGGATGCTTCCACTTGTGATGTGCTGAGTAGGATGTGACCCTTTCATAAGCTAAGAAGCATCTGTATAGGGCTGTTGAACATAACGCTTGTGATGGTTCCTGAATAAAACCTTTAAATCCTCTCTGTACAGTAACTGGCCCACAATGAAAAAATAATCCTCTTGTAACTCCCTGATGGCTAATAACTGTTGTAACAGATGCTAATAACAGTAATAACTCTACTGTCTTTTCAAACATAATATTCCTGTGATTTTACACATTCTACAGATAGTTGTCTTAGGGTTTTATTGCTGTGAGCAGACACCATGACCAATGCATATTTTAGACATTAAGTACTAAAAAGTAAAAGCAACGTTTTGTGTTAACACATCTCCATAAAGTTAGGCACTTTCTGAGACTATGACTTCATACCCAAGGAGTGCCTGGAAAGAAAGGAGCAATCTGACTCCATCTCCCTCCTGACTGTTACTGTTCTTAACCTCCACATTCTAATACCTGAAGCACATCGCACTGCCAGACCACAGCATTGTCACCTTGAAGTTGACTGCCTAGGTCCGGGACTCAGTTCCAGCTAGCTCCTCCTTGTGTGGCCTTGAATCTACCAGACATTTCCCAAATTTGCTGTGTTCTCTACTAGAACATTGTTTCCCCACAGCTCAGCTCTTCATTCAGGTCTCTGCTTATACCCTTTCCCCAGGCGAGTCTCCATGACTACTCCAGCAGTCTCCTTCACTCCTAATTTCTTTTTTACTGTTTCATTTTTCCTTAAAAATCCTGTCACCTTTTTTTTTAAGAGTTATTTATTTATTATGTGTAAGTACACTGTAGCTGTCTTCAGACACTCCAGAAGAGGGTGTCAGATCTCATTACGGATGGTTGTCAGCCACCATGTGGTTGCTGGGATTTGAACTCAGGACCTTTGGAAGAGCAGTCAGTGCTTCTTAACTGCTGAGCCATCTCTCCAGCCCCTCTGTCACCTTTCAACATACCTTCACTATAGAAATTTACTATTGCTGACATAAACGGGAGCTTCCCTGAGAACAGACTTGGTCTCTTCATCACTACTTGTTAAGTGTACATTTCCCCACATTTTTTTCTTTTTTAATTTCACCTCCAATAAATGGCAGATCTTTAAAAGGGGGAAGAGATATCTTAGAGCTGACAATATGATGTATCCCCAGGGCCTAAAGTCTTGTAATACACAAACCTCACACTCAGTAATTACCTCTCAAAGGAAAGTGTTGAAAGTTCAATGTGACAATTTAAATATCTTTAATCTCCACAATTATCACAGTTATTCCTGTTGCCCCAGTTGGGAGGCGGGGCATAGTAATCATTTGGGAAGACTGGGAGAGCAAAGAGAGCTGTGTTTGGTTTGCACAGCACGGCAAGGTGCCTCTTCTCAGTTACTCCTCACAGACCTCACTGATCACCAGCTGCTTGCCCAGTGCTGTGCAAAAGCCCTTGAGAAGAAGGAAGTTTGTGGGCTGGAGAGATGGCTCAGCAGTTAAGAGCACTGACTGTCCTTCCAGAGGTCCTGAGTTTGAGTCTCAGCAACCACATGGTGGCTCACAACCATCTGTAATGAGATCTGATGCCCTCTTCTGGTGTGTCTGAAGACAGCTACTGTGTGCTCACATACCTAAAATATTCAAGAAAGACTCCTTGGAGAGCCACTGAGCCAGAAGCACAGCACAGTATCTGGTAGATAGGTACTCAGCCTGCTTGGGTGGTGGGGCAGATTTTCACGACCAACTTGCCTGGGCAAAGAGAGGAGCAGGATAAGACCAGCCATGGGTGAGGCCAGCCCCGTGTAAGTGCCAGGAGCATGTTAAAGAGCCTGAATCCTGTCCAGAACATCATGAGTTATTTTCAATTATTCTCATGATGCCACTGCCAGCAAGTACTTTGTATCGCCTGAGAAGGAAGCAGGTGAGAGAGTGGTGAGTCTAGGAGAAATGTTGAGGAAAGTCCACAAGATGGAGAAGGTTCTGGAAAGACTAGACACAGACCTAGTTCACTAAGAGAGGGAATCCAGAAAGATTAGGCTTGAGAAGTTGGACATTGGCTTGGGCCATAAAGAATTAGTATCCTAGGTGAAAGCAAAACTCAGCTAACAAAGGATACATTCTATATGTTACTCAGTGGGTATCCAGTATATAGAACACCAGTCAAGATATATGGAATTAGTCCTTTTGTGGGCATCCTGACAAAGACTTTTGGACCATGACCTTCATACCTTGTCCTGAATGGGTGTGACCCTCCCTACAGTCTTCGGGCCTCTGCTTGTCACCCGCCAGTTCTAGGTCCTTCCTCAGCTCCAGTACTCCAGTGACATTCCACTCAGGTTCAGTGGTGGACCTGTCAGTTACTTGCTAGCCTCTTACCCAGCGCCTTGGTTGGATTTCAACCCTGTGATAAAAGCACTGTGATCAAAATGTGGTCTATCTGGCTTATGGATCCTAGGTCACTGTCACTGAGGGAAGCAGGAACTCAGATCTGAAGCTAGGAGGCAGGAACCAAACCAAGAAGACTGCTCACAAGGTTGATCCTTCTGGGTTGGGCAGATTGCTTTCTTATACACCCTAGGACCACCTACCTAGAAATGGGTCAGACAGTGGCCTAAGCCCTCCCCCATCAATCATCAATCAAGTAAATTGCCCCCAGGCTTGTCTATAGGCATTCCGATGGAAGCATTTTCTCAATTAAGGTTCCTCTTCCCAGATAACTCCAATTTACATCAAGTTGACCAAAAAAAAAAAAAACAACTAACTGTGATACACAAACACCTTTCTTCATCTGCTATATGCTGAGTCTGGAGGGCAAGCAGCATCCGCTACATTCCCCCCCCCCCCCCCAGGTCCTGCTATCTGCTCCTATCTGTGTGGCTTAGATGCCCGTGTACTGGAGCTCCTGTGTCATGATGTCATGGTCACTTCAGAGCAGGACTCACATCTTGTGCTGCCCCCTGTTCCCATCCCACCCTCACCTGTATCCTGCACAGCCTTGGCACGGCACTGGATGAATGAGCAAGCTTATGGAGCCTCTGCCATCAGTCAGTCATCTCAGCAAAGACTTCCAGTTGCTTATTGGCAGTTTAGAACGACAACTAATGACAGCTGGTCCCATCAGCCTTCGATCTGAGCTGTGGGGCTTTTCCCCACTGGCTCTTGCCTGGGAGGCAAGGGTGGGGTAGGTAGCGATTGGCTGTTCTTTTTGCCCTCTCTGTAGGTCCCAAGGCTGTCTTTTATTTAGTCAATTGCTTTCCTCTAATGTTGGGGAACAGCATAGGGAGGGAAAGGGCTGAACACACCAGCTTGCCTCTCCTAGTTCCTGGTAAACTGGCCACAGCCTGAGCTCCTGGATCCTGTTTAGTGATCCTCACCAGGAGTGAGACTGTTTCCTAGGAGCTATTTCTGGCCAGCAGAGGGCAAGGGGCGGCAGCTTCTCTCTAAAGCTTTTCAAAGCTTGAAAGACCCCAGGGGAGTGACTAGCTGGCCTCTGTCATTTGAATTTTGCAGTTTCAGTTGTGCAATGACATCAGTGAGGTTTAAGTGGAAAATGGGATCAAGAAGTACAGCTTCTGGAAAAAGTTTATGGTGAGGCCAGGGACTACTGAGAAGGACTTCTGAAGTTCCTCAGACATCCATGTCTTGATCCGATACTGGCTATAGGAATGCTCAACCTGAAAAAGATACATGAAGATATATGTCTGAATGTGTCTGCATCATTTAAACCCAATTTAGTCTCAGAATCTAAAAATTACAAAATAAGTAACAACATCCACAAACTTCAAGGCAAGCAAGATGCCTCAGTGGGAAAGGCACTGGCCACCAAGACCAGCAAGATGGCTCAGTCGCCAAAGGCACTGGCCAACAAGTCTGACAACCCTGGAACCCACATACTGGGAGAGAACAGACTTCTGAAAGTTGTTTTCTGACCTCCAGTGTGTACCATGACATACATTTACACACACACACACACACATGCACACACACACACACAATGTAATAAAAATAAACCTCTATGCAATGATAGCACTATAGTTCTTAACAATGACAGGGTCATGAGACCTTTGAGCTAACCACAAAGCCCAGCTGAGAGCTTCTGCAGCAACAGAAGAGAACATAAGAGACACAGGAGAACATAGAAGAGGTTACAGATGGCTCTGAAGCACATAAAAAGATGTTCACCTTAGATGAGAAGATGCTCAAGTTCAATCTCTTTTTTTGAGATTATAATAGTATTGTACATTTCCCACGTCCCTCTCCTTCCTCCAAACCTTCCCATATACCCTTCCTTGCTCCCTTGTTGATTTTATATATGTGTGTGTGTACATGTTTAGGCAGTCATGTTGTGAGACTATGGATGTAGCTTTTGACATTACTAGGAGACACTCTCCCACAGAAAAATCCCTGATCCTTTGGCTCTTACAGTCTTTCTGCCTCGTCTTCCCCTGAGCCTTAGGTGCAGGAGTTATTTTTGTAGATGTATCCTTTGGGACTGGGCCCCACAGCTCTGCATTTTGATTTTTTTATGGTTGAGGAGTGAAGACCACACATACTTTGAGTATAAGGGCAAACATCTGGAGTGCACGTAGGGAGTGTGCTGGCTTAGCAAAGTGGTGGCCGTAGACCCTTCTCCAGACTTCAGAGATAAGTGCTGATTACCATGTGCTGAGGACCGTTTGTAACCCATTAGAGTGACAGAAGTCTCACGGTTTGATGGTCTCTATCAGGTAGAGATGGAAAAATGGGTGCAGAGTGGTAGTAGTGCATTGCGGTCAAACTCTGAGGTGAATAACCCTGTTGATTTGGCAAAATCAAAACTAAAAGGCTAGCTATCTACACAACATCTAATAATTCTGGATGGTGGGGGGAAAGGAAGCAGATGAACTTTTTGCCTGTCTGCTCAGAGTGAGAGTGGGTGGAGACCTGGCTCTGTGTCTATTTCCTATGTCTGCCTCCAGTCCTGTCTGACACCAGCCTGCTCTACTAACCCCTGAGTGCCCACATTTTCACACCTTCTCAGGAAACACTGTTTTCTGTTTTGAAAAGATAAAGAAGAACTAACCTTTAGCCAACTAGTCAAAAGAGAAGACCCAAATTAAAATTTGAGAGTAGAGGCTGGGGAAATGGTTCAGGAGTCAAGAGCACTTCCCGTTCTTCCAGAGGGGTTGAGTTTAGTTCTTGGCACTGGTGTTGAACATGTCGCAGTAACCCATAACTCTAGTCCCAGGGGATCCACAGCCTCTCTGGCCTCTGTGGGTACCAAACATGTACACACACACACACACACACACACACTCTCTCTCTCTCTCTCTCTCTCTCTCTCTCTCTCTCTCTCTCTCT
>NC_034592.1:145742860-145748991 GCF_900095145.1 Mus pahari
CACACACACACACACACACACACACACACACACACACACACACCCCTCCATAACTCCAAGGAGTTAGACTTGTTCATCTGGGACTTATAGATGAGGCCCAGGAAAGTGAAGCACCTGTGGAGATGGGAGTGGCTCTGTCCCTGGCAATCGCTCACTAGCTGTTTTGAGGAAGATGTTAATGAGCCCTCCAGCTGTGTGAGTGCTGGGCCAGGGCTTTAACCTCCTCAGGGAGGCAGCACAAGGACCCAGAAGTGGAGACTTGGAAGAGCAGTTAGCACTTCCTGTGAGACCTTGAGCAAGCGACTGTACTGTGTGGAGTCTGCTCAGACCCTTGAGAAGTGGAACACCCATCCTATCTGCCAACTTAGAATTGCTGAGGACCTGGCACTGAGTTTTCCTGATCCTTGTTGGCTTGGGAACTTGAACGTTAGCCACTCCAGGAAGCCCTCAGGCTGGATCTGCTGGTGTGGGAAGGCCTGCTGAACTTGGGTAAGGTTTCTGCCCTGTCCCCACTTCCTTTTCTACTGGTTATGTTACAGTGTTCTTGGAAGATGGTGGGGTGCTGGGGTGCCTACAGAGAGGAAAAGCTGCAGGCTGGAGAGATGACTCACTGGCTGCTCTTCCAAAGGTCCTGTGTTCAATTCCCAGCAACCACATGGTGTCTCACAACCATCTGTAATGGGATCTGATCCTCTTCTGGCATGCAGGTATACATGCAGATAGAGTACTCAGACATTCATAAATAAATAAATAAATCAAAAAGAAAAGAAAAAATTGAAAAAGAAAGGAAGGAAGGAAAGGCTGCCCTATCGCTTCTTGGCCTTTTGGCTAAGATCAAGTGTAGGAAAGGCTGCCCTATGTTCTGCTACCCCGCCCTCGCACTCGACGGAGAACAGCATTCTGGTTTAGTGCACATCCTTCTGGGGCTTGTAGAAGTGTGTATCTGTAATCTCAGCAGCTGGGAGGCTGAGGTGAGAAGATCCCAAGTTCAAGGCCAGCATAGGCGTTTCAAACAAATGGATAAACAAATACTCAAAACCCAATCACATTTCTGTGTATATACAATGTAAATACATACACAGGGATACACCTATACATGTGACTTTGTTCTTAAATGTTATAAAATGTCACACCACCACTCTTTTTGTACCTCACATTTTCCTCTGTCATTGTATATTGCCAACCTTTCTATATCCAAGCTACCTAATTCTACATCTGGGCATTTTACAGGTATATTTAGTTAGCTACCTTCCAATGCCATTAAATTTTAAAATATTACTAATGGTGCATTAAAATGCTTCTTAACTAAATTTATATGCTTCTATAGTTATTTTGAAGTGAAATTGGTGGTACATGTGCCTATATTTGGTGTAGAGGGAAGGCCTTGATTGAAAAATGTGAAAAGGAGACCCACACCCGCACCCTCACCCCCACCCCCACCCCCACCCCATGGAAGCCACTGCTTTCTCTGCAGGGCATATTTAAGAAATCCTTGGTGTGGGCCTGAAGAAGCCCACACAGCTTTTAAGTTACAATCTCTTCCTCTGGCCTTCAGAGACTCTCTGTTACCCTTTTTTGTGCTCTAAAGCTACAGGATGAGGCAGGCAAGCAGGCAGAACTTTACAGAAGCCTACGCAGAAGTCAGCAGGTTGCTAAGGGTCACGCCCATTGTTCTTGCTATTCCTCCAGGTCACTCTTCCGGGTTGCAAGTGAAGTTGCACTCAGCAAACAGGCACTGTAAGTAGTGCTTTAGGTGACTTTACTAGACAAACCAGTGTGTCGATGACTAATAATTTGTTTCTTCCACCTTACTCTACTGCAAGAATACAAATGGGACCCAGGTCAGGAGCCTTTGAAGGAGCTCCCCTGGTTCCAGTCCACGGCAGCACTTCTCCTTGATTCCATTCTGGTGTTGAAGTGCTTATTCCAGAAACATCCTGCAACAGGTTCTTAAGAACACTGTGCCACACGGGCATCTTGGTAGGTCCTTCTAGCTAGGTGACTTGATAGCCGGTTCCTAACCTAGCTTGTAGGACAGAATTAGGAAGCCCCTGGTCCCACCAAAATTGTGGACTTGGAGTTTCTGCCCTTCTACTCCATTTCCATAATTAACAAGTTCGCCTCTAAACAAAACCTGTTGTCTTAAAAATATGTTCTAGACACATTTTAAAAGTATATTTTATGAGCCAGGCCACCATGTCCTTAATCCCAATACTTGCAGATCTCTGAGTTCCAGGATGGCCTGGTCTACATAAAAATACTCTGTCTCAAAAAACAGACAGGAAAATGTAACTCTTTACCTACCTTAAAGCTGCTCAGTAACCTGCTGGTGTATTCAGCCTGAGGGTTGGAATCTGAAAGGCTCTTGTGTTGAAGGTTTAGCTGTCAACACAGGCTTAGGGGAGGTGACTGGGTTCTGAAGACTCTGACCTAATCAGTGGATTGATCCCTTGATGGATTCACAATATGGTTATGTTATGTATGAAGTGGGCCACTAGGTGCACACCCTTGAAATCCACCTCTTGTCTCCAGCCCCTTCCCGTGTCTCTCTGCTTCTCAGCTTGCACCAGGTGAGCAGCTCTGCTGGGCTTCTCCTCCTGCCATGGTGTCTGCCTCACCATAGACCCGACTCCGGGTGGGCTGAGACATCTGGAACTGTGAGCAGAGGTAAGCCCCCCTCCTAAGTTCTTTTCCCAGGAATTTTATTACTGCAAGGAAGATTGACCACCTGCATAATATGAACATTTGTTTCTTTAATATTGTTTCTCTTTCTCAAGCCAGGTATCATCATAGCCCTGGCTCACCTCAAATTCACCTCAGAGCTGAGGATAATGTTGAACTTCTGATCTCCCACCTCCCCTTTCACATCACCGGGAAAACAATGGTGTGCTATCATACTCAGCTTCTGGGGCTTCAGGGTGGAACCCAGGGCTGCATGCACTCTAGGAAAGTGCTCTGCTGTCTGAACTGCAATTGCAAACCTGTTTTGAAAAAGCGTGTTCAGTCATTACTTACCTGAGCCTAACTTGACAACCTGCCTTCTGTGGGCCAGTTAGAGTATTTTAAAAGCTTGTGTGGTACGGAGAGAAGCCAGATGAAGAATATTAGCAAACAAGAAGAAAACCACTGAAAAGGTGAGCGCTGAGCTAAAGTGATTTTTAAAGGCACAGAAGGATGACAAAGTATCTTGCTGTGAGCAAGAATAACCAATCAGGAACTCTTCAGGTATCAACACTCATTTCCAACCAATTATATTTAAGTAAACAGTTATCTCTTGGGCAGCTACTGTTTTATGTCAGAAATTGTGACAGATGCTTGGGGACTCAACAGCAGCCACTGACCTGGGACTTAGGAACAAGAAGGAAGCAACCCAGACCCTAGTCTGTTCATAAAGGCTTTGTCTGAGCAGCCACAGAAGGAAGCACGAGATGGCTTTCTTCTCATCCTGTGACCCAGCCATGCTGCTTGTGAGACATCTGCATGTGTCAGGCTTAGTGGAAGCCTCCTTCAAGTGAACAACCAGCATAGATGCTTCCCCAGACACTTCACAGCAAGGATCATCCAGGAAGCTCATGACCCTCTGGCTCCACCCCTTTCTGCTAGTTTAAACTCCCCCCCCCCCCATTCAGCTGCCACTTCCATCTTGGAGGATGTGTGTTTGTGTTTTGTTTTGTTGTTTTTCTGAATGACTGAGAACCCCACAAAGCAAGTCTATCATTTTCTTCAGCCTTTAGATCATTGGGCAAAGCACCCTGTCTTGTGATGACTTCTCTAGTCTGTGAAGTCCTCCCCTGACACAGGGCCTGCCGGCTCCCTGCTGATTCATCAAGGCCAGCATAAGCTCAGAGTTTCTATCAGGGAACAGATGGCTCACAGCATGGGGGCAACACGGCCCAGACCTTTGAGGACAGACTGTGCTGGGGACACTGGGGACACTGGCTCTGCTGCTTCCACAAGTGTTGGGGGAGGGGGAGACAGCTCTAGTTGTGAGACCTAATACTGTCTTTCCAGTAAGAGCTTGTTGGCCTGAGTCTTAGAGCAGAACCTCTCTCTTCTAAGTGTGGCTGACCTCTGGTTTGGATCCAGCTGGTTCAGATAAGCCTGAGTCCGGAACTAACCAATGATTTCAAAGATGATGAGTCCAGAGGCAGACACCTTCAGAAGACTTTTGCTAGATCCTGCCAAATGTGTTTCTTAGAAGACTCGGTTCATTCCCAGTATCTTATCTGGGATGAGTTTGGGATTCAGATTTCATGGGACTGTAGGAAGGGAACACAGGCTTGTCCTGCGTATGACATGCCATTCTAGGCAGGCCCTGGCAGCTCTTCACAACCTGACAGCAGCCTCCATGGAGAGTAGGGTAAGCAAAGGCTGTGCTGGCTAATACTGTCAGGCTGACAGGATGTGGAATCACCTAGGAGGCCAGGCTCCCAGCATGCCATGAGGGATGGCTTCAAGTTCAAGACCAGCTTGAATTCCAGGACAGTTAGGGACACCCAGTGAGATCCTATCCTCAAAACAAATAAAAGATTTAAGGAGAAGATAAATGCCGTTTATGTGTTCTCTCCCCCCCCCCCCCAGATAAGCATGGGACCTCCCTCTGTTTGTTCCTTCCTGTTGTCCCTCAAGCCCTCATTTGTCCTAGTAACAGCACTTGCCACACTGTGCTGGTCAAGGTCCCCTCAGGAACAGTTCACTGGGAAAGAAACTGAAGAGCTCTTAGACATCAAGAGGTAGGAAAGTAGAGTGCTGGAGAGGGCGTGATGGACTGACCATGAGAATATGGCACCACCCATGACCAGCCTGGCCTGGTTAATAGTGGGACAGTGAGGCACTGTGACTGTAATGGGAGAGAAAGTGGAACCCATAGCTGTAAATGGATTTTTAATAAACTATTAATTATTAATTATTACCCAGTTAGCCTCCCAATAACTGAGTCCCATGAATTATTCAATTAGCTCTTGCACAGTTTCTGGGGGGGTCACCCCTAATCCATATTTCTATTCACTAGACTGTCAATTCCCAGCTGTGCTCCCCAAATGAATCTCCTCTGCTCCAGCAATCTGCCCTGGGGGTGGGGGTGGGGCATTTCATTAGGGCCTGTGCTCCTTGTCTGTCACATCTAATGGAGACCCCCGTTCTCTCCATCTTCCTCCTTCTTGGTTCTTCTTTCTCCTTCTTCTCCTTGGTCTAACCTGGAACTCCCAGCCCGGTAACTGAAACTCTGCCTCTTCTATTCTCCCCAGTAATTGGCTGTAGCCACCTTTATTTAACCAGTAGTTTTATATTGGAGAGCAAGGTTTACATAGCATCATTTAGTCTACATAAGGATCTGCTCATGGGGGCAACCAGATCTTGGGGACTAGTATTTAGCATCTGAATACAGAGCAGCACCAGACCAAACCCCAATGTATCCCCCCACCCCAGGAACAGGAATTAGATTCTAGTTCTTGTGTTGAAGGTTTAGCTGTCAACACCGGCTTAGGGGAGGTGACTGGATCCTGAAGACTCTGACCTAATCAGTGGGCTAATCCCATGATGGATTCACAGTTATGTATGAAGTGGGCCACTAGGTGCACACCCTTGAAATCCACCTCTTGTCTCCAGCCCCTTCCCGTGTCTCTCTGCTTCTCAGCTTGCACCAGGTGAGCAGCTCTGCTGGGCTTCTCCTCCTGCCATGGTGTCTGCCTCACCATAGACCCGACTCTGGGTGGGCTGAGACATCTGGAACTGTGAGCAGAGGTAAGCCCCCCTCCTAAGTTCTAGCCTAACTAGTTATTAACATACAGGGGCTAGCAGAGTATGGTGGCCCATGTATTTAATCCCAGCACCTAGGAGGCAAAAGCAGGCAGATAACCTGTGAGTTTGAGGTTAGCCTGACCTACACTGTAAATTCTAGGCCAGCCAGAGCTAAATAGTGAGATCCTGAGAAAAAACAAAAACAAACAAAAAAATGAAAAAGAAATACAGGGCCTGGCCTAGAACATTGGCCTGGCATACATGAAACTCCCAGGTTCTTCTGTCCCTAGGACTTCAAAGACTTCAAAGAAAGGATAAAAGGTATGTGTGATATGGTATGGTGGTGGTGGTGGTGGTGATGGTGGTGGTGGTGTGTGTGTGTGTGTGTGAGA
>NC_034592.1:145749047-145751505 GCF_900095145.1 Mus pahari
AGACAGACAGACAGAGCGACAGAGAGTGAGAGAGAGAGAGAGAGAGAGAGAGAGAGAGAGAGAGAGAGAGAGAGAGAGAGACTGGCTCTCTAAGAAGTCAAAGAGCTTCCATCAGTCGGACAAATCCCAGAGTGGATGTCTTACAAGACAATTGGCCAGTCTTCCTTGTGAGACCTGGGAAAAGAGAACAAGGACCAGCCCAGATGTAAAAGGCATTTGGAGAAATAAAGTTTGTCAGGTAGGTAGTCCTTGATTGAATCCTCATTGAACTAGCTATCATAATATTTCTGACAACACTGAAGAAATCTGAATAGGGAGTAATTATTAGGGACCTACTGTGAATTTTTTTTAAGCATTAAAGTTGTGTTTAACATAAGAAAATTATTTATGCCGGGCGTGGTGGCACACGCCTTTAATCCCAGAACTTGGGAGGCAGAGGCAGGCGGATTTCTGAGTTCGAGGTCAGCCTGGTCTACAAAGTGAATTCCAGGACAGCCAGGGCTATACAGAGAAACCCTGTCTCGAAAAACCAAAAAAAAAAAAATTATTTATGTTAAAGCAGGGCACAGTAGCTCACCCTATAACCCCAGCCCTAGAGAGATCGAAGCAAGGTAGAGTTCAGAACTCCACATTCATGTCAAAGCCCAGGGCTAGAGCTGGGGAGACAGATCAGAGGATCCCTGCAGCTCAACAGCCATGCAGACTACGTGAATCAGCAAGTTCCAGGTCCAGTGAGAGATTGCACCTAAAAAATAAAGTGAAGAAAAAGTGAGGGAGATGCCCGCCCATCATTGACCTCCGGCCTGCACCTGCAGTCATAGACTCACATGTGAGTGCACATACAAACATGTGCACACATACCTAAGCCTATGTTAAAGATAACGTGCCTGTTCCTTATAAAATATCTGAGATGGTCAGGGTGGCTCACTGAGGTACCTCAGTGCTTTAGAACATTTGCAAGGATGTGGGTTCAATTCCCAGCAATCATCTGTAACTCCAGTTCCCAGGGGATCTGACACCCTCTTCTGGCCCTTAGACACATAAAAATCAATCTTAAAAAATAGCAATGAAAAAGGCAAATTAACTCTCTCACACTGAAGTATTTCATTTGAGAAATATGATTCCTATAATTTACTCCAAGTTCTCCAGCCTTCAGTTAAACAAGAATGGAAGAGGGACAATGTTTTAATAACAATTGTGTCTAGTGATGGATATATGAATGTCCAATGAAGTTCATTCTTTCTTTCTTTCCTTCCTCCCTCCCTCCCTCCTTCCCTCCTTTCCTTCCCTTCCTTCCCTTCCTTCCTTCCTTCCTTCCTCCCTCCCTCCCTCCCTCCCTCCCTCCTTCCCTCCTTTCCTTCCCTTCCTTCCTTCCTCCCTCCCTCTCTCCCTCCCTCCCTCCCTCTCTCTCCCTCTCTCCTTTCCTTCCTTTCTTCCTCCCTCTCTTTCTTCCTTCCTTCCTTTCTCTCTCTCTTTTTTTTTGTACGTTTGAAAATTGAAAACAAACAAGCAAACAAAAATGCTAGAATTACATCTTTTACCTCACTTAAGAAAACACCTCCATAAAATCGGGCTGTAGAGCATTTTCTTAGTCAGTGATTGATTCGGGGGTGGGGGGAGCCCACTGTGTGTGTAGTGGGGGTGCACCTCTGGACTGACCTTCCTGTTTTCTATAGGAAATTAGGCTGAGAAGCCATAGGGAGAAAGCCACTGAGCATCACTCTTCCATGGCCTCTACTTGCATCAGCTCCTGCCTCCATATTCCTGCCTGGTTTGAAGTTCTGCCCTCAGTGAACTACAATTCATGATATATAATTGTTTTTATGTTTCAAGACAGGATTTCTCTGTGTAGCCCTGACTGTCCTGGAACTCACTCTATAAACCATGCTGGCCTCAAACTCAGAGATCTGACTGCCTCTGCCTCCCAAGTGCTGAGATTAAAGGCATGTGCCATCACTGCCTGGCCAAAATATATAATCTTAATAAACCCTTTCTTCTCCAAGTTACTTTTAGTCTTGGTATTTCATCATAGCAATAGTAACCCTGACCAAACCAAGTGGTATTTCCTAGAATGATTAACCAAAGGAGAAAGACTACCCCCTCCCTACTATGGACACCGCCTACTGGTGGCCCAGTATAAAAAGATCTAAAGAAAAAGAAGGACTGCTTTTTTGCCTGCCTGCCTTTGTGCCCTGCTGGACAGTGCATCTACGTGGCTGCTGCTTCTGCTGCCATCATCCTTCACTGGGACAGAACCCAGCTACTTTGGCCTTCCAACCCAAAGACCAGTGGCTCCCTAGGCCTGCAGAGCCCAGTTAGAACTGCTGAACCTTCACCCCCGCAGACTAAGCAGCTTCTGCACTCCCAGGCTCTCCAGCATGCAGATACAGGACCACTCAGCATGCAGATACAGGACCACTCAGTATGCGGATACAGGGCCACTCAGCATGTGGATACA
>NC_034592.1:145751827-145762059 GCF_900095145.1 Mus pahari
GGATACAGGACCACTCAGCATGGGGATACAGGACCACTCAGCATGGGGATACAGGACCACTCAGCGTGCGGATACAGGACCACTCAGCGTGCGGATACAGGACCACTGAGCATGCGGATACAGGACCACTCAGCATAGGGATACAGGACCACTCAGCATGTGGATACAGGACCACTCAGCGTGCGGATACAGGACCACTCAGCATAGGGATATAGGACCACTCAGCATGCGGATACAGGACCACTCAGTCTGGCTCGTGGGAAGCGATCTAATAGAAAACCCAGGGAGGCCAATGGGACAATGAGACTCAGAAAATGCAGCTCCAAGCTCTTGACAGCCATAGCATAAAGGAAAGAAAGAGCTCCACAGAAGTTCACTTACTTGGCAGAAGAAAGAAAGAAAGAAAGAAAGAAAGAAAGAAAGAAAGAAAGAAAGAAAGAAAGAAAGAAAGAAAGAAAGAAAGAAAGAAGAAAGAAAGAAAGAAAGAAAGAAAGACCAGCCATGTCTTCAACACCGTCTGTGAGGTGAAGCGTCCAGCAGTCTGAAACAGCAAACTATGAAGCCTGCTCTCCCAGTTATATTAAGTCATAAGAGCAGGGTTCAACAAACGGCCTCATGAAACAGGGGTCCTCGGTAAAACCAGTCTATGTAAGTTCATTCTGTGACATTTGCAGACATTGCCCAAGGATATATTTCTCATAGCTTCTCCCACTCTTTAGGGGCCAGTAACTGTATTTTTCAACTACTAGCTCGGGGTCCACTTCTCAAAGGTAAGTTATGACATTAATAATATTCATATTCTGGGACTGAAGAGGTAGCTCAGCTGTTAAGAGCACTGGCTGCTCTTCCAGAGGACTGGTGTTCAAATCCACATGGTGGCTAACTATAACTCCAGTCCCAGGGGATCTGACACCCTCTTCTGGCCTCTGAGGGCACCAGACATGCATCTAGCACACAGACATATTCATGCAGACAAAAATACCCATACACATACAAATAAATAAATCTCTAATAAAATACTTTCCAGGGGAAGCATGGGTATGCTAAGGTAACCTTACATAAGTTCCAAAGAACATTTAAAATCTCCTACAGGAGAGGCACAAGGGCTGTATTCAGACTCCTCCCTGGCTACATATCCTGGGGTAATGGTGTCACCTAGGATCCCACCAATGGTACCCCTCCTCACCTGGGAAAGTCATGTCTACATAGCTAAGACACATGATTCCTTTAAAGAGCTCGAGTTGCTGCTTGCAGGACTGCTGAATCACCAGCTAGTCTGGTCTTGCATGAAGTCAGCCTTGAGTTTGAATCTCAGCTCCACCAGTTAGCAGCTCTATGACCTTGAGCAAGGTCACTTCTCGTATGAGCCTCCCTTTCTTCCTCTGTAAATCAGGCCAAAGTGGTGGACAGCTGGAGAACCCTTAGTGCCTGGGTAGAGAATAAGTGCCGATGTGGTTAACAAATTACAATTCATTCCCTTCTGCTGTTGGAAACCCTTTAGGAAGAGGAACATCAGAAAATGGAGTTTCAAATAAAGCTATCTCCAGACACTACTTGTGAAAAAGGGTTAACAGACCTCTATACTGCCATTTATTTAAATTAAGAGGTGTTTCGAAAGATTGAGAGGCACAAATGAGTAATAATGGTGAAGTCTTTGGCAGGTGACTGGCCAGCTGTGAGCGCTCTGGGGGGCTCGGCCCCGGTTTCTACATCCTTCCCTCCCTAGGGCCCTCAGGGAGGACCTACAGCTGAGAGAAGGAAAGAACCCCGGGATCCCCTTGCCCCTCCTCCTGCACCCAGTGAGTAATGACATCGCGGGGAGGGGGAGGAGGAAGAGGGGCAGGCTCGGAGAGGCCATGTGATGCTGGGCGCCAGCGAGCCGCCGCCGAGCCGCCTCCTTCCTCCTCGGATCGCGGGCTGTCATGGCGACCCCCAACAACCTGACCCCCACCAACTGCAGCTGGTGGCCCATCTCGGCGCTGGAGAGCGATGCAGCCAAGCCGGTGGAGACCCCCGACGCGACCGAGGCATCCAGCCCCGCCCATTGGCCCAAGGAGAGCCTGGTTCTGTACCACTGGACCCAGTCCTTCAGCTCGCAGAAGGTAGAGCGGGCGCGGGGTGCGGACAGGAGACTGGGAGGGGACTGGAGAGAGGGACAGGTACCACCGGGGTTCCCCGGAGGGAACTGTCCTGAGGGGCCGCAGAGCCCTGCCCCAGTGCCAGGAGCATCTCCTTAGGCCTCGTTCCCTCCTGGGGACACCTGAACAGAGAGACAAAGGCCGGGGACAGACCGGCCCTGCTGGCAAGCGGCCTGATGGGGCTGAGCAGAGGAAGCCTCACTTTAGGCCAGCTTTCATCCCATCCATTGTTCCAGACACTCTCGGGCCACAGCTCTGAGGCCCTCGTTCTGGCTGGGGTCTTCTTCAGTCAGGGGCTTGTAAAGTCTGTCCCCAGCCGTCACCCTTTCTCATGAGCTGAGAAGGAAGGAGTTAACCCATCCCCTCAGAGCAGCTGGCTTGCCCATCAGATCTGATTTGCTCTTAAAGGCACAGACCGACTTTGGCTCCTTAGACCACTTAGAACACTCCCCTACTTTTTAGGGTAGGGGCAGTTGAAAGTACACCCTAGTACTGTCACCGGGGTTTCCGCTTTGTAGAAGTGAGACCAGGCACTGCGTCCCAATACCTGGTGGCTCTAAGGGACTCAGTCTCCCACCCTGGGTAGCAGTCCTGTCTGTAGCCAGTGGGTTCAGCACCATGGCCAGAGCCCAGAACTCGTTCTAAGGCAAAGCTGTTACCCGACTACCCCAGCTCTCCACCGCCCTGTCCCATGCCTTCATTTTACACATGGGGTCCGGCGAGTGTTGCTGAAGATAAATGCTTTGGAAACCAAAGACTTGGATTTGTGTTTTGGTCCAGACTAAGTTTTATAACCTGGAAATTGGGATAGTAATAGAGGTAATGATAGCCACCAGGAACTTGAACCCTCTCAGTAGAGTTTCTGGAGGGGCTGTTTAAGGGGTGACACAACAGTACTCCAGGCTGGCTCTACTCACACCCCACCGTGCCTTGAAATCACTTCATGATCCTGGCTAAGACACAGCCTGCCAGATTCTGCTCCAGATGGCTGTTAGTCTAGAGGCCCACCTAGGTGATACTGAGAAAGGTGGGCTACCTATCTGTCACTCTTTGGTCTCCCAATTTAGAGCCCTTGAGTCTAAGACTAGTCAGGGAGAACCCAGTGGGAGAACCATCTTCTTTGCTGGCCCACTATGAAGCTTTTGGATGCCCCGGTTTGCCTCTCCAAAGGCTAAGCATTCTGATCTGTAAAACGGAATAAACATTGTCGCTTCTGCAGGGAGCTACTGTGAGGATGGTGTGACATTGTACACAGAGAGTGTTGCTGTTGATGCCTGGTAAGGGATGGAGGGTGTGCTGATTCGGGTTTGAGGATTTGTTGAAGTGTTAGTGCACCCCTAACAGGGATCAGCTCAGTAGCAGAGCTTGTGCTTAACATGAATGAGGCTCTGGACTCAAATCTCAAAGATCAAAATAAAAATTGCTAGATAAAGAAGAGTCAGATCTAGCCAAGGTCACTCTGAGACCTGTCCATGCATTTTGCATGTGCTTACCAAGCACCTGCTTGCTTGCTGAGTGTGTCCTGGGTTGTACAAGGCACTGGGGATTTGGAGACGGGTCAGACTGACCTCCAGTTCCCAGAACTTTCCCAATGCAAACCTTCAGGAAGCAGGTCTCCATGACTGGGATACGATGTGTGGTAGCGGGAGGCATCCATCCCCCTGCTGTCCCTCAAGAGACTCCTGCTCCTCTCCCAGGGAAGATTCACGATTCAGCCTGAGCATGGGGCAGAGGTGGGCTGGAGTTAGGGGAGGGACTACTCACAGCAGCACTCCTTTAGGCTAAGTGTCTCTCAAGCTAGCTAGGCATCCTCCTGCCTCCTCCACCAGGGTACAGACACACAGCCTGAAAGCAGCACACAGGAAGAGGAGGATGGGTTTGGCAATCATGTGGCTGGTTTCATATCCTCTTGGCTGTTTACCCTCTGAGTGACTCTGGGCAAGTCACTTCACCTGTCTGTGACTCAGTCCTCACCTGAAAACAGGGCCTTCCTTCTCTCTGGGCTCTGCAGATTGCCTGGGGGGATTTCCAGAACACTAGTGTGTGTTAAGAGCCTGGTGTGCAGTAGGAACTCAGTGGGTGCATTCCATCTTCCCCTTTGGCCCTTGGGCCAAGCTTGCTGCGGACTCTCTGGGAAGCCCCTCCTTGATTGTATCTGAGCTCTTACTTGTAGAAATGTTCTACCTCAGAGAGTGATGGCAACCCCTGTGGGCACTGGGGACTATAGTAGATCCCAAGGGCAGCAAGACCATGTAGGAGCCCAAAGTCTAGACTCTGGGCCTAGCCAGCCGGGCTGCTGTCCTGACTAGCAGGACAATATATACACATTACTTTGACTTTTGTGTCTCAGTGATGTATTTGATAAACTGGGGGGGGGGGGGCGGTAAAGGCAGTATGTGAACTCCCAAGTATCGCCTAGAAAGTACATGGCATGTGTCAAGGACTCTGTGATCACTGGCTGCCATGAAGACACCACTTGTGACATGAGACACATTTGGTTCCTGTCCCTCTCAGGCCGTGTGGATATCATAACCTCTCCAGGTTTCACCTTGTTTGGTCTTTCGTGGGCAACACTAGTAACTCAGTCTGAGGGTGTGAGGACTGACTGATGTCATGCACAATCATGGATGGAGCTCCTGATTACACAGCTGCACTCTGACAGGGAGTGCTCAGGCCCCATCCTGGGTGATGGTAGGAGGCCACGGGGCTGGGAAGAAGCTGGGACTGCATACTGGGAATGTGAGCATGGCTCCCAAGGATGTCTTCTCTCCGGTTTGCTCTGCCCCTCAGGCCAGGGGGGAGGCTAAAAGAGGCAAAAGTCAGAGGACCACAGTTCTACTGACTGGATATGTCCCTGGCCTTCTCTCCTTCTCTGGACCTCAGTTTCCTCAATAGGAAAATATATCAGCTACCAGCTGCCGGGATCCCTCCTTCCCCATACAGAAAGAATAGCCTTTCCTACCCCAGTGGCCTCTGCATTATATACACACAAACAGATACACACACACACACACACACACACACACACACACACACANACACACACACACACACACACACACACACCACTCCCCATTCCCCTTATATCTGCTAGGTTGTTTTTTGTTTGTTTGTTTGTTTTTAGTTAGTTAGTTTGTTTGTTTGTTTACAGAACTAAGCTACTTGCTACTGGCTAGCTTTGCCAGGCCATGCATAGTCTCTGGGCTTGTTTCCTCTTGTAAAGCTTGGATAGTGACAGTGTCGGGGTATTCACAGGTTCTGGTACCACATCCCAGAGTATCTGTAGGGAGTGTGTGCTTCAGTTCTCATAAGGCTGTCCATACATCGCCTGGGACAGCAGACAGATGTAAGAGTGGCTTGGTGATGATCTTGCTATTTCTATGAGAGTGATCTCAGGCCATCCTGGCACCCTGAAACATATCTGAGTAAAGGTTCCTCCGTCCCATCCTCTTGGACCCTTCCCCTGTCCCAGCTGTGCCTGCGAGGGGCCCTGTACCAGCCTTTAGCCCCCAACGTTAAAAGCCTTAGGTCTGGGTCCTGCCAGGGACCAGGCCTCCTGATTCCATGCAAGAGCCGAAAGGATAACTATCTTGCCTTTCAAACTCCTGGGCACTTCCTACCAGCCTGACCTACTGTGTGTTCAGCACACTCCTGCTCAGGCATCTCCCTAGTCCCTCTAAGAGAGACCCAGGATCTTCACAATGGCCCAAAGGCTCCTAACATGATTGAGAGTCAGACGCAGTCGCAGATAGTCATGGACCCTCCTCAGCACACTGTTTTCAGTTGAATAATGTCCCATGGTCGGGTAATTAGAGCAGAAAAGGACCCAGTCGTTTCCAAGGTCATCTATGGAAATATTTTTAATACCACCACTCCATGTAATGACGTGTCTTTCAGCACCAGCCCACTATCTGACACAGTCTGGAGGCAGGTCCTGTTCAAGTCCCAGTGAGTATACACATACTTTGAGTAACTGCAACAACTGTCAAGCCACACCCACACCCAACTTGTCTGCCCACGTCCTTAAAGAAGGGATAACAGTCAGGGAGCTTCTGTCACTAAAGGGACATGTCATCCCTGCCCTCACTCACAGACTCCCTGAATTTATTTGCACATCCCCCACCCCCCAGCTGAGTCTGGGAGTCCTCATTAAGTCACAGTACACAGTCCTTGTACTCCATTCCTGGTCCTCACCCACCCGTCCTCGCTTCCTGATGCTTCCAACATCTCCTTATGGCTCTGCCTTGTACCTCTGCAGTGGATGCTCTTCCCCTGAAACTCCCTGCCCAGGTCCTCACGTGGATCTCTCCGTCCCCTTGTTAGAGTTGTGTTGAGAAGTTACGTCCTCATAGGCCCACCTGATGTACCATCCTGTTCAAAGCTGTCCCTGTCTCCGTAACACTCTGGTACTGTGGCCCTATTGCCTTAACATTTTACCTTCATCTGTCCTGCCTAGAGCATCAGGAGTAGCAGAATGGGGTCTGTTATGTTCACCCCAGAGCCTCCAGCACTAGCAGTTAAGGCAAGGCCTGGCTTGTAGGTTCACACTGAACACAAAGTGATGTGTTCATAAGTCATTGGGGTTTGATAAGCCGGGCATAGTGGCACACACCTGTAACCCCAGCACTCAGGAGACAGAGGCTGAGGGCAAGATTTCAAGGTCACTATTGGCTTTATAGGGAGGGAGTGGTCAGCCTGGGCTAGAAAAAGAAAGTATCTGCTTCAGTAAACCAGTAGCTGTTCATTGTCTTAAATGGGGAGGGGGCATTGGAAAAATAAGTAAGGCTCAGAGGTCTTGAGTGCCTTTTACAAAGTCACTCAGTGACTACACTACAGGGTAGAAAAGCCAAGCCAGGCCATCGCAACCATCCTACTGTGCGTCGTCCTAATGAGGCAGCAGGAAATCCTTTCCAGGCACCCACAGAAGAGGTAGATTCCCCTGAGATCGTGACACAGAGTGGTGACCCCCCTCCCCGGGTCTAACTAACCAAGTCTCCAGGAGACTGAGTGGCAGATGGCCGTGGTGGCTGTGTGCCCTTCCCCTGGGTCTGGCTTCCTCTCTGGGTTCCCTCCCCTGCTCATGGCTCTGGCCTTCAGCTCCACTAAAGGTGAAAACCTCCTTGGCCATCTGCCAGGGTGACCTGAGGCCACTCCCAGCAGCTACTGTGTCTCTAAAGATAGTCCCTCCCCAGGCAGAAGCCCATACCTGACTCCCTCGAGGGAGCCTCAGGGCACAGCACAGAGTGTGGCATGCTGGGAAAGGTGCCCTGACAGGGCAGAAGACCAAGGGCAAGGGCAAAGGCCTGGTTTGGTCTTCTTTCTAGTCAGGTTGACCAGCAGCCCCATCTCCCAGCTTGGCAGAGCCAAAGACCACTGGGATACACAGGAAGAAGGGACCTGGCTGTGTTCTGTGCCCAGCTCCACCTCAAAGCTTAGGGGCTTCTCCAAGACACCACCCCTCCCAACTGCCACTGCCACTGGTTCACATATGCACATTCACACACGCCCTGCCCACGAACACAAACTCTACTAAGCCGAGTACACACACTTTCTTTACACTCCCACAAGCACACTGTACACATGCGCACACAGCTGCCCAGTCACTCACCTAGAGCAAATAGATGCTGCCCGGCCTGCTCCCTCTGCAGTGGTTCCTCCTGGTGGAACCAGAAATCCCTCCTATGACCCCAGAGGGAACTGGTGGGAAGGGTGCAGGCTGGGAAGGAAGAAGCTGGAAGAGTGGGGCTCTTCAGATCACACAGCAAACATCGGTAGAGCCAGGTGGACTTCCATTCTTAGTCTTTCTATCAAACCTGCTGTCTTAGTTTTCTATTGCTGTGATGAACACAAAACTGACCAAAAGCAACTTGGGGAGGAAAGCGTCTATTGAAAGCTTACACCTCTCGGATAATAAACAGCCTATCACTGAGTGAAGTCAGGGTAGGGCAGAAAGGAAAGCAAGGCAGGAACCTGGAGGCAGGAGCTGATGCAGAGGCCATGGAGGAATGTGGCTCACTGGCTTGCTCCCCACGGCTTGCTCAGCCTGCTTTCCAATACACCCAGGACCACCTGCCCAGGGCTATCACTATGCCCAGTGATCTGGACCCTCCCACATTGATCATTAATTAAGAAAAATGTGCTTCAGACTTGCCTACAGCTGGACCTTATGGAGGCATTTTCTCATGTTCTCAGTTGAGAGCGCCTCTTCCCAAATGACTGTAGTTTGTGTCAAGTTGACAAATGCTAGCCAGAATATGGGGTCTGATCCAAGTAGCTAATATCTATTACTCTACTGTGTGCTGGAACATCGTACAGGATTGGGCTTTTACTCCTCCCACATCCCTCTGAGGGAACACAGTAGGATGCCCTACAACAGGAGGCTCCCAGGAGTAAGAAGGCTTTTAAAGTCTTCCGGGTTGGAACAGATGGAGCAAGCCTGTGATTCTGACACTAGTCCCCCCTCTTCTGAAACTAAACCTGAACTCTCCGAGGGGGTCGGGATGCTCAGCCCATGTTTGCCATCTATGGTGTGAGAGGACATAAATGCTCAAGAATTGGGCTCTACCTCTTTTGGGGGGGGGGTGGCCTCTGGGCCCTGGATTAGAACCAAAAGATGGGTGGAGACAGTTATGGGGTGGGTTACCACTACCCCCTTTCCAGGGTCTAGGACGAGACCAGCCTCCTTCTGAGTCTCACCCTATAAGTGAGGGAACTGGGCTCTAAGAGCTTCAGGCAAACACAGCCTGGATCAGGAGAGTGTACCCCTCATCGGGCCCCTAGAGACATAAGGGAAGACTTGGGAGAGACTAGCCCTGCTGTGTGAGGTGAGATTGGTGCCTACCCTCTCTTAGCTTTAGCTGCTCCAGCCTCGACCTGGATACCTCTAGTTGCTATTGCCAGTATCCAGCCAGGCAATCAAGATGGGAAGGTGTTTGAAACAACTCAGGACTACGTGAATATGGGCGCATTATCTTCTACCTCACTCAGTCTCGCAAATCATTTGAGGCATTTAGCGCTTGGTTATGATGATACTTGGAACTTCTGTGAATTTCCTGGCCAGATCCACTGGAGTCCAGGGCCGAGTGTCTGCATCATGGTAATACTAAGTGTGAACTGAGCTCATCTGTGTGCTAGACACAGACTTAGAGCTATAAATACTTTCATTTGGCCCTAGGGGTTCAGGCAGTTTGCCCACATCTGCACAGATGGAACCCCAGTCCCACATGTTAGACCCTTAGCACTGCCCTGCGTTCTAGCCTCTGGCTACATTCTTCTCCAATCCACAAGCACACGCCCCTGAGCCATTGCCCCGTGCCCCTCAAGTGCCCAAGAATGGGCTGCAAGCAAGTGTCCCCTCTTGTGTGTGACCTCTGACCTCCCTTCCTGCATGCCTCCCTCCACCCCGGGCAGAGTGTCCCCTGTGTCCACCCGCCTTCCCCCCGCTCTGACCCTGGCGCCTGCAGGTGCGGCTGGTGATCGCTGAGAAGGGCCTGGCCTGTGAAGAGAGAGATGTGAGCCTGCCTCAGAGTGAGCATAAGGAACCGTGGTTCATGCGGCTCAACTTGGGTGAGGAGGTCCCAGTCATTATCCACAGAGACAACATTATCAGTGACTACGACCAGATCATTGACTACGTGGAACGCACCTTCACAGGAGGTATGCTATGCCCCCAAGGGGTGGGCATCCCTGCCCATGGGCTCAGACAGCTTTGAAGCTAAGCAAGCCACTGACCCATGGGGAGGACTCAGTGTTCCCCCAAAGAAACCAGAGGCTACCATGAGGGCTCAGATGGCTCCAGAGTCACACACCTCTCCCTGGCCTGACCAGGCCCAGAAAACCCAGGTCAAGGGGGCGCAGCTCTCTTCTTTCCTAGGAGCTCGTTCAGGTTCAGCCTGGCCCTCAGGTTTCCCATAGGCTCCCATCTAAGCAGGATGAAATTTTCTCAGAGCCCAAAACCCTACAAGCTCTAAGCATAGTCAGGACCAGATTCCCACGAACGCCATTGGCATGCTGTCAGGCAGTGTGAACCCTGAAGATACACACAGGACACCCTGGAACCCCATTGGCATGCTGTCAGGCAGTGTGAACCCTGAA
>NC_034592.1:145762744-145775624 GCF_900095145.1 Mus pahari
CCCTGAAGATACACACAGGACACCCAGGAACCCCATTGGCATGCTGTCAGGCAGTGTGAACCCTGAAGATACACACAGGACACCCAGGAACCCCACTGGCATGCTCTCAGGCAGTGTGAACCCTGAAGATACACACAGGACACCCTGGAACCCCATTGGCATGCTCTTAGGCAGTGTGAACCCTGAAGATACACACAGGATACCCTGGAACTTCTCTGCCCCCTCCCTGCTGTCCTTTGGCCTCTGCAGACTCAGTTGCTTGCTGGTTGGAGCAGGAGCTCAGGCAGCCGAGAGCGGGCCCAGGGCCCCGAGCTGGTATTATTTTTAAGAACAAGAATCTGCAAGTAGGACATGGTAGCGCATGCTTGTGATTTAAGCACTTAGGAGGTGGAGGCTGGAGAACCAGGAGTTCAAGGCCAGACAGTTACACAGCCCAGTTGGAGGCCACACTGAACTACATATGTGAGATCCCAATCTCCACTCAAGGCAATTTGGCCTAGAACTCACAATGCAGACCAGGTTGGCCTGGAACTCACAGAGATCCCCCTGCCTCTGCCTCCCAGATGCTAGGATTAAAGGCATGTGCTACCCCACCCAACCTCAAAACAACTTTTTTTTTTTTTAAAGAATATAAATTTTCTGGGCATGGTAGCACATGTTTATGCCCTATAGTTCCAGTAATTTGGAGACTGAGGCAGGAGAATCTCTAATTTGAGAATAGGCTGTGCTACATACAGAGTGAGATACTACCGCAATAAAAAAGAAGCATAAATATGAATAACTATTTGCTAAGCCAAGGAGGCTTAAGTTCTAAGCATCCAGCTTTTCAGCCCATGGAAAGCAGGCAACATTGGGCATATGCTTCCCCCAGCTACTATCTGGTACTGAGAGGTGCTGGCCCCATGAGGTAGGCTTCGTGAAGCCCAGAGTAGCCACTGAGTCACCAGGATTCCCAATAGCCAGTGGCTGAATCTTAGAAGGATTATTCTGGGACTTATGAGTATGACTTGGGGGGGGGGTCCGGGTTTCTAGGGGTGAGTATCTAGGTGGGAGCAGACATGGACTCTGCTCCAGCCCTTGCTGGTATCCACAGAGCATGTGGTGGCCTTGATGCCCGAGGTGGGCAGCCCACAACACGCCCGAGTGTTGCAGTACCGGGAGCTGCTGGATGCACTGCCCATGGACGCCTACACACACGGCTGCATCCTGCACCCTGAGCTCACCACAGATTCCATGATCCCCAAGTATGCCACGGCTGAGATCCGCAGTGAGTGCTGCCCCACGGGGGCCCCCCTCTTTCCTTGTGGAAGGTCCTTCCTTCTCACCTCCTGCTTCTACTCCAGAGTCTCTCTCTCTATTCACCCTCCTCTCCTTCCTCTCTCCCTTTGTCTTTCCTCCCTGTGCATCCCCCATCCCCCTGCTCCTGCCACCCCAGTTAGATAATTGCACAGAGCTCTATCCACCAGCTTCTCTCCAGTCCGTGAGACCCTCTGGGGAGGCCCAGCTGCAGATACCTAAGGTCAAAGATTAGGAAAGGGTCCTGCATAGGTAGCCAAGAACACTGAGTGACGTCAGGGTTGAGGTCTCTGTTTTCTGATCTGAAGTCACCCATATATTCTCCTAACTACCAGGCTGCCTACAGTCAGTGGATGAGAATTAGACCAAGTCAGACAGCCCAACAGTAGTTTATTTATGGGGATTTGGGTCTAGATTCTGTTATGGTATTTGGTGGCCCTAGAGGCAGAAGAGCCATGACTATGTCTGACAAGGTCCTACATACTTAGTAAGTGGTCACATCCTCTCCTTCCCATCCTCCTCTGTCCCAGTGTTGTGCAAAGGTGGGGAGGGGTTGGGTTGTGGGACTCAGCCTGTGAGGAAGACTCGGGAGCCATCCATGCTGATGCTCCCATTCAGTCAGCCACAACCTGGATGAAGCTGCCAACAGGCAAAGATAACATAGCTTCTGCCATGCCAGGGTCACCATTCCTGAAAGTAAAGTCAAAGTCAGGTGATGACAGTGAAAGATAAGGAAACCTGGGCAGCCAGGGGTGGGGGTGGAGGTCTCTGTACCAAATGCCAAAAAGGCTCATGCCTTGAAGATTAGCCCAGAGTCACTCTTGCGCATTTGAACTTGTGCATGGGGAAGCACATACACAGATATCGGCCAGGCATGGTAGCACAGGCCTTTAAACTTAGGTGTCAGAGGAAGGTTGATCTGTGAGTTCCAGGTCAGTCTGTTACACAAAGAAACCCTGTTGGGGGCAGATGTGGATATTCACTACAACACAGTGAGAAATATCACTGGAAAAACCTTGGTGTCTACAAGTTAGAGACTGAGTAAATTTATTTATGATGCTGTTATGCTGAAAAATAATAGTTACGTGGAATAGTCTCAAGTTACACTAATGGGTGTAAAAAGAGGAGTAACCCAAACACATAGTGTGGCATCTACTCTAGCAAGTCCTGAAGAGTGCCCAGGCTCTCAGTGTAAGGACTGTTTCTGGAAAGCTGTATGAGAAACTGCAGTAGTAGCTGGGCATGGTGGCGCGCGCCTTTAATCCCAGCACTCAGGAGGCAAAGGCAGGCAGATTTCTGAGTTCAAGGCCAGCCTGGTCTACAGAGTGAGTTCCAGGACAGCCAGGGCTACACAGAGAAACCCTGTCTCGAAAAAACAAAAAAACAAAACAAAACAAAACAAAAACAAAAAAAGAAAGAAAGAAACTGCAGTAGTGTTGGTCTCCAGGGAACATAGCTGAGAGTCTGAAGATAGAGTGGTAATTGTGGTTTGGTTTGGTTTGAGCGTTTTTGAGACAGCCTTGTGTAGTCCAGTCTGGTCTTGAACTCACTATGTAGCTGAGGATGACCTTGAACTCGTGATTCTTCTGCCTCCAAGAGCTGGGATTACAGACAGGTTTGTCACCCCATCTGACTACAAAGACTTATTTTTATCCCACCTCTTTTGCTTTTGCTTGCATTTTTAATTATGGATGTTTTAATGTCTGTATAACCTGTACACAAATCAATTAGTTAAAAATTTTAAAATCTGGCTTCAATATCAGGGTCTGGACAACACAGAGGTAGGTCCCAGGGTCACAAAATCCTAGGACCTAGGATTATGGCAGCATCCAAGAACAAATGGGAACATTCTTGAAAGGAGAAAAGGAATACATCAGCTTGTAGGGCAGGACAGGTGTAGGACAGGTGCAGGACAGGTGTGGAACAGATGCAGGACAGGTGCAGGACAGGTGTGGGACAGATGCAGGACAGGTGCAGGGTGTGGAGAGCCGAAGGAAATCTAGTGGAGGCAGAGTGGAACATGGGGCAGTAGTAGCATCTTGTGTGGATCTGAGGGGAAGGCTTAGAGGAGGGGGAGCTTTACAGACAAACAGTGGACCTTGACCCAGCAGCTCTATATTTCCCAAAGAGAAGTTCCCTGAGAGAGGAAGTAAATGACCTTGGCTGTCATTTAAATGAGTGGTGCTGTGGCCTGGTGGGGCTGTGGGCACCTGAGCCATCTCATGGATCTGGAAGGCAGCAGGGTTCAGAGTGGGTCCAATTCTCACCCCTTCGAGGAAGCAGAGATAATTTCAGGATCCCACAAGGATGGGGAAACAGGAGACCTCACAGGGTACAGAAGAACAAGCCAGCTCTTCTAAGGTCCTCCTCATAGGCTAAAGACAGGCACAAGGGCAGCCATGCAGGGAGAGAGAGATTGGCTTGACCTTCACATTCGTAAAGCATCAGTGAGAGTTAGTATGGCCTGGAGCTGGAGGAGCAGCTGAGCGTGTCTACTGGGCTGCACCAGGCCTTCGTAGGAGGTAGGTGAGGAGGCCTCAGAGGAAAGGTACCAGATGGCCTCTCACAGGCTTGCCCATCCCCTGCCCTTCTTCAATACTCACTGAGTCCTGCTCTGGCCTAGGCCTGTGATGGGCTTTTAGGGGACAGAGGTGAGTCTCAGGAGCTCAGAGACTGCGAGAAGAGAGAAGTACGCAAACATCCAGATCACCACATCTGGCAAACACAGGCAGTGCGCCGCACCATGCAAGGAACACCTCTGGCGGAGGCCACAGATGAGCCACAGGCGAGCTGTGTGACCGCTGCATCCCTGGCTGGTAGCTTTGCATCTCCTGGCAGAGGGCTGCAGAGCATATACTGGAAACAAAGGCTCTTAGGTGGGACTTGGAAGATACAGAGGAGCTTCAGGGAGCTTCCTGAAGGGGTGATGGTCAGCTAGACCGGGAAGGAGACTTTCAAGAATCGTGGACACGGGGCTGGACACATGGCTCAGCAGATAAGAGCACTTGCTGCTTTTGCAGGGAAGCTAGGTTCTGTTCTCAGCACCCACAGGGCAGCTAAAACTGTTAATGCCAGTTCCGGAGGCTCTGGCACCCTCTTCTGGATCCTCAGAGAACATGTAGACAGACAGACATGTATATATAAAACAAAAACAAATAAATCTTTTGTTTTGTTTTGTTTTTATTTTTTCCAGACAGGGTTTCTCTACATAGCCTTGGCTTTCTTTGAACTTGCTCTGTAGACCAAACTGGCCTTGAACTCACAGAGATCCACCCGCCTCTGCTTCTGAGTGCTAGGATTAAAGGTATGCGCCGCTGCTCGGCAAAAATAAATAAATCATAAGAGGGGAAAAAAGAATAGAGGACATGGCTAGTCCAGGAAAGGAGATGTGGGCTGGGAGGTTTGAAGTGGTCTGGTGTGTGGGAATTTATTCGAGAGTCTGCGATGTACCCAGTTGGGACAGAGTTGGGGGTAGCTCAACGAGAGACAGATCCCAGGGTTCCTGAAGGCAAGCAGAGAGCTGTGCACACGAGATCTTTGGAAGAGGTGGGTGCAAATGGGGTGACGCAACACTTAGGAGACAGAGGCAGGAGGATCACCACAAGTTTGAGGCCAGCCTGGTCTATACAGAAAGTTCTAGGCCAGCCAGGGCTATATAACAAACACTGTGAAACTCATAAGAGATCACAGGTGGGCACTGAGTGATGACGGTCCCGATGGGGAGTGTCCCACGGGGAGTGCTGGAGGAAGAGCCTACAGGGCCTGGTTTAAGGTGGGGGGCTCTGAGGACACCCCAGGCTGGGCTGGCTTCATCTGGCAGAGGAGACTCTAGAAAGGCGAAGAGCTCTGGGTTTCAGGTTCTACACATTTCCAGCATCATCTCCCCCCTCCTCTGCTTCCTCCCCCTCCCCTTCCTCCTCCTTTCCCTCCTCTTTCTCTTCTTCCTCCTCCTCTTCAAGGCCACAGTCTCCCCTTCAGCAAGGTTTCCTGGCCCCTTGTGCCCCAGGCAGGTGGCTTTCTCCCAGCCCTGTGGGAAGGAGAAGCCCTAGAGAGCAGGGAGACAGGACCTTTTCTATTCTTTTCCAGGACATTTAGCCAACGCCACCACAGACCTCATGAAACTGGACCACGAGGAGGAACCACAGCTCTCTGAGCCCTACCTTTCTAAACAGAAGAAGCTTATGGTAAGTGCCCCTCCTCCCTCAGACAGGGACAACTAGGCGTAAATGATCCTAAACGGAAGGTCAGAAGATGCTTTGACCTGGAAAAGGTACAGGTTGGCTCCTCCAATCATGTCTCCCCTACCATTTCCTGGCTATTTGGCCATGGAAAAAAATCACTGCTACGCCAGCCTCTGGTTTCTTATGTTGTCCCTGGAAACACAATCCTGAATCCGGGTTCTTGTGTAAGACAGTATGGAGAGATTGTTCCAAGGATATGGGAGAAGTAGGGAAGAGGATGTGGCCGAGCCCCCTCTGACCCCGCAGAAAGCTCTGGAATATGAAAGGCACTGTATAGCTGGCCGTGCTTCAATACCCTGTATCAGTCAGCCATTGGCTACAGACTGCCTGTGGGGGTGGGGATCATCTTCCATGTGCTTCTGAGCAAGGTTCCTCCTCATTGGCAGAGAGCCATTCTCTGGGAGAAGAACATCAGTGCAGTCAGCACAGTGGCACCGTTGCTCCAGTCCCATGCCAGGGAATGTGGGCAAGGTGGTCAAGCTCACTGGACTGGCTCAGTCCTGGGTAAGGGTACATTTAGTGGTGAGCCAAGTCATATACAGCAGGTGTGTGTGTGTGTGTGTGTGTGTGTGTGTGTGTGTGTGTGTGTGCGCGTGCGTGTGTGTGTGTGCATATCATGACTCTCATGAGACCAGCTCACGCTGGAGCACCTCTCCTGCCTGCCCCGCCCATAGGCCAAGATCCTGGAGCATGATGATGTGAGCTACCTGAAGAAGATCCTCGGGGAGCTGGCTATGGTGCTGGACCAGATCGAGGCGGAGCTGGAGAAGAGGAAACTGGAGAATGAGGGTGGGTGTCGTACCAGTGGTGAAGGGGTCAGCCCACCTGCTTGCCCCACCCACTCTGCCATTCCCCAGCCTCTTTCTCCCAGAGGCAGATCCCAGAGCTTCGCCAGCTGGTTGGGATCAGGAGCTGGGGAGTCAGGTGGACCTAAGTTCTAGGGCTGCAGTGGCCTTGACAAGTCCCGCCCTGTACTGGGACCTCCGTCTCCCACACACAGAGTGGAGAGAATGACAGAATCATTGAGACATTCGGAGTACTCGGGATGGCAGCGTGTGGCATGTGTTTATCCAGTGGGTGGAGAGGACGGTGTGGTGACGGTTAGCACTCACGGTCTCACCTGACCCTGAAAGGGGACATCTTTGGGCTCTCACTGCTGCAGGGTAGGTCTCGGACCCTGTCATGCCAGCTTCTCTTCCGCCCCACACCTTTGCAGCAACTCTAGCCTGGTGTCCCCGATGCTAGTCTGTCCCATCAGATGGGAGCCCTGGGTCATTCTGAGCCCACCTTGCAGTGAAGAATGACTGTAAGCTTCTGATCCCCCACCCACCCGCTCCCATCTCTCAAAGGCTGGGATTACAAGACATGGTCTACCATGCCCAGGTTTATCCAGGGCAAGGGTTCAAACCCAGGGCCTAGTGCATGCTACCTCCCCCTTCAGTTTGAGATTGATAGTCTATGAAGCCCCTTGAGAAGATGGCAAACACCTACAGAGGTGGCAGATTGAGCCAGTCACCTCTGTAGGAGAACACTGCGTCAGGCACAGGAGACTGACTTCCAATGCAGGGTGCTGAGGTGAGATGGGACTTGGCATGAGGCTCCGCAAGGAGATCCATGTGGTGGATAAGACTCAAGAGGGAAGCAGACTCTTGGGCCTGGAAGGAAGTGGAGGCAGCTAACAGGTAAGATCACAGCTCTGTCAGTGAAGCATCGGTTTGACAGATCCCACTTAGACCTTAACAGGATCCCTCTATGTGCTGCTGTGCTGAGAGTAGATAAGGAGGCAGAATCGCGGAGGCAAGGGAACCATTTAAGAAACACTGTGATCACGTGGGTAGGAGAGAGTGGTAGTTCAGGTTGGATGGTGCAAGAAGAGACACGATAGTCTGCGTGCATTCTGAAGAGAAAGCTAATCAGACGTACCGGCAGACTGACTATGCTTGAGACGAAAGAAATTGTTCATGGTGGCACCTGGGCTCTGGCACTGAATAGAAGAGTGGAGAGACACTACTGCAGTGGGGTGTGGTGAGCTTGGGAGTCACAATTCAGAATTCCCTGTTGGACATGTTTAATTTGGAATGCAGAGTGACACTAGGTGGAGCTATCAACCAGACAGCGCAAGTCTACAACTTTGGGTGATGCAGCCTGTGAGTCCAGCATTCTGGAGGTTGAGGCAGGAGGATAGCAAATTTGAGGCCAGTTTTGGCTTTAGAGTCTGTTTCCAAAATTGAGAGAGAGAAAGGGAGAGACAAACAGACAGAGACACAGAGATAGACAGACAAATGGGGGGGGAGAGAGAGAGAGAGAGAGAGAGAGAGAGAGAGAGAGAGAGAGAGAGAGAGAAGGGCAGGGAACGTAGTTCAGTTGAGCGGTGGCCTAACTTGTACCAAGTCCTAGGTTTGACCCACCCCCCAGCACTGCATAAACTTGGTGTGGTGGTAAAGGCCTACAATCCTAACACTAAGGTGTGGGCAGGAGGGTGAGACATTCAAGGTTATCTTCACTACAGTGTATTGGAGGCCAGCCTGAGCTACACAGGCTGAAAAAAGCAAACCAAACCAAAGCCAGGAAAAGCATAAGGCAGATCTGTGCAATTTACAAATCAGTTGACTTGCAGGAAGTTGACTTGCAGTCTTCTTGACTGGAGAAGGCCAGTGTGAGGATATGGCGGAACTGCTAAAGAGGTTTGGGAGGGAATGGCCTCAGGAGACACTGGCAGGTAGACCAGAGCCAGGGCTTCCGAGAAGTGAGCACCAGGTGTCCTCTCGCTCTCCAGGGCAGACATGCGAGCTGTGGCTCTGTGGCTGTGCCTTCACCCTGGCGGATGTCCTCCTGGGAGCCACCCTGCACCGCCTCAAGTTCCTGGGACTGTCCAAGAAATACTGGGAAGACGGCAGCCGGCCCAACCTGCAGTCCTTCTTTGAGAGGGTCCAGAGACGCTTTGCCTTCCGGAAAGTCCTGGGCGACATCCACACCACTCTGCTGTCAGCCGTTATCCCCAACGCGTTCCGGCTGGTCAAGCGGAAACCACCATCCTTCTTTGGGGCATCCTTCCTCATGGGCTCCCTGGGTGGGATGGGCTACTTTGCCTACTGGTACCTCAAGAAAAAATACATCTAGAGCTGGGCTAGGGCCTGGTGTGTGACTGGCGGTGTCTCTGTGCTGTGTGCTTCCCAAATCCTTCTCAGTTACTCACTGTCCCATGAGCACTGGACAGACCTTCCTGCCCCTTCTTCCTAGTAATTCTATTGTCACTGTGACAACATTCCATAGTTTAGAAGTAGACATTGTCAACGCCGTGATTTGAGGCCATGGCTCTACCAGAGGACAGAGAGAGAAAGCGAGAGAAAGGAAATCCAAATGTCTTTTCTTCTGATTCAAAGACTCAAGACGTTACTGTGGGGACTGGTTAGGATTTGAGGTGAGTCCCAGAATGTTCCACCCGGCAGGGCCCAGGTTCTGGGAGGTGCTGGGGACTCAGAAGGCCTGACCCCAGCCTCCCGTTCCCTCTTGGCAGGGACCTCTTCTATAGGACAAAGCCAACATGGAGACCCGACTCATCTAACCAGTACCTCTGTCTGGGACTGGAGAGCCAGAGTCCCCGTGGAAAGTCTCTGAAGACCAGAAGGGGTCTCATTCTTCTCCTGGACATGGACTGAGACAGCAGTGGCTCAAGCCAAGCAGTGGCACCCTAAAACCCATCTCTGGCTGGGATCAACTAATTCCATGGGCACACCCTTTACCCCTTTCCTCCTTGTTGGCCAGCTGGTGAAGGTTGGCACTTAACCTAGAAATCCTGAGGCAGCAGCCATCAGCCACTCCTACCTTGAGTTGAGTCCCCACCCTTCATGGTGGGCCTCTCAGCAAAAGCCATGTTGACCTTCCCTCCCAAGGTCAGCCTCAGCTCAAGAACAGGGGTGCCTCCCTCACAGTCTCCACCTCTGAAGGTCCTTCTCAGCTCACGAGCGGGGGTGCATCCCTCACGTCCTCTGCCTTCCCTCCACCCCCACCCCCCCAGAAACTCTTCATACTGCATGCAGTGGGGTCTCTCCTCCACACTGCTCCCCGGGTCTCACTTTCCTGTGCCTTCTGCATGTTGGGAAAGGGTCTGGGTGTCACTGCTGCTCGTGCTTAGAGTCCCCAATAAAGCATCCAGGAGGAGCAATTGCTTTTCATTTCTAAGCCGTGTGGTCCTACTCAACTCTCATTTCCAAAGCCAGGACAAAGGGCTGGAGGTGTGAGGTTTCAGATCCAGCTCTTCGGAAGGGCAAGGTCACCTGGCCAGGTGGCCATTGACTCCCTTCCCAGCAATTGGGAGGCCAAGGAAGGACAGAAGGACGGAGACAGATCACCTGCTGCCAAAAGCTTCTGACGTGGTCATAAGTCCACTTATGCATTTGGGTACCTAATTTCAGTTTACAGAGTATGTTTATATCCACTTACTTACCTCTGCTCTTAGGGCTTGACCATGGCACCTGTCCCCATCCTGATTTCTAAGTGGGAGAAACTTGTTAAAATACTCAAAGACAATATACAGCTTGTTGCTGAAAAGGCATAGTTTTATTCATTTTACAAAAAAAATATTAAAGCATGAGAATGTGTGTATTTCCAGCAAGGTTGCAAGAACACAAATAGGGCGGGGGATGTGGTTCCGTTGGCAGAGTGCTTGCCCAGCCTGCATGGCGACCTGGGTTTCATTCCCCAGCATTGCTTAAGCTGGGCACGGCAGTGCACAGCTGCAATCCTAGCACTTGAGAGGTGCAGAAAAGAGGATCAAGTTCAAGGTCACCCTCCGGTAGTGAGTCTGAGGCTACCCTGGACTAAGTGAAACCATCTCTCAACAAACAAAGAAATTGGGATGGAAAAATGGCTTAAAATTTAGAGTATTTGTTGTTGTTTTTTAAGGGGACCCAGGTTCAATTCCCAGCACCCACACAACAAATCTATGACCCTACCTGCAGGGGACTGGATATGCTCTTGTGACCTCTGCAGGCACTGGGCAGGCAAAACGTTCATACACATGAAAATAGTCATGGCCAGGACATGACAAGGATGGGATTTGCAGACCCAGAAACTGCCTGGCACTGTCTACCCTACTGGGCATCCATGAAGACCCTTCTCAGTCCCAATGGATATTCTATTCATGAACAATAACACGTGGGTGCTAGTGGGGTAAACACCCCATGAAAGGACGTGGTCCTCTCCCCAAAATGAGGATCTCGGAGCCCTTCTCTGTCCTGTCTCTAGAGGAGGCAGGAGGTTGGATTCTACTGGAGTCTCTAGTCGCAGCATTCGCAATCCTCCTTCACATACTGTAATACACAAATCAGATGTAAGCGAATAAGCATTGTTGGGAAACCCTGCTATCGAGTTCGTAGTCTACCATGACCAGACAGCTTCCTGAGCTCAGAACAAAATGGAGGGGTTTCAGTGGGGTTTCCTCTTCTCTGCCTGACTTTATCTGGGGAGCCTGACCTCCACCTCCTCTACCTGAGGAATGTCACATAGTCCTTGATAACGTTATAGGTTCAATTCCCTTTCTCCCAATGAAAACCTGCCCAGCGAGCACCTAAAATGCCTTGCTATGCAAATGAGGCATTCCTAGTCCCTTGAGCCTCACCCAATTACATTTACCTGAAAAGCCCCTTCCCACTCTCCAAGGCTCACATTGCCCCTGCTGACCCCAGTAAGCTATATACACAAGCTCACTGCCTACAGGTTCTGTTTCAACAGTGCCTCAGCCAGTTGGGGCAGTTTATTGGGAAAATGACTTATACCCCAGTAGTCTGTGGGTGGCTGTGATTTTCTGTTGATCTTTTGTGGTTGGATGTGGAAGTAGTCCCTTTCCATATATTATCTTCTATGCCATCATGGTAGAATGGCAGCCCAGTGTGCCTTGAAGTACCAATCTGCCCAGCCAAGGGACAAACCATGTTTTTGTATATAGTGCCAAGGGTATACGTTCGATATGAATGTCTAACTCAATGACGCCCTTGACATCCTCCCAATTGGAACTATAATCTCTAAACCATCCAAGACCACGAATGGAGAGACAGCTCAGCAATTAAGAGCACCCGATGCTCTTCTAGAGGACCTGGGTTCTATCCCCAGCACCCACATGTCTGCTCACAACTATCCAATTCCAGGGGATCTGGGATGTCCTCTTTTGATTGCCTTGAGGCAGAATGTTCATACATATAAAAACATTAAAAAAATAATCAAAGTCCAAAATTTCAGCCTGGGAAGTGAGCTATTTTTCTTTTTGCTATAACAAAATATCCAGAAACTCAGGGTGGGTCCTCTCTCCTCAATTACACCTGAGGAAGATGGACCACCACAGACAGACCCAGATGTGTGTCTCCTAGGTGATTCTAAATCCAATCAGATAGACAGTGAAGATGACCCATCACAGGAAGCAAGTCTTGTGCTTGGGGTGCTTCTGCCTCTGCACTCCTGGTCTCGGGGTTTCCCACTGTTCCACTGCAGGGGCACACACACAGGACTGGCAGTGACCTCTAGTTCAGAACTGTAGCTGCACTGTGGTGTCCCCCAGCTACCCTGGAACACAGCCTTCCCTGGTCAACTTCAGTGCCCAGCTATTGGGTAAGAGAACACAGCAGCACACAGTGAGGGTCTAGCCAGCCACATTTCTCTTGCTGAATCATCGACTCTTTAGTGAGAAGCAAGACTGGAAACAGGGCATTGTGGGTCAGGGAAGGCAATCCCTCCCCCCCCCACCCCCGCAGAATAAATACTAAAAGAGTCCGTTCCCTCTGCAATGCTGACATTCGATTTAGCCCATCTGCCATCTGGACGGCAGGTTTCTGTGGTGAGTGGGGCCATGTCAGGAGCTCTAAGTCAGCTTTTGTTACGAGAAAGGGCTATGTCATGTCCGTTAACAAGCTGCAGCTCACTACCATGGCCAGTCTGTGTGTGAAAAATTGATTAAGCACGAGCGTGGCTAGGCAAAGAGAATGTCTGACAGCTCCAAAACACAGCATCTTGTCCAGTGGTCGCAGACAGTGGTGCTGTCTGCAGGCCCAGACCATCCTCCCATCGGTGCTTACTGTCCGAGCACCATCCGCTTGTCTGTCCTCTGGTGTCTGCTTGCTTCCAGTCTCCCAGCCCTTACCGTTCTCCTGGGCATCCAGGCAAAACACCAAGCATGTATGCCTGCGTGGGTGTGTCACCATATTTCTGGCCCTCAATGTTCATCTTGGTGAAATGGAGCACCTTCTGAGAGGTTCTGCTTAGAATTCTTCTTCTTCTTCTTCTTCTTCTTCTTCTTCTTCTTCTTCTTCTTCTTCTTCTTCTTCTTCTTCTTCTTCTTCTTCTTCTTCCTC
>NC_034592.1:145775689-145792017 GCF_900095145.1 Mus pahari
GAACTTAGAAATCCACCTGTCTCTGCCTCCCGAGTGCTGGGATTAAAGGCGCGTGCCACCACGCCCGGCTAAAGGGATAATTCTTATCTGCAGAGGAGAATGTGACCTTGTGCCAAGTGATAGGAGGGCACAGGTAGTTTCCTCCTCAGGTCTTCCGGGAAGGCCATGGCTCATGCCCACTTCTAAGAACTTATACGCCATTGGATCTACAGGGCCACAGGGGTGAAGCTCTGCTGGCAGAGCATCTTAAACTGCAACCTGAATCTGCTCTGGAGCCCATTCAAGACTGGCAGTGCTGGGACTACTCAGTAAGCATTGGTGGGTGGGTGTGGCCTCCCAGATGGAAAACCAGGCACAGCTCTCTCTTAGTCTCAGCAGTAGGACGGGGACCGGGCCTTTCCTCTGGAGGGGCTCTGGAGGGGCTCTGGAGAGGACACTCTAACCACTCCAATTCCGGCGAGAAGGCAAAGGTGCCCGCTTGCAGAGCCTGAGGATTTAAACTGGCGGGGATAGTGTGTGTGTAAGCCTCCTCTATCTGCTGGAAGAAGGGCAGGGCAGAAGCGCGGTGTGGCTGTGGCTCAGGATCTCTGGCAGAAGAGGAGAAGAATCACCACAAACCAGGGCACACTCCAGGTCAGGCTCTATAAATAAGACCCAGTCCTCAGCCCTGGGTCACCTCCAGCATGGGAGCTGCAGAGGAACTCACTAAGGACTCTGGGGTAGCAGTGGCGGGAACAGCTGTGGCCAATGAGAGGCGAAGGCTTTGCCTGCTGCGGCTGTTGGGATATGGGAAGTGCCGAGTCCTTGGCAGGGGTGGGAGGAATGTGGTATTAGTTCTAATTATCAACTTGACACAACCTAGAATCACGGGGGAAGAGAGTCTCAATGAAGGGTTGTCAGGCTGTGACATGTCTGTGGGGAGGGGTTGTCTTTTTTCCTTTTTTTTTCCCTTTTTTCTTCTGTGTACAGGTGTTGTGCCTGTATGTGTGCCTGTGCCTGCCAAGGCCAGAGGAGGCCATCACATTGTCTGGAATTGGGATCACAGACTGTTGTAAGGCACCATGTGGGTACTAAGAGGAGTAGGGTAAAGGAGGTGGAGAACATGGAGCTGAGGGTGAATTCTGGGGTGTCTTAGCAGGAAGGACACACTGGGTAAGTGAAAGACCCCCCACTAGCAGGATGAGTGGCAGACACTTGTGAGGCCCCTCCTCCACACCCTCGTTCAGTCCAGGCTGTCGCTTAGCCATCACTGCACAGCCTCCAACTGTATGGGCAAAACTTCACCCCGGGGGCGGGGGGCTTAGCCCTGCATGGCCCTGAGCGCCACCCTGCAAACCCCCAAACCTCGGTCAAGCTGAGGAGCTGGAGTTAGACTCCCCAGCAGTCAGACAGACAGAGAGAGGGGCCAAGGCTAGATCACGAAGAACTTCCAAGATGGCCAGCTTTTTCCTCACCCTCCTGAGAGGAAACTAAAGCCTGGCAGCGTAAGACAAAGGCTCTAGGGACCTTTCTTCCTGCCAGCAGGCCCCTGCCAATGGGTTAGCTCAAGTTCAAGGCCAGATCAGGACGTGTTCCACAACAGCCATCCTTTCTTCAAATGCCTAAATTAGGAGATGAAGACCCTTCAGAAACTTAAAAAAGCCCAGCCCTCAAGAAGAGACTGGATATCTGCCTTCCAGGGTCCCGTCTCCACTTTGAAGAAGGTATTTTTCTGTGTGTCTGGGGCTTGCGAGTCTGCTCACCCCCAGTTAAACACCATTCTTCAACAGCGGATTCTGTCTGCTCTGGTTGCTGTTCAAATACCTGCCCTGCCTGCATGTGTTTGCCTCCCTTTTAGTCCTTTAACTGGCAGAGAAGCACAACTCACTGAGCTCCAGCAGGTAGGACTCAGCAGGCGGAGACAGTCCATCAGCAGGGCTACAACTGGCCGAACTCGCTGTCAGTCAAGGAGTTTGCTGGGGCTGGGGATAGTGGTTACCAGGCATCAGTGCAGCACTAGCTGACTTATACAGTGGCGGTGCTGAGCTATGAAGCCGTGTGCGCGTGCGCGTGAGTGTTTGCGTGCATGCGTGTGTGTGTGTGTGTGTGTGTGTGTGTGTGTGTGTGTGTGTGTGTGTTAGGAGATAAAGCCTTGCTATTTTTCTTTTGGTCCTGGTGTCAAGGAGCCAGAGGTGAGATGATAGTAGAAGTCAGGCACTGGGACTGGAGATGGCTTGCCGGTGGAGAGAACCTGCTCTTACGGATGACCCAAGTTCAGTGCCCAGCACCTATGTAACTCTAGCTCCAGGGAACTCGATGCCCAGTTCTGGTCTCTGCAGGCACTGCACCCATGTGCACTTAAACACACATACATATACACATACTTAAAAGTAAAATCGTTTTAAATGTCAGGTAAAGAAAATAGAAAGAAAAAGAATTGTTGGGTTCAGTCAAGGACAGTCAGCTGTTGTGATGCACATGTTTAATCCAAAAACTTGGGAGGCAGAGGCAGGTGGATGTCTGTGAGTTCAAGGCCAGCCTCATCTACAAGAGTTCCAGGTCACCCAGAGGTGCATAGTGACACTCTGTCCCCCCCAATAAAAGTGACAAATGCCAGTCACTTGCCTTAATCAGTGTTGTATAGTTCATTATATGAATGACACCAAGTGCTTTCAGGGTTTTTGGGGCATTTGGGTATTATGGTCCCTTGGCTTCCAAGAGAGACATCCATTCATCTTCTTCAATAAAAAATGGTTCTCAGCTGGGCAGGGCTGGTACACATCTTTAATCCCAGCACTCAGGAGGCAGAAGCAGGCAAATCTCTGAGTTCGAAGCCAGCCTACTCTACACAGAGAATCCTTGTCTTAAAAACCAAACAACAACAAAAAACTAAAATCAAACAACAAAACCACCAAAAAAGTGGTCCTCATATGTACCCAGCATTTTAAAGCTTATGTTTACCCATCTATGATTTAGAAGGCATATTCTCACCCCACGCTGAGTAACAGGCCCCGAGAGGCTCAGTGTTCTGCCCAGGATCACACAGCTGAGGGGCTGAGAGGAGTCGAATGCTGTCTGCTTATCTTCAGACCCAGTGCGTCTACTCACACAAGCTGAAAAAGCAGTGTCTGACCCACCCGCTTCCCCACCCTGTTCCTGTAGCACAGGGTAACTCAGGGGTGCACGGGGGTACCTGAGGGGTGCACTGGGGTACCCGATGGTGGAGGTATTCCTTGAGAGTGCAGGTGGAACACATGAAAGGCATGGAGCGGGATATTGGTTCCTGTAGCCTGTTGGGGCAGGACCTGAATACCTTTGTTCTTAGACACTAAGGTCCAATCCAGGCTGTTCCCTGGTGCCCTGCCCCCTCACCTCTTAGTCATTCAGACTTTCAGGAGTATGTACACTGGGTGACTGAACCTGGCAACCAGGGGCAGCATTTAAAGAGAAGAATCCTGGTCCCGTGCCCAAAGCAAGCTGCTGGGAGTCAGCACCAGGCAGCTCTCAGTTCCCTGTAGCTGTCAGCAGCTTCAACACGGCCCTACTTCACACTGGCTATGTGGGCACCACAGATCTTTCATTTTAAAGCTTTCCCTGCTAGCTGTCCCAGAAGTCAGCTTTCTGTGACCCTTAGCTAACACAGTCTCCAGACTAAAGCTCGACCTTGGGGACATGACCCTCCACATCCAGACAGCACAGCAAACCTTCCAGAAAGTCTGTCAGAATTGAAACCATCCCTGTGGAGAAGTGACAGCGATGACAAGCTTAGGGCTCCACATGCATTGGGAAGCCACTCATATAGTGTCTCCCAAGTGCTGCACCCTGCTCTGGACTTCTCCAGTGTTAACTCACCCCCCATAGCGCTATGGAAACTAGAGCACAGAGAGGTTAAGGAACTTGCCCACCATCACACAGCCAGCATGCCTGTGGAGCTGGGGTGTGAACCCAGGCGCTCTGGCTAAACTCCTCAGTCCTTTTGTGTAACTGCTTTAGGCAGATTGTACCTGCCTGAGCGGTGACAGCATCAGGGCAGTGTGATGGTTAACCCTGATTGTCAACCTGTCAGACCAGGAGATGCCTGGGAGATTAGGGACGCAGAATGTCTGTGGGCGTGTCCCGGAGACAGCAGACCACTAATGCTTTGACCTACCAACAGTTTGGATTCCAAGTCTAAATAGACTACAGGGAGATGGTGGACTGTAGAAGGTAAAGCAGGGAGGACCCTCCAACCAGGTCCCAGCGGATGAGCCTTTGTTTTGAAACAGGGTTTCATGTAGCTCAGCCTGGCCACACACTTGTTATGTATCTGAGGATGAGCTTGAACCCTTGATCTTCCTGACTGTGTACGAGTATGTGTTCAAGCACGCCAGCTGTGGGTGTCCCTGGCCCTAAGGTGCTTCTCTCCTCGGCTCCTCAGAGGTGAGCAGTCCCTCTTCTACATGCTCCTGTCGCTGTGGTGCTCTGCTAATGAAGCCAGCCATGCCATGAACGGAAATCTCAAGACTGTCACAAAATAAGCCTTCTGCTTCAGGCTGTGGTGGCTCACACCTTTAATCCCAGCACTCAGGAGGCAGAGGTGGACAGACCTCTATGAGTTCCAGGCCAGCCATGGATACAACGGGAGAGCCTGTCTCAAAAACAAAACAAAACAAAACAAAAAACAAACAAACAAAAAAATCCAAAAACTAGGGCTGGAGAGATGGCTTAGTGGTTAAGAACACTGACTGCTCTTCTAGAGGTCCTGAGTTCAATTCCCAGCAACTACATGGTGGCTCACAACCACCTGTAATGGGATCCGATGCCCTCTTTTGGTGTGTCTGAAGACAGTGTATTCATATGCATAAAATAAACAAATACATCTTTAGAACAAACCTAAACATCCCCTCCCCATATAAATTGTTCTTCTCAGTTACTTGTCCTGACTGACAAACACCCCACTTTGGATGGTTCGTGCACTTTTAGGGGTCACTCATTCCACTGTCTGACAGGCTGGCAGCACTCGCAGAAGGGATGTCCACGCTCCTGACTTATTGATGTGTCCACTGTTCCTGGCAGATTTCAGCTCTCCGGGGCTCCCCTCCTCCCAGCCTGCGCCTGCTGAGTGAAACCCGGCACTGTTACCACAGCTTGAACTCCAGACTCAGGCTTGGAAGTTAACCTGGCCCAGGCAGGACACATAGCCCAGATCTTCCACCTTCCACACCGTTGACACTATAAACCCACATACATCATTCATTCTTTATAGTGACTGTGTTCAGTTATTAGTGAGGAACGACAATCACTCATGTGACTAATCAGCATCCGGGTTCCTGGCATTTTTTTGCAGGCAGCAGTCTTCCTGTATTTCACAGCATAATCCCTACTTGAGGTGGTTAGATCTGCGTGTATTCAGTGTTACTACCACCAGGCCATCACCTGTACAGGTGGTGCCAATCTGCCACCCTTTCCTTGAGGCAGGACAGGGTCTGTGCTCTGCGCTGTGTGATCAACTGTAAAACTCCCCAGACATTCCCCAGCAGTTAGAACACTGCCTGGTGCTGCCTAAGCTGGGAAGTAGGTTTGCTTCCCTGTGCTGAGAAAGCTCACATGGGCCCAAGCGATCAGGTCAGAACTCATCCAGATGTCCACACAGAGAAAAAGGCTGTAGCCTGCAGTTTGCTCCCTGTCACTCACCGGGAAGCCAGCTGCCACTTGACCCAAGCGCGAGTTTTTTTCATGTCCTTTCCTAAAATAAGTCAGAAGGAGCTGGGCGGGGTGGGGGGTGGGGGACTTTTCACCAAGCAAAACAGAGAAACGAAACGAAGAGTAGAGCAGATCCCAGGGTTTCAGGAGTTCCCGTCTACCTATGGCTTATCAGATGAGGAGACCGAGGCCCAGAGGCGCTGCTGCTGGTTCAAGATCACAGAAGAGCAGAAAAAAGCAGTGATGGACTGTGCCCAGGCTAGGCTTTCTAACAGCAGCCCAGAGCCATCTGCATCAAAGCAAAGGCATGCCTACAGCCCCCACCAATCACTTCCCAAGTCTTTCCCCAGTCTCCAGGGCTTTAGAAAATGAGGGAAGCCAGGCTCTCCCCTCTAACAGAAGCCATGGGTCTACCTACATGGTTTGGGGTGTGCTATCCCCCTGCCTTGGCCATCCTTTCCTGGAGGAGTGTCTCGGTTCTTCTCCGTCCTTTCAGACCCAAAGGAACATTACCTTCTACCAATGTGTTTCTGGATCCCTAGGGCAGCAGGTTCTGTTCAATGTTCTCAGGTCCTAACGTTACCCCAACACTCAGGGCACTTGGGCATGGGCTCTTTTCCCTGAAATGCAGGCCTGCTTCACATTCATCTTTATAACCCAGCACATAGCTTCAGCTAGGAAAGGGACTGCTCTGGGTGGAAGAGCACCTGAGTGGAAGGTGTCCTGCCTGCACCTAGCTTGCAGCAGAGTTTAGAGTTGGCTGCTGCTGCAGGGCCAAACAGCGTGAGGAGATTCTAATCTCGGTTGCACTGGGTTTTCGACACACACTGCCTAGAGGTGCCAAGCAGGTCAGGCTGGCAGTGAGTGGGTCTAAGGGCATAAAATGCTATTTTGTGCTCGGAGAGTTCCTGGGCTGCAAAGTGACCTTATCCTGGTAGGCTGTCACTGCTCTTCAGCAGTCTGTGAGACCTACCTCTCTCCTTCTGCCAAGGGGACAACTCCCAGGCCTGGCTGACCCAGACCTCAGGATCCAATGACAGAATATAGCAGGCTGAGCGATATCTGTGCTTAGGACAGAGGACTTAGGTGAACCATCTTGAGAAACTCCAGCTATAAAGTCCCTTCTATGAAAGGATGAGAAATTGGGCTGAGTCTGGCCAGGTCGGATGGCTCAGTGGGTAAAAGCACGAGCTGGCAAGCCTCAAGGACAAGGCTTGTTTCCCAGGATCCACATGACAGGGGAGAACTGACTCTACAAAGTTGTCCTTGTGGCATATGTGTACAAACACATGCACATTACACAATAATACTAAAGATTTAAAACTAAGGTGAACAAGACAGCTCCACAGCAAAGGCGCCAAGCAAAGGCCGCCAAGCCTGGCTACCTGAGTGTGACCTGAAAGTCCTACATGGTAGGAGAGAAGTGACTCATGAAAGTTGGCCTCTGATCTCCACACGTATGCCATGGTGTGCTCACAAAACACACACACACACACACACACACACACACACACACACACACAATTTAATTTAAAAGTTGAAGTTAAAAAGTTAAATTAGCACACAGAAAGAAACACAGCAAACTCCAGAATGTGGACTCCATTATCTCCAGTGCCCTTTAATTTGCTTAGTTTACACAGGGACTGTGCGTAGGTAACAGTGGTACGAGCTATTCTCCGAATGCAGTCTGGTACCCAGAGAGCTGACGGATGCACGTGGAAGCTAGTGAACAAACCTCCATGCAGGGAAGCAGAATGCATGGCGTGACTAGTCAGATGCTCCCAAAGCCTGGAGTTTACCACCAAGGGACAACGGACACTTGGAAAGATGACATGAGACTACTTCCATAAGCTACCCAGGCTCTGAGTGATTTCTCTAAAGGAGCCAGAACACTCTAAATACTGTCAGAAGAAAGTTGAGAAGATGATGACCTATGGAGCACACGTGCTCAGCATCTTACATGTGATTTCCTTTCAGTTCTCAAAGAATCGCCTCCATTTTACTGACAAGGCCAACAAGGGCTTGCACAGTGGTCAGGTGGTTTGGGAGAGATGCCAACGTTCACACCTGCACCTCATGGCTGCCCAAGCCTACTCACCCATGCCACGCCTCCTCACACGGGGAGGAGAGGCACGCTCCTGAGAAGGCGAGGGCTCTGAGGAACCTGGGGTGTGGCTCAGAACCCTGGGCTCCACCCCACCACCCCACCCAGAGCAGAGAGGGAGGAGTATCAAGTATAAAGCATATGTGATTTCATCCATCTGATATGCAGAGGACGATGAGCAACTGAGAATTCCCACATGTTGTCGATTCAATGTTAAACCTGGTCAGAACACGTGAGGGAAATGCCCAGAGCCCCAGTATGACAAATGAGCCTCTGGCCGCATCCTGTGTCTGCCCCCTTCTGTTGTGAACATGCAGCTTGAGAGACTTTACCTGGGAACCAGCCCTACCATCATCCCCAGGCCCATTGCTACCATGGGGAGATAGATGGACACTCCCAGGAGGTCAGATACCCTTTCAGTCCACTGTCAACACAGCAAAACATCATGGGGACTCCTTTCTGCCTGCCTTTCTTCCCCTTTGTTGACAACATCTTACATCTTAAATGATAATTGGTCAAGTTGACCTGTAGCTCAACAGGATATAAAATACATATTTTAAATAGATTATTATATTTTAATTAGTAGCCAGATGTGGTGGCTTTGATCTTAGTATATATACCTTTAACCCCAGCACTTAGGAAACTGAGGCAGGCTGGTAGTTCTCTGTGAGTCTGAGACCAGGCTGGTCTCCACAGTGAGTTCCAGGCCAGCCAGGACTGAATAGTAAGGCCCTGACTCAAAAGATTAAATTAAATTTAAAAATACTAAAATTAAAAGAAAAGGAAAGAGATATCTCTTAATTTACTAAGCGCCTGACAACCTGAGCTTGAGTCAGGCCAGTCAGGGCCAAAGCTTATCAGGTAATGTCATTAGCCAGCTCTGCTAGGGAGGAGGCATCAAAGCAGCTTCAAGGATCATCATCCAAAAGGCCAGGACTCAGCTGTGCTGGCTTAAGGAGATCACCGGGGGGAGGACAGGGCCCTTCTCATCAGACTGGAAGCCTGCCACATGGGACGTGGGTGACAAGACTTCTTATCCTAACAGTCACAGTGAACGCCACAGAATGCCATGGCTGGAAGCCAGGAAGTGCTGCAAAGAAAGACTCTAATGGCTGTTGAGCACCCCCTCCTAGGGTTGTTCTGTCTGTGAGCTGAAGAAAAGAGGCAGGGCCAAAGCCATGGTGCGATGTAATATGGCTGATTTTGCATGGTGGCAGTGTGTAATACAGGTGTCTTTGCATGCTGGCTGGCTTCCTGCATCTGAGGGAAACATTTGATCTCACTTCTAAATTATCATAATCTCCAAAGATAAAAATCCCTTAGGTTGTGGCACTTGTCCTATGGTCCTATGAGGTCTCCAAACCCTATTCTGTCTCTGTCACCAGTCGGTGGGCAGGAAAGCCTCCGAACAAATGAACACTGAATTACTGTCTCAGCTTAAAGTTCACTGAATAATACAAGTCCGCTTTCCAGTTTTATTCCTTCCTTCCTTCTTTTTTCCTTGAGTCAGGGTCTCACAACGTGGCCTCGGCAAGGCAACCTCAACCTCACAGAGCTCTGCCTGCCTCTGCCTTCCCGGTGCTGGGTTAGAGGTGTGCAGCCCCATGCCCCGGCCTCCAGTTATATTCCTAAGAAAGGGAACGTTCCTAGGAGGTGCGACTTCATATGACAAGCCAAGAATTTGGTTTATATAAAAAATTAGTGTTCTAAAAAAAAACCCAAAAACCCCTCAAAACAATTTTCACATGCTAAGGTGTGGGTGACACTGGAGCTTTGCCAACAGAGAACAAATAGAGTAGTAATGATTAAAACCATAGGGCAGTCACTCAGGAGAGAAGAGAGAAAATGGGGTTCTCTGTTACTGCTCCAAATCCCAACACACAGCGATACACAAGTGTGAAGTGTGGACAGAGAAAAAAAACATCCAAGTGCCAGGCTGGGCCGTAGTGGACACACCATTAATCCAGCACTCGGGAGGCAGAGGCAGAGGCAGGCAGATCTCTGAGTCTGAGGCCAGCCTGGTCTACAGGGTGAGTTCCAGAACACACAGGGCTACACAGAGAAGCAGCAACAACAACAACAACAACAACAACAACGACATCCATCCAGGCACTGTGGGGTCATGGGCCCCTGTTGGGAATCACAGCCAGGTGCAATGTCAACATTCCAAAGAGGACACAGATGCTACAGGCAGAGAGTGTCCTTGAGGCATTGGGGAATTTAACAAAGAACCTGCCAGAGACAAAGGCTTATCTCAGAGTCAGCGTGGGGAAGGCTGTTAGAAGAACAGCATTACCATGGCCTCTAAACTCTCAAGAGAAGCAGAGCCGGGAGACCACGGCAGAAAGTCCTGAAGCCCTGCTTTTCCCTTGACCCACGCGATGAGGCAGCCTGCTCTCCCTCTGCTGAGCCTTAGTTCTCCCTCTGGGGACAGATTAAGGTCACATCTTGCCAGAGATGAGAAGAATCTGACAGGAATAGCGCTGCTGGCAACGTGGTGGGACCACCAGCAGAGTCTGACGGCTAAGCTTGTTCCCCAGACGTCCCCTACTCCAAAGATATAAAATAAGGGTCCTCTCTGAAATGGGACAGATAAGTCAGCCAGTCACTGGACAAAGTAGGTGGGAATCCTATTAGCCATTGTCCTCCTGTCCCTACGTCCTTCTCTTTCATTTCTTCTAAGTATCTCGCTTCGAAGTCAAACTACAGCTCTGGGGAGGAAGTCCTGGCGAGAAAGACTTCAGATACCAATACCCATATGTCCCGTACCAGCCCAACAAACCAAACATGGTGCCGAACACTTTCTGGGTCAAGTCATGGAAATAAACGGCCGTGCACAGAAACATCCACACCCAGATGAAGGTCAGGACACCCAGGGCGACAACCAGGGTGGTGATGGCAGCGTGGAGATGGTGGCTGCGGTCCGTCTTCACCTCGTGCAGCACGGCCATCTCCTCCACGATCATGAGCGCACAGAAGGTCAGGAGGAAGGAGTGGCCCGAGATGTCAAAGCCATGCCAGAAGCCCCCTTCCCGGTGGCACTGCTGCTTGCTGCGATGCTCCTGTCTGATGCCCTCCAGGGCTGGAGAATGGTAGCAGCTGCCCGTGTAGTGCTCGATGTTGGAGAACAGAGCTGTGCAGATATACCAGATGGCTGTGCCCACGAGGAGGGTGCTCAACCGCCGCAGGACCAGGCTGGTCTTGCCTGTCAGGTGGTAGTTGGTGAGGACAATGAAAGGCAGGAGGAGACAGACTGTCCAGGCCCAGGCCAATTTAACAAAATACCTGACAGAGGGGAAAGCGCAGGTGAAGACCAGACTTGGCTCCCAAGGGAAGTTATTTAAAACCCACCGAAGCTGTCCATCCAAACAGCTATGCCCTCTTTTATTCCTTAATACATGCTTACACAGCCTTTATTCCCTAAGTACTGAAACCAGTTAGCCCGTGACTCTGTAAGGTGACACTGAGCCATATAGATATATCATGCCCAAGTGGAGGTCATAGTGGTAAGATTGAAGTTCAAATCCAGGACTCAAAATTTTTCAGTCGGCCGGGCGGTGGGGGCGCACGCCTTTAATCCCAGCACTTGGGAGGCAGAGGCAGGTAGATTTCTGAGTTCGAGGCCAGCCTGATCTACAAAGTGAGTTCCAGGACAGCCAGGGCTATACAGAGAAACCCTGTCTTGAAAAACCAAAAAAAAAAAAAAAATTCCAGTTAGCTTACTTTCTCAGGAAAGCAATCACTGAGCGTCTATCAAATGTCAGATGTGTTCACACACATTCAGTTAGCTGAGGAGGAAGGGGTCTGGGTCTTTTTTTTTTTTTTTTTTCTCAGTATAGTCCAAGCTGTCTCAAACTGCCTATGCAACTGAGGATAGTCTTGAACTCTGGACCTTCCCGCCTCCACCTCTCAAGTAGTGCCATTATAGGCACCACACCCAGTTCTATGTGGTGTTGGGGTTCAAACCTGTGTGCATGCTACGAAAGCACTCTATCAATTGAGTTGTATGGCCGGCCTTCATTTGACCCATTTCACAGATAGCTCTGGGGGCTCAGAAAACTGAACTTTGCCAAGGCCACATACATAACAGCAAACAGATTGAGCCACACGTTACACAGCTCCAAAGTTCATGTCTTTTCTACCACACTCGTGTTCTTTTCTACAAAGCTGATAAGTCTTATGAGGAAGAGCCTTACCGGCCAGAGAGATGGCTCTGTGGTTAAGAGCACTGACTGCTCTTCCAGAGGTCCTGAGTTCAATTCCCAGCAACCACATGGTGGCTCACAACCACCTGTCATGGGATCTGATGCTGGTGTGTCTGAAGACAGCTATAGCGTACTCGTATACATTAAATAAATCTTTAAAAGGAAGAAAGAAAGAAAGAAAGAAAGAAAGAAAGAAAGAAAGAAAGAAAGAAAGAAAGAAAGAAAGAAAGAACGAGAGCTTTACTTCAAGCTACAAGGCCAGGGTTTAAATCCTGACTCTGTCTTTAGGCCTCGGTTCTCTCAGCTAGAAAAGCCTAGGGCACCAAGCCATTCTTAAAATCTCTTCCAGATCCAGTGAGTCACTGCCAGTTCCCTCCCATTAACCAGCATCGTGTCTTGGAACAAAACATTAGAATCCATGGCTACCCCTAAACAATTGGTGTGCCAGGCTGCTAGGCCCCTGGTTCATTAGGCCAGATAAAGCAACATCTGCCATGTCTGCCTCCTCTGTGCTCGTGAAAGGTGGCTGACCTGGAGATCTGAGCAGAAAACACACGCCAAAGAGATCTGGAACAACTACCACCCTTACTCTCTATTCTTAGACCAGCCACTATGGGTGGGTAAGGTTGAAGGTGGGCCAAGGACAGGACACTTCTTCCCTAGGTTCCAGTAGTTTCTCAGACACCACCAAAGGGCCTGTTACTAAAACCTTCACAGGCTTGACAAGGAAAGCCTTGTTAAAGCCAAGGTCTGTCAGAAACCTGACCCAGTTGCCCAAACCGGGTTTAACAAGAGAGAGGCAGAGTCTCCGCAAGCTGGAGCATTAAGCTCACATGGATGGAGCAATTTCATCTTCCAAACTCCCCGTCTAGCTCCAACGGAGTGCTGTGCAGTAAACTTACGATGTGTTTCTAAAGGACTAGGAAAGAAATAAGTGGAGTTTGAGAGATGTCCCAACGAGATCGGCTGGGGTTGTTGTTTTCCTGGGTGACTGCCATGCACTTTAGAGTACTGAGAAAGTCCAAGGAGATCCAGGGGAAAGGTCACCAGAGAGCGAAAGGTTTCACGCTTGCTTCTACCAGCATGGGGCAGGGAGGGCAAAAGCTCTCGGGGTGGTAGGTGGGTCTAGAGGTGGTCTTTAAGTCAACGGTGGGATTTTTGCCACAGTGGTTAGGAGAGGGGTGTCTGACTAGCGGGCAATAGGAAGGTGACATCTCCCCAAACAGGACAGAGGCGAGCGCCTAACTCTGGGGGCGGGGGAATAGCCGCTCCAATGTCACTTATAACCCACCCGTCACCGACTCGATCCTCCTATCGGAATGCTCAAATACTAGGCGCGAGTGTCACTCGCTTTCCCAGGGTCCCAGCGTCGCGACACGCGCGCGGACGCGGCTGTCAAGACAGGGCTCCCTCCCGATGACTCGCCCGCCCCAGCATCCAACTGGCTTCTTGGGGCGCGGGGCCCCGGAGCCCGATGCACTCACACGTTGAGGACGTTGCGCTTGTTGCTGAGGTAGCTCTCGGGCAGCGGGGACAGCTCCTTGACGACCGAGCCCGTCAGCATGGCGGCCACCAGCGCCCAGGGCAGGTGGCGCCGCACCGACGCCCTCACCAGCGTCCCGCGGAGAAACCACGCACAGCGCTCCAGGTGCTCCATGCCGGTCCTTCTCGGCCACCGTCCACCTCCCGGAGCCTTCTCGGCCACCGTCTTGCCCTTCGCCCGAGCTGGTACCACCACATCCCCTCTGGGCGCATGCGCGCTGCCCGCAAGCTCCGCCCCCTAGGGCGTGTCTCCCTCTAGTGGCCACGATGGGTCTCTGCAGAGCGCTGGTCTGCATTTACCTGCGCTGCTTCCACTCATCGCCCCCAAGCTGCAGGCTGAGGTCACTGCAGGCTGCACTTTGCCTGGGCAACCTGCTCCCCTCGTGTTTGTGGGATGGGGATTCTCGCTTTCTTTATCTGCGGAACAAACAAGAGACCCACCTTTCTTAAGAGCTAGTTTGGGAGTTCCGTATATTTGGTCAGATATAGGGTTTTTCAGATGAGATCTCTTTGCAAAGTCATTACTAAATTTAAATCTCATTTACTTGTTTTGTTTTCAGACTGGGTTTCTCCAAGTAGTCCTGGCTGACTTGGAACTCATTCTGTATAACCAGGGTGGCCTCGAACTCAGAGATCCCCTAAACTTGGCCTCCAGACTACTGAGATTAAAGTCATGTACCACTTCGGATTTTGAGACAGGTAGGGCACTTGTTGCCAAGCCAAACAACGTGGATTCAGTCCTTGGGATCCACACTGTGGAAGGCAACTCCCATACGTTGTTTTCTCTCTCTCTCTCTCTCTCTCTCTCTCTCTCTCTCTCTCTCTCTCTCTCTCACACACACACACACACACACACACACACAATAAATAAATAAATAAATAAATACAGATAGATAAGTAAATAAATGTAAGAATGAATCAGCTGAAAAAAAAAGAATGAATCAGCTGTGTTGTTGACCGAACATCTTGGGTACCCCAGGTTTACAGAGCTCATATGAGGTACTGGTGACTCAGTCACTCAGTTTTGTCCCTTAGCTAAGCTCCTAGCCCGTAACACTAGGTGTCAAAGTCAGGGCTTCCCAACCGTAGGTTCTTCCTTAGTCACTGTAGTTTATAGATTAGCACTTTAAAGTCAAGGTGAAAACTCAAACCCATCACTTTCTAATTATTTTACTATGTTTTATTATTATTTATGTTCTTGTTTGTCTATTTTGAAACGGGATCTCTTTACGTGACCCTGGCTGGCCTGGAACTCACTTTATAGAGAGGGCTGGTTTTGAACCTGTGCTCTCTTCCTGTCTCGGCCTCCCTCTTGGGTGCTGGGATTACAGGAATGTCCCATCACATCTGGTTTATCTCTGCCTGAGCCTACCTGCATCCATTGCCTCCTGGGTACACCTCTGTGCTCTCTTCCCCCTCCTGTGATATCACACAGGAAGCTTGAAGCCAGCCACAATAGGAGTATTTGCACTAAGGAAATTGGCAAGTGCTACAAATCAGGCCGGTGCTCTGTCATCGACTGTCTTCGTTGAGCTGTGATTCCCTTGGTCAATGTGTGGTTGAACTGAAATCACAGGTGAGCCGTGGAAACAAATGTCCAGTAAAAATCAACAACATTGTAAGCACCAGTGAGTTATATTTACAGTGAGGAGTGCCATGGGAGCTGGGGCTATAGCTCAGTTGGTAGGATGCTTGACTAACGTGCACCAAGTCCTGGGTTCAGTGCCTTGCACTGCATAAACTCTGGGTGGTAGTACTTTACTGTAATCCCCAGCACGCCAGAGGTAAAGGAGACCACTCTTCTAAAAACAAAAACAAAAACAAAAAAAGTGTTGTGAATTTCATTGTCTGTAAGTCATGTACACCACTCTCTATATTGAGAGGTTTTTATTTTAGAAAATTCTTAATAAATGTATGTATGTATATACTGATATATTTTCTTCAGGAGAGCTCATTATATTACACATTTATCAGCAAAACACTGTCTGCACGCACATATAGTACACAGAGAGACATGCAGGATCTCAGCAATTCTGTATGTTAATAGATGTATAGTTTTAGTACCTACTTTATGACATTCATGATAGAACATGCGTCTACCATGTGTGAGAGGCTGTGATCTTTTTTTTTTATACTCAACTACACAACTCGTTTAATTTTTTAGAACATCCTGGTGAGTCTCACGTATAATCTCAGTACTTGGAAGGAGGTCGGGAGACCCTTGCAGATTGGAAGGCAGCCTGGTCTAGATGAGGAATTCCAGGGCAACGAGGACCTATGTTCAATAACTGGCACTAAAAACCAACCAAACAAACAAAAGCTTGTCATGACTCACTGTTTATTTTACAATAGCACATGAGAAGCATTGAGGTTGAAATGTTAAGACATTGACGTGCAATGCCCTTGCCTTCCCACCAGAGGGGGATAGAAGACTACAAGCAGGTGATGGAGAGAAGGCTCAGGGGTAGTGTTCACCATGGGAGTGTGGGGACTTCTGAGTAGGCCACCAGCACCCACAGAAACAGCCAGGCACCGTGGTGTGCCTATGTAATTCCAGCTCCGGAGACTCAGAGACAGGAGGGTCCTTAGGGTTGGCTAGCAGCAATCCTAGCAGAATCAGTGAAGTCCAGGATCAGCAAGAGACCCTGCCTCAAAAACTATGGTGGAGAACAACTGAGCAAGATATCTAACGTTAACTCATTGACCTCTGGCCTCTGTATGTATGTGTGTGTGTGTATGTATGGACTCACATGTGCACACACGGGGTGGGGGCAGGGATGGGAGAGGAAGAGAGGGAGAGGGAGAGGGAGAGGGAG
>NC_034592.1:145792583-145816783 GCF_900095145.1 Mus pahari
TTTTTTTTTTTTTTTTTTTTTTTTTTTTTTTCCGAGACAGGGTTTCTCTGTGCAGTCCTGGCTGTCCTGGAACACACTTTGTAAACCAGGCCAGCCTCGAACTCAGAAATCCGCCTGCCTCTGCCTCCTGAGTGCTGGGATTAAGTGACACAATTCCTATCAGAACTTTAATGTCATACTTCAGGGAAGTAGAAAGCATAATCCTAAAATTTCTTATATATGTGTTACCACTGTGTGCATCTATCTGCACATCCTGTGTATGCTTGGTACCACCAGTGGCCAGAAGAGGTCATTGCATCCCCTGAACTGGAGTTACAGATGGTATGTGGGTGTTGGGGATCAAACCCATGTCCTCTGGAAGAACAATAAGTGCTCTTATGACTGAACCATTTCTCTAGCTCTTTAATCCTAAAATTTCTATGGAATAATAACAACAAAATTAGCCAAGGCAGGCATGAGGCAAAAGAAGAAAGTTTATTATACCACCTGATTTCAAACTACATTATAAAGCAGTAGTAATCAAAATATTGTGGTACTGCCATAAAAATATATACCTTGACCTTCAGAATAGAAATGAGGAGCTGGAATGGATCTCAGTTGTCGGAGTGTTTGCCTAGCACACACAAAGCCCCGAGTTCCATCTCTGGCACCGCATAGCCCAGCGTGGCAACATACACCTGCCTGCAATCTTAGTGTGTTGGAGGTAGAAGCAGGAAGATGAGGAATTCAAGGTCATCTTTGGTTACCTAGTCAGGTCAAGGCTACCCCGGAATACAGGAGACCCTAGAGAGAAAGAGCATGGGGAATGGGGGTGGGGTGGGGAGAGAGGGAGAGAGGAAAGGAGGGAGAGAGGGAGGGAGGGCAGGCAGGCCAGGGTCCAGCCCAGCATCCAGTTCAGGTACCCAGGGAAAGCAGGAAAGCATAGCAGTTGGGGCCAAAAACTGACGACTCTGGCTATTTATTCTCTCTTTAACTCTTTGCTATTCTGTGGCCAAAAGCTGCTGATTTCTGTCAATTAACTCCCGGTGATAGCAGCAGAGGTTAAGAAAAAAAAGCTTAATTACTAGGGCTCTTTTCTCTCTTTCTCAAGAGAGAAACAATAAATGAGAGAGAAAAGAAAAAAGAAGGAAGATAGGAAGGAAGGAAGGAAGGAAGGAAGGAAGGAAGGAAGAAAGGAAGGAAGGAAGGAAGGAAGACAGGGACATGTATACTGGACGAAGCTGAAGAAGGCTACACTGTCATTTTTTAAAAAGATTTTATTTTATTTATTTTCTGTATATGAGTACACTGTAGCTGTACAGGTGGTTGTGAGCCTTCATGTGGTTGCTGGGAATTGATTTTAGGACCTCTGCCCACCCCAATTGGCCCTGCTCGCTCAGTCCCTGCTCACTCCAGCCCAAATATTTATTTATTATTATTATAAATAAGTACACTGTACTGTCTTCAGACACACTAGAAGAGGTCATCAGATCTCGTTACAGATGGTTGTGAGCCATCATGTGCTTGCTGGGATTTGAACTCAGGACCTTTGGAAGAACAGTCGGTGCTCTTGCCTGCTGAGCCATCTCGCCAGCCCCTACACTGTCATTTTATTGTAGTTCTTAGTTTTTATACTTTCTCATGATAATTGATCACATGGTTTCTAAGCATTTGTATATTTCATTCATTCACAGTAAGTTTAAGGCACTAGTTCATGTCATAGATCGATAAGACTTAAGAAATTACAGCAGAATTGTTTACTTGTCTTTCCATTAAGACCTGTACCTTAGTAAACCTTCATTATCTGATACTAGCTCCATAAGTTCATTATAAGTTTAAAGCAACACTTTTCATGTCATAAGTTAGTATGGTTTTGCCTTGTGTCTCATTATTTTGAAGTCTTGGATAGACAGACTAGTCTGTCATTTATTCTGTCTTTACACCTGTAATAAATTGCCCATTCCCAGTTTGTGACCTTTAGTTACCAGACAGTAGCCTCATGCCCTACCTAGAAGGAATGTTTTCCTTGATCATAAATCCTGCTGTCTTTTCCTAGTGGAATGGGCCTGTGACACATGAAGGTTTACGGAGCTCTGTTTGCAGCTTTTCTTCTACAGGGGGCTTGAGATTACTTATATCACTTTAGGAGTTCTATAAAAATCATTATTAGGGATTATGAAATCATCCATTTGTTTATATAGCATTACTACATGCATGAAAGTACATCTTCGTACTGATTCTGCGGGAGATCTGCCCAAGAGGGTGGGCAGATGCCCGGGAATCACTAGGCTTCATAATATTGACAGGAAAGAGATACCAGCAGCAAGAAGCAATCCTGGGGTTGCTTAGGACCCCAAGTCTCTTAGGACCCCGCATCTCAGAGTGCACCCATCGCAGCCGTTCAAAATGGTGGGCTGTCTCCAGAAAACTCACTTGCTTGCCGTAGTCTTTCCTAGATGGCTTCTGACAAAGAAAAAAGCTAGGAGAATCTGAGTCCGAGGCTAGCCTGGTCTACAGTCCCAGGACAATCAGAGCTACGTGGGGGAAAACCCTGTCTTGAAATCCAAAGCCCAAACAAACAAACAAAAAACAAGCCAGTTAACACTTTAGCATGGAGTGGGGAGGAGGTCACAAGCTCCTACTCCTAACAACTCTCGACAGTTGATGGCTTCTAGAGGAGGAAGAGCCAGTTTTCTTTACGGGTGTGGCTCCTGGTGGGTCAACCACGCTCTAGTGAATGGCCCCACACTCCTGAGCATAAGAGAAGAACAAAATGAACTTGGTGGGTAATTTTGTTTAAAGTGAGGATATGGGGTTGGGATGGGTGGGAAGGTGGACGGCACACCAGGGAGGATGGGGAAGTAAAGGGTGAATGTGTTCGAAATACACTGTATGAAAGAATTAATTAAAATGTTATTACTTTGAAAAAGAAAAACAAAGAAAGCCCAGAAATGAATTCATGTGAATAGTACTGGTTATTCATTAAAACCAAACCAAACCAAAACAAACCAAAACGCGCCAAGAGGTGGGCATGGTGGCACATATCTCTAGTCCCAGCACTTGGAGGCAGAGGCAGGCGGATCTCTGGGAGTTCGAGGTCAGCCTGGTCCTCAGAGTTAGTTCAGGACAGCCAGGGTTGTTACACAGAGGAATCCTGTCTCAAAATTCTTAAAGAACTGTAGAGAAGCTTGGCATGGTAGTGCATACTTGTAAAGCCAGCATTTTGTGAGGTGGAGACAGGCAAATCAGAAGTTCAAAGTCAGCTGATCACCCTAGGCTATATGAGACCCTGTCTCAAAACCTTCCCCTCTTGACAACATGGTTTAGAAATGACAAATCTATCCTGATTACCACCCCCACCCCCACCCCCCTACAACCCCACTCCGCCCCACCCCCGTGAGGTCAGGGCCCTCAGATTGCACTCATTTCCCAAAAGCTGGTCCCCTGAAACCTGTGCCTTCAGCAAGGAGGCCGCCGAGGGACATTTCTGATTCAATGCACACCTGCCCACCTGGCTTGAACAGAACTTGGTGAGGATGATGGTCCCAGCCCTCAGACCGGAAGCAGGAGGATCGTCCAAAGTTCACAGCCATCCTGGGTTACACAGAGTTCCAAGCCAGCGAGACCTTCTCTCAAAAAAAACCAGCTAACCAAATAAAAGCCATCTTTAAACCTGGGTCAGGCAGATAACCCTCCTTCTGCCCATCCCAACACCCCACCCCCTTGATCTGTTTTAAAGTAAATCAGCCTATGCTACCTGGTTAAATGACAACTTAAATATATATATGGAATGGGAGTCTCTCTAAAAGGCCCCATTTAAGATAAATCTTTTCTTTCTTTCCTTTTTTTAAAAAAAGACATACCTCATGTAGCTTGAATTCATTCATATATCTAAGAATGAGTTTGAACTCCAGATCCCCCGCCCCTGCTTCCTGAGTACTGGGATTCTAGGTCAGGATGACAACATTTGGCTCCTAAACTCTAATTTATAATTTATTTATTCTGATATTTATTTTCTGTCTCCCCTACTTGGATGCTAGAGCCAAAGAGTACTCTGTTACATTCACTGGTGTAGCCCAGTGTCTAGAACGGCATCTGGAGCTTACAAAGCAGTTAAACAATTGTGTCACTGAACAAATCAATCAATTACTGTTGGTACGGGGTCTTGCTCATGCTCAGTAAATACTCTTCCCTGAGCTGTATCCCATGTATAAAACCATTACTAGAGCTAGAAAGACTTGCTCAGCAGTTTAGAGAACCGGCTGCTCTTTCAGAGGAATTGATCACAGGATCCATTCCCTGCAGCTACGTGGCAGCTCATCTCTGTAACTCCAGTCCAGGGAATCCAACACCCTCATTTGGCCTTATGGGCACCCAGCATGCATATGGTAATACAGGAATGCATGCAGACAAAATACCCCCATAGATGATAGATAGATGATAGCTAGATAGATAGGTAAATAGATAGATAGATAGATAGATAGATAGATAGATAGATAGATGATAGATAGATAGATAGATAGGTAAATAGATAGATAGATAGATAGATAGATAGATAGATAGATAGATAGATAGATAGATAGATAGATAGAATCATTATGCAGTGAGCAAGGGGAAATTATTTTTGAGCTTTAAATAGATTCTTTACAGGTAGAAAATAAATAACCTCAAACAACAGCTACGGAATAATTACATCTTTCATCTCAAGGAGTTCCCACCATTAGGAATGGCTGTGGATGCTGCTCTGCGGTCCCTAGAGTCTGGAAGATGCTGAGACGAAACGTTGGGGTTTGGCGAGGTCAGCTTAGGCCCTGGAAGAGAGGGAAGAGCATGGCCAGCAGTCAGCCAGAGGAGCAGTGGGCAACAGTCGTTCCCGGAAGAGTGACCAGCCGTGCCCTTTTGTTGGCTGGCACCTATGAAATACTTCATTCAGATGGGGAGCGCGAGAGACGGCCAAGTGTACTCTCCCAGGAGGAGGCTCTCCTTGTCCACAGCTGCTGGCCAAGCAAGATGAGCACTCATTCCTAGCACTTCTGGAACTCTTTCTGCAAAGTGTCCCAAATTAGTCACCCCTGGCCACGGCTGGCTCTTTCTGATCCAAGGGAATAGCCAGCCACTGCCTGGAGCGTGGCACCTGAGTAAAGCTGGTGGTGCCCACCAGAGGGCAGATTTCTGGCCTTCCTAGCTAGAAAGCTGCACATTCTGTCTGTGCCTCCAACACACACACACAAACTTAGGGATCAGGACCACAGGGCAGGCGCTAAGAGTAGGACCCATCTTTGCCCATCGGCAGGCTGCAGGGAGAAGGGGAGGGGTATGTGCGGGATCCTCACCCTCACCCAAGCGGCTGTGTGGACTGCCTCCCAACCCAACCTCCTAGGGAGATGCCTCCTGCTGACCTCAGTCATTCTGGCAACCAAGGGCCCCACCCCCACCCCCCCCACCCCCCCATCCCCCCGGCCTAGGAGGAGGAACTGGCCTGGCCTGGAAGAGGTTGAGAAAGAGGCCAGCTTCTTGCCAGGATGGTGGCTCCCTGCAGAGTGAGAAGAGGAGGCATTGGGGGGTTGGGGGGGGGGGCTGGAGAGTTAGACATTGTTTCTTCACCTGGGCTGGGTTGGTGTGGAGGTGTCACATAGATGTGTTTGAAAAACAACTCATTAAACTCCATACTGATATCTCAGAAGTCTTGTATGCTATTTTATTTCACCAGTCTTCATTAAAACCCGTACATGGGCTGGAGAGATGGCTCAGTGGTTAAGAGCACTGACTGCTCTTCCAAAGGTCCTGAGTTCAATTCGCAGCAACCACATGATGGCTCACAACCATCTGTAATGGGATCTGATGCCCTCTTCTGGTGTGTCTGAAGACAGCTACAGTGTACTCATATACATTAAATAAATAAATAAATCTTTAAAAGAAGAAGAAAGAAGGAGGAGGAGGAGGAGGCGGCAAGGGTTACTGTTACCATGGCTACTTTTTGTCAGTCTGGGGACACAGAACACCCTTTGTTTAAAAAAAAAAAAAAAACACATACATAAGCAATCAATAACGACCATAACAAAATAAGAAACTCTCGGTAGGATAAAATACCTGTGTTTTAGGATTATGCCAGACACTGGGCTCAGTTTTAAGCTGTTCTAGATTGTTCCCTATGACATGAAGGCAGTGTAATCACCCCTCATTTAACAGATGGTCTGTGGCTCAACTGTCCCTAGAGGATCCCACGGTTCCTGTCCCCCCTACCTCCCCACCCCACCCCCGCCCTGGTGAATTCTTAGGGTCCAGCTGGGTGGTGGCTGCGGGCCTTGCAGGAATGTGCGGCTTGGTGACCAGGCAGGGGGCGCTGACGCCTGGGCTTTTCCGCTCCAGCTGCTTGGGCTTGGCGACACAGCACATTCCGTGGCCACACCTGACCTGAGTGATGCAGCTGTCCCAGACCAGGGCGAGAATTTCCTAGTCCTGCGGCCGCCAGCCCCGAGGGCATGGCCTTGACCCCGGACTGCAGGGACAAGGCATAGCGGGACTATGGAGCATCCCTGGGGCTCCCGGCTGATGGCTACCTCTCCCTGCGCAGCCACCAGTCACCCACACCCAGGGCAGGGCTCTAGCCTGCCCGCTCTGCTCTGCTCTCCGCCTCTCCTCTCTACCACCCCAGAGCAGAGAGAGCGGCTCTCTGACTTAGCCTCTGCAAACACCAGACTAATTGTCCACCGTCTGTCTCTCAGCAGAGCTGTTCTTAAATGGGGATGTGTCTGCGCCCTTCTCCAGAAGGTTCTGGGACTGTGGAAAATCAGACCTTTGGCGGGGGAGTAATGTGCAAAGCACCTTCCCTGCGTGGCTCAGCGCTGGTCTTACCTCCACCTTCGAACCTCAACCTGGCGCTTAGTTGTGGTCTAGGGCGAAGCACGGAGGTCTCCAGCTGAACTCCACAGACTTCCGCAGACTGGCTTTTGGACTCTCCAGCTCCCTCTCGGTCCCAGTATCCCCAAACCCCTCCCTAGCCTGGCCTTTCGGAGTGTTTCAGGGGAACCCTGTTACTTGAGGTGGTTCCTTCTCCCTGCCTGAGCCCCGACTCTCCCCAGCTGAGCACGGCTCCTTAAAGTTAATGAAGGATTTTGAAGTTTTTCTGGGCGGTGTGTTGGGGAAGGTATTTATATGTGGTTAAGAAGTGTATCTTAGGAGAATAAGAATGTCTCCCCATCCCCATCCCCTCTCACTTAGTAGCCCTGGAGCTTAGTAGCCATGTAGGCTGGCACTGAACTCACAGATCATCTTGCCTTTGATTCCTAAGTGCTAGGATTAACGGTCTGTACCGCCATCTCTCTTAAAAAAAATTTAGGGGTGTGTGTGTGTGTGTGTGTGTGTGTGTGTGTGTGTGTGTTCTCCTAGAGGTAGAGTGAGCCATGAGCTGCCCCATGTGGATATTTGTAACCAAATTCTGGTCTTCTACAAGAGCAGTAAGTACTCTTAATTACTGAATCATCTTTCAGCTCTAGTGTATGAACCTGGGATTTCCTTGGGATTTTTAATTCTATTCTTATTGACAAAATACTGTATTTTTTTTTTACAGTAGATAGATTTACATTAGAAGATAGAGGCACATACATGTTCATCCGTGGCCTGCATGTGGAGGTCAGAGGACACCCTTCAGGAGTCACTCATCTCCTTCATGGTTTTTGAGGATGGGACTCAGGTAGTCAGGCTCGCAGCAAGTGCCTTTGCCCACTGAGCCTTCTTGCCAGTGCAAGAGAGAATTCTTTTAGACTGAGGACATAGGTCAGTGGTCATCCATTTTCCTAGCATGCATGAAGTTCTGGGTTTGCTCTTCAGCACTGTAAGCAAACAAACAAACTACATGAAAGAATGGAGAGGACAGACGCCTGGCATATCAGAAAGTGTCTGCCTACCCCAAGCACGAAGACCTGAGGCAGGACTCCCAGTACCCATGGAGAAAGTTGGGCATGGCTGTACTTGCCTATAACCCTGTCACTGGAGAGGCTGAGGCAGGAGAACTCCTGGGACTTCCTGGCCAGCCAGTCGAGCTGAATGTAAGTTCCAGGTTGAGTGAGAGAGAACATCTCTAATGAAGAGGTAGAGCCAGGCAGGGAAGCTCAGGTTCCTATGCCCAGCACTAGGGAAGCAGAGGCAGGAGAGCTCTGTGAGTTCGAGGCCAGCCTGGTCTACATAGTGAGTTTCAGGAAAGCCAGGGCTACACAGTAAGACCCTATCTAACAAACAAACAAACAAACAAACAAAAGAGATAGAGTTCAAGAAAGAAAACCACTGTCAATCCCTATCTACCTACCTACACACAGACACACAGAGACACTCACACACAAAAAACGCACAGAGATACTCAGACACACAGAGACACACATGCACACATAAGTCAGACAGCACTCAAGACAATGAATTAATAAACAAGAATATAGAGATGCTAATTACTCTGATTTAATCACTGTATTTTATATATTTATATCAAATTATCCCACGATAATTTTATTTTTCAAACTAAAAGATCACATCCTATGCATTTAGCTAACTAATGGATTAAAATAGCTTGCCATCACCTCCTGCCTCTCTGTACCCCCAAAGCTCTCATCTCTGTAACCCTCAATCAGCTGGACCACCCTGAAGGTCAGTCTACAGGATCCCAGGGGATTCATTTGAACCTTTCTGTCATGGCTGACACTGAACAGCCCCTGTTTCCTCTGTTAACCAGTATCTTTCTCACTGGATTTCTACAGTGAATAAAAAAGCACCTTTTCCTTCTCCCAGTACTGAACCTAGGGCCTCGAAGATGCTAGACAAGTGTTCTACCACTGACCTATATCCTCAGTCCGATTTTCATTAAAACGCGCGCGCGCGCGCGCGCGCGCGCACACACACACACACACACACACACATTACATTTACTTATTTATTCTGTGTGTGTGTGTGTGTGTGTGTGTGTGTGTGTGTGTGTGTGTGTGTGTGTGTTGGGGGGTATGTCAAAAGACAACAACTTGCAGGAGTTAGTTTTCTCCTATTATGTAGGTCCCAGGGAAAGACGTCAAACTCCAGTTATTCAGCTTGGTGGCAAGCCCCTTTACCCACTTTACTATCTCACAGGCCCCTCTTTTCCCTTTTTTTGAGATAGGATCTCACCAAGTTCAAGGCTAACCTTAGCATCTTAGCTCCCTGCCTTGCTCCTCCAGAGTAGCTACAGTTATAAGACTTCTGCCAGCAGGCCCAGCTTGGTAGCACCTATTTCTTGTTCCCATTTCACAGATGAGGAAAGAGTTCCAGAGAGGGCCTAGGACTTGCAGTGGGCTGTCGTATGGCGCTCTAGATGCTGAGATGCTGGGCCTCACCTACTAGACCAGCCGTTCTCAAGGGTGGGTTAATACCCCTTTGACAAACCTATATCTCCAGAAAAAAATAAATCTATCTACATTACAATTCATAACAGTAGCAAAATTACAGTTATGAAGTAGGAATGAAAATGATTTTCTGGTTGGGATCACCACAGCATGGGGAGCTGTTGAGCAGTAGGAAGGTTGAGAACCACAGCACCGGACACCATGCTTCCCTCTGAGAGGCCCACTGGGGAGGTCACGCTGCCCCAGGTGCAGAGAGGGCAAAGGGCGGGGCTGTGGGACCCAGAGGGTTTTATTTAAGTATATTTATTTGCAAAGTCACCAGCTACTGTGAGCTGCTGTGAGCCTCTCCAGTCCCCCTCCCTAGGTCAGGGACGGTCACCAGTAACCTCTCTGTCCTGCTGTTCTGCAGGCCCAGGCCTGGCTGCAGGTCAAATCTTGGAGTCCAGATGTACTTGCCTGGTGCTTCAGGCGGTTGCCTCTCTCTTTGAAGCTATGTTTTCAACTGTTAAGAGAAGATTAACATTCCTGTACATAGCGAAGGCAGTAACAGGTGGGAAATGTGGCTGTCATTGTCGTTGTTCAGCTCTCTGAATTGTAAAATAACACAAACACAAAAAGTTAAATACAGTCTGGGGATGTTGCCCATTGGCTCACCAGCACAGTGCTTACCTAGCACGCTGTGCACAGAGCCCTGGGTCCCATCTCAGCACTAAACATGCATGGAACGGTGGTCCAGAACTAGAAGCAGAGGGATCAGAAGTCCAAGGACATGTTTAGCTACATATATTGAGTTCACGGGCAGCCTAAGCTACTTGAGACTGTCTCCAAAACAAACCACGAAATCCAACTGTGGGGACTGGCAAGGATGTGTCTGTGTATACTTGGCACCTTCCATCCACCCTGATAGCCCAGGTTTATCCCTGGGACCTACATGGTGACCAGACACACACAAAATAAATAGATAGATAGATAGATAGATAGATAGATAGATAGATAGATAGATAGATATAAAAGATGTTAAATCAGTTGTGGGGCATGTAACCTAAAGTGTTATTGGGAGGAAAGCTGCTTTGTAGCCACTAATTCTAGTCAAGATGTAGAAGCCCCTTCAGTGTTTCACCACAAAGCTTTCAGAATGTTTCCTAGAATTATCATTATTTTTTGCTGTACTTCTCTTTATAGCTTTGTTGCTTTTGGACATATCCCTAGTCAGTAGCGTGTCTTTTTTGTTGTTGTTTTCTCAAACAGGGTCTCATGAAGCCCAGGCTGGCCTTAGAGTTTACTGTAATTGATGCTGGCCTTGAATTCTTGATCCCTCTGCCTCCCCCTACAGAACACCAAGATTATAGGTATGCACCACCTTGCCTGGGATGTAGTATATCGTCTTATCCATGTAAAAAACCTATTGTATTTATGACCTTAATTAAACTCTGTGAGTTACAACAAAACACATAGAAGTGGGAGTGAAGGGCTGGAAAGATGGCTCAGTGATTAAGAGCATCGTGTGTTCTCCTAAGGTGTCTCAGTCAGGGTTACTGTTGCTGGGATGAAACACCATGACCGAAAGCAACCTGGAAAGGAAAAGGTTAATTTGGCTTACGATTCCATATCACACTCTTCATTATCAAAGAAAGTTAGGACCGGAACACAAACAGTGCAGGAACCTGGAGGCAGGAGCTGATGCAGAGACCATGGAGGGATGCTGCTTACTGGCTTGCTCCTCATGGCTTTCGCAGCCTGCTTTCTTATGGAACCCAGGACCACCAGCCCCAGGTGGCATCACCCATGATGGGCTGGGTCTTCCCACTTCAATCACTAATTAAGAAAATGCCCTACAGGCTTGCCTACAGCCTGATCTTGTGGAGAGATTTCCTCAGATGTTCCCTCTCTGATGATTCTAGCTTGTAACAAGTTGACATAGAACTAGCCAGCACACAGAGTAACCGGGTTCAATTTCCTACACCCACAAGGTGGCTCACAACCATCTATAACTCCAGTCCCAGGCATTCCCACACCCTCTTCTGGTCCAAATGGAGGACTGACATACCCACAGACAAAATTACACATAAAACAAACAAACAAATACATAGTTTAAAAACAGGGAGGAGACTTGTTGAGAGAAGGGGTTCAGTGGGAGTGGACTGGGGTTAGAGAGGCAGATGGGGGGTGAGGTGACCAGAATACATAGTATGTACATATAAAGTCGTCAAAGAATAAAAATCTCAATGCTGTGAAACCGGGGAGATGGTAGCAAGGTTAAGAGCATTTGTGGCTTACAACCATCTGTAACTCTTCTTCCCAGAGACCTTCACACAAATAAAATCTTTAAAATCTTCCCCCCCCCAGAGTAGCAAAAACAAACAAACAAACAACCCCCAAGGCCCCCCAAAAAACATACCCCCCAAAAAACCAAACCTAACAAACAAAACCAAAACCAAACCTCCGGGGAGACCAAAGCAGGAAGATGGCTGCAGTTTCGAGGCCAGGCTGGGATAAACAGCAAAAATCCTGTTTCTAACAAACAAACACAAACAAAACCCTGGAGCTTTTTCTGTTTCTAATGGCTGCACTCCTGCTTCTTGGATCTGGGGTGACAGCTCTGAGCTATAGTCTGAAGCCTGCCAGCTCCTGTAGACTGTCCTTGGACATGCCATCCAACCTTTCTGAGTCTCTTCTCAACTATAGTCAGAGGATGTCTGAGGGCCTCTCTGCCTTCTGGGCCCCTCTGCCCAGCAGCAGTCTCCTGGCCCACACTCTTGTTTCAGATACATCCTTGTGCTGGGGAGTGGGAGAGACCTATGCTAGACTCCTGTTTCCCAGGGGGCAAACTGCTTAGCCTCTCTGAACATCCACGTAGTCAGCCGGAGAGCAGGGATGCTGATATCGTGAAGATGGAGTGAGCCGTAACAGGCCTGCAGGTATACAGCATTTAGACCCTGCCATCCCCCATATGCTCTGTAAAGGTTGACTATTGATATGGTTATTAGCTGTTATTATAACTATTGTCAGCTTGTCCTGTGACAGGCATTTCAGTGAGGGTCTTAGGTACTAACTCAGGCCAGGGAGATGGCTCAGTGGGTAAGCCTGACCACCTGAGTTGGTCTCTGGTTGGTCTCTGGGACTCACACGGTAGAAAAGAGAGTTGATTCCTACAGGTTGTTCTCTGACCATCACAGGTGTGCTGTGATAAATGTAATTAAATCTTTTTTTTTTTTTTTTTTTAGATAGAGTGTCACCCTGTTGATATTTGATCATACTGTGAACCCCGAGATTGTGTTGTTTACTGGAAAAAAAAAAAACCTGTTTCTAGTTGTGGTGTGGCTCAGCCTTAGTACACACCTTTAATCCCAACCAATGAAGGTAAAGTTAGTTTGTAGAAGGAAGCACCCGTGTTTGAAAGTGATGTCTGAGTGGCAGACAAAGTGACGAATCAGAGAAAGATTGATAGAATAGGATATGCCCATTTCTCATGAAAACAGACAGGAGAAAGGGGGCTACTTAAGAGCGCACCATAGAAAAAAGAGGAGAGGGGAGAGGCAGTTTTACTGGGAAAGCTTTACAGAGATAGATTGAAGAGAGAACAAAGTAGACACAAGGGAAGACAGAATGAGCCAGAGAATGAGAAGAAGCCAGAAGCTTAGAACAGATTGCAAGAGTCAGTTTGAGGTCAAGCAGAGCAATTCAGGAGAGGCAAAGAGAGAGAAGCTGGGTTAAATCAGTCAGCTTGGAGAGGTGTTTGAGCCAGAAGAGCTGAGTTGAATCTGCCAGCCAGAGCTCAGAAAGAACAAGAAAGGGTGAGCTTAGTCAGCAGTAAGTCAGAGGTTGAAAGCATTCTAGGCCTAGATAAGACTGTACAGAGGCTAGAAGCTTCCAGGACTAGGCCTGGGTTAGCAGAAGGAGGCAGCAGCCTCAGAGATGACAATTATTACAGGAGAATAAATATATTGTCACTGTAGCCCTAGCTGACCGGGAATTCACTCTGTATCCCAGGATTGCCTTGAATTCAAAGCCTGCTTCTAGCTCCTGGGTGCTGGAATTAAAGCTATGTGCTACCGTGCCCGGGCTCCGCCTGATTCTTTTATTATTTTTAATTCTCTCTCTCTCTCTCTCTCTCTCTCTCTCTCTCTCTCTCTCTCTCTCTNNNNTGTGTGTGTGTGTGTGTGTGTGTGTGTGTGTGTGTGTGTGTGTTATGTGTATGTGCTGCAAAGCTCAGAGAAGCCAAATGATCTCCCAGGAGCTGAAGTTCCAGGCGGTTGTGAGCCACTCACCATGCATGCTAAGAACCAAACTCGTCCTCTGGAAGAATGGCGAGCACTCTTAACCACTGAGCCCTCTCTCCAGCCCTGTGGTTCCACTTTCTAGATAAAGAAACTGAGACACAGAATGACTGAGTAGCTTGCTGGTGGTCACACAACTTGGAATTGTTGGGGCTGGGCCAGTAACCTAGGCTGTCTGGATTCAGCCTGCCCTGTGACCCACCAGATTACATAGCCTCAAAGACCAGTCTCTGGAAGAACTTCCCTTCATTTGCTCCAGCCCAGAGAAGGCAAGAAGCTGAACCCAGCAGGAATAGAAGCCATTGAGAGAAAATAACCCAAAAGCTCTTAATCCGGACCACCCCTAATTATTTCCAGCCCTACCCTGGCTATTTATTTCTTCTGAAAATCTGCCTCACGGAAACAGATCAGCCTTATCCAGAGCAAAGAAGGCCTTAGTGCACTCATTTGTAGAATAGATGCATCTCTGCCTCAGACATGCCCTGTGTGCTGGAACCATTGATGCTAAGCTCGAAAGCAAGGCTTGGGCACTTCCCGTGGGAGTGGTCAGGGTTGGGCAGCCAGCAGGGTTTGAATATAACTGGACAGTTCTCCGTCCTCAAGAGCTAGGGCTTTCTGTGTCTGTTTTCTTGCCCAACGGTGGGAAGGCCCTGCTCAGTTCAGGGATTGCAGCCTCCCACAGTCTTCTTTAGTTTCCAGTGGGTCATTTCAGCAAGCTGGGGATGCTGTGGCTGGGGACATGGCTGCAGCAGGAGAATGTCTGCTTTGGCAGCTGTGTTGTCTGGGCTGTGGAGGAGCAGTCTGATGGCAGCCTGAAGCTAGGATTTCAAGTGTCTGAAGGAAGACCCGGTTTGAGTGGGCCAGCCCAAGCGTTCCTGCACCACCAGCTAGGCAGGGACTTGCCACTTCCCGACTTGCTTCAGCCTGGGGTGTTTTCCTTAAAAACAAAAACAAAACAAAACAAACAAACAAATAACAACCCAACCCAACCCAAACCAAACCAAACCAAAACACACTTCTTTTTAGCTTTTTATTATTTTATGTTTGTGAGTGATTTGCCTGCATGTATGTCTGTACATCACTTGTGTGCCTGGTGCCCTAAGAGGTGGTAAGTAAGCCTCCATGTGGGTGCTGGGAATCGAACCCAGGTCCTTTACAATAGCAAGTGCTCTTAACCACTGAGCCAACTCTCCAGTCCAGCCTGGGGGTTATTTATCCTTTTCCCTTTTACACACATCCTGTAAGTGTGACTCTCCTCGTATGGAAGGAATGATGGTTACTTGTTCAGAATATGAGCAACCAAAGAGGAGGAAAATGAATGCCAAATCTACACCATCAGCAACTCAGAGACCAGTGGAGAAATCACATCCACGCACGTATGTATAGTCACGAGTATGCTCATGCAGGCACCTGGATGTACATACTATGACACAGAAGCCCGCATGCCTATGTAGGTACAACTGGACTAGCACTCACATGACACACAGGTGCAGACAGTTAAATAAGAACATGTATGAACATGCATGCACACACCCACAGGAAACACACTGTGTGCCAGCTGCCGTTGTAGCTCCACAAACAGTGACTCATTGGCTGTCACAACAGCTTGACGAGGCAGGTGAGGAGGCAGGTGTCTCTAGTCTCTCATCTGTACCAGCGAGGATAAAACAGTTCAGCAAATCGACTGCTCATGGGCTCTTAGCAGGGAGTGGAATGACGGGGTCTGAAGTGCTTTGTTGCACATGCACACGTGTGCGCGCATGCTCGCACGTGTGTGTGTGTGTGTGTGTGTGTGTGCGCGTGCGCGCACACACACACACACACACCCCATGCTGTTTGAGTGGGGTTCATCTCAGACATCTGTATTTTGTTGGCTACAGAACAGAACATCATTTGTTCATGCTAACAGGGCTCACGCTAACAGACTTGGATTTGAACCTAGGCTCTACTGAATGCGCCTCTAGGGGCTTCAGAGTCTTCCTTTACAGAATGGTACAGAGAGGGGTTGTGGTGCCTGCCTCTGAATGTTGGCTGAGCTTGAGTGTCTAAAACTCTCATCCCAGGGTGTGGCACATGTTAGATGCTCATATCTGGGCCACCGTCATATCTGCCCACTCTGAGGCTAAGGGGCTTCCTAGGGTGAAGTCAGAACTTTCTCCTGCTGCCTTGTTCTACAAGGGTCTGGCAAGTAGAGGTTTCTCCTGGGTCTGGGATCTCCCTGGGTGCATGGGCATCTCCTTCCAGGATCCCTACCCCGTTACTCTATCTCCACCCAACTGGCAGCTCAGCCACAGCCCCTACACATTCCAGATGGCAAAGGGACCAGGAGGAGAGAGCTGGAGAGGAAAGCCCACAGAAGAGGCAGGCGGAGCCTCGCTCTCTGAATATGCTGGCTGGAGAAGGAGGGGGCTGTTAGCCGAGACGTCAGAGGCCATCACTCCCTGGGGACCTTAAAGTTACTGCACTACCAGAGTATTTGCAGAGGTCCCCTGACTTCTCCACCACCTCCTGCCACCTCCTGGGGCCACCTGTTCTGGGTATGTGCCTCCCAGGGAACCTGATGCCTGGTTTCCCCTAGCCTTTCCTGCCCTCCTCTCCTCTCCTCTCCTCTCCTCTCCTCTCGATTCTATTTCCCTTTGCCTCTATTTCTGTCACGTTTTCTTTTCATCATAACTCTCTGCTCCTCCTCCGCCCCGTTTCTTTCGAATCCCTTTTCTCGATCTCCTTTTGTTTGCCTCTCTTTGTCTTTTTCTCTGACCTCCGATGGCTTCTCTGCCTCTGTCATCTTCTTCCATCTGACCTTCCCATGTCACCCCGTCCATCCTGAGGCCGCTGCACTCAGAAAAGGGCCTGTCCTGCTTCTGCGGGCATCTACTGAGCCCAACATTATGGGATTGGTAAAGAGGGCATTTGGCCAGAGGGGATGGCCGTCTGTCTCCCTGGCTTTGAGGTGGTGGCACCTTCCCACTCCAGAGCCCAGTCTGAATTAGCCACTGTCTGGGCACTTCTCATCACCTAACCCACTGAGTCCAGGGAGCAAGGAGGAAGAATTGAGTATCGGGACGAGAGCTGGGTCAGAGGATCTCTGCCAAGTTCCCAAGGAGCATCCTCCAGACTGGCAGTGCTCAAGGAGAATTCTCAGGGTTTGGCCTTCTCATACCCACCTCTTCTAGGCAGCAGCTCTAACTGCACCAGACAGGTACAACATCCCAGACAGCTATGCCTCTTCTGTCCAGCATCGTGGGCCTCACAGGCCTTCTCCTTTGGATGGGTCACACAGTGGGAGCCTTACGGATGCCCAACACCACACTGGTCCAGGGCCGACCCAAGAACATAGCTGTGTGGCCCCTGTCTGGCTTGGGGGTGCCCCGGCACCGCCGGAAGCGCCACATCTCTGCCCGGGACATGAGCGCCTTACTGGATTATCACAACCACATCCGGGCCAGCGTACACCCACCTGCTGCCAACATGGAGTATATGGTGAGTCCCCAAACTTTCCCTGTGCACCTTCCAGCCAAGACCAGATTGTTCACTGTGGCCTGGGGTGACCAGCCTTGAAGAGCTAGACCATCTGCCTGTCTGTCTGGCCTAAGCAAATGGTGAAAATGTGTGGTCCATTTTACAGATTCAGAAAGTAAGGCCCTTGCATAAATCCTCAGTGAATGGGGCTGGGGTAGGGGGTGGGGAGAGAGGATTACTATCTGAAGAGGGTCTTGGGGCCCTTCACAGAATCTTCTTCCTTCAATACTGTATTTTATCTGTTTTCCAAATGAAGGAATTGAGAGTTAAGTTTGCCTAAGGTCACCCAGCCTGGATTGCAAGCCAGGTCTGCCTGCTGCTAAGCCAGTTGTTTCCAATAACACAATACACTGTCAGAGACTTCTGCTCCACGCTGGGGATTTGCAGGGGGTAGAGACAGGAGCTTTCCAGGCTATTGTCTCTCAGCAGAGGGGGTTGCTTGACACACCCAGACCATTCATTCTGTGGAAGACAGGCAGGCACCAGGGTATCTTGGGCTGAGGAACGCCAGGAGCTGAATCTCAGGGGCAGGCTGGGCTGTCTTTTTCAAAGAGTCCAGCTCTAGTGTCTCTCAGCTCAGTCTCCCAGAAGCTAAAACCCTCAGCATGGAGGAGGACTAGCCTCCTATCTCAGCTCCTCCCTGGGACCATTGTCCCCAAAGCCTGGAGGGATAGGCTGCCAGCACTCAGAGGTTTCTTTAGGAAAAGAGATAGCTGATAGACTCCCACCTGCCTAACAACTGGAAATGGGGCCCCTCTCAGTGTTCTCTTATGTACTGCCTCCAACTTGGAGCCAGATGCAGCGCTAAGCCTTCTGGGTACTTCAGAGAACAAGGTGTATTCCCTCAAGAACCCTACTGTTTGGGGGAAGGGGTCAGGTAAGAGAAACTAAAATCTACAACAAGATACAGAGCCCTAATATCACATATCAGGAGGTAATTGTGAAGGGGCCAGACAGAAGCCAGATAGCAGGGAGCTGGGGGGTGGGACAGGAGGCGTCATCTACTTGTTTGCTGACTTACTCATTCATTTATTAACGTTGAAACTGCCACACAGAAGGCCCCCCTCCCCCAGTTCCCAAACAAATGACACATTTAATTGAGCACGGGCAATATTGATGGCACTAGCCCCAACAGGTGTTTACTTATTGCCTGTGTATAGAACACTGGGATCGAGAGTCTCTCCAGGGATGCTGGACAGGGTCACCAGTGTAGCAGCAGATAGCAGCAGGCGGCAGCAGGCAGCAGCAATGGAGGCGTCTTAGCTTCCTTCAGCTCCTTCATTTCTTGTCGGGCGTGGTGGCTTGTGCCCATGGACCAGGTTGAGACTAAGCAGCTCTCCCTCCTGAGACCTTCTAAGCGCCAAGAAGGTCTGGTCACTTTCCACATTCCCACATGCCCTGGGCTTGTGGCGCGTCATGTTTGTTTGACAGCTCATTTCCTTGCTAGACTGAGTCCTCGGTGCCAAAGAATATTGTTCAATATTTGCTGAGTGAACAATACTAACAGAGAGAATTCCAGGGAGCCAGAGTTAGGAGGAAACTGGGTTTGGGGGTTTTGTTAATATTTTATCTATTTATTTTTTTATGTGTGTGAAGGTTTTGCTTTGCATGTATGACTGTGCACCATGTGGGTGCCTGGTATTCGGGGAGGTAGGAAGAAGGCATAGGGTTCCCCCTGGAACCGGATTTACAGATGGTTCTGAACCTCCAGGTGGGAGCTAGGAACTGAACCTGGGTCCCCATTTCAGGTTGGAGACTGCTGCAGATGGATGCAGGTGGCTTAGAGGACAGTCCGGGAGTGATGACAGATGTAGGGTGGTCCACTTTGCCTTCTTTTGATACCTTGTTTTCGAGACATTGTCTCTCTGCTATGCAGCCTTGGCTGGCCTGATGTTTGCCAAGTATACCAGACTGGCCTCAATTTATAGAGATCTTCCTGTCTCTGCCTTCGGAATGCTAGGATGAAAGGTATGCACCGCCACCTTCTGCTTTTATTTTTTATCTTATTTCTTTGCAAGCTTCCATACTTTAAAGGAAAAAGGCCTTGAGTTGAGTTTTTACATGAAAATACTGGGAACTTAAACTTAGTGATTCCTCTTCACCCTGGGCTCAGTTACTTGGAGGGATAACTGATAACCATTAAATAAATGCCCCGGGTTCCAGACTGAGCTTAGAGCTTTCAATTTAAGGTCTAGTGAGAAAGAAAGAACGTGGGACTCAGAGCCAGAGACCGGAGCACAGACCTTGGCTCAGCTGAGGATCTGTGCTTGACCTGGGAGTCTATCTGAGCCTCCGTTGTCTGATCTCTAAGTGGGTGTATTGGTCTCAGGTGATCGAGAATGCACAGTGTCAGGTAAGTGGGCATCTCTGCTCCCGGATGGTCATGGTGGTACCCTGGCGCAAATTCATGGTCTGTCCTTCATCAGGTTTGGGATGAGCAGCTGGCCAGGTCTGCTGAAGCCTGGGCCACCCAGTGCATCTGGGCCCACGGACCCTCACAGCTGATGAAGTACGTGGGCCAGAACCTCTCTATCCATTCCGGCCGGTGAGTGAACCTCTGCCCTTCTGTCATTTCGTCACTGGACAAGTGGACACTGTGTACCTACTCTGGCCCAGGCGCTGTGCACAGTGATGGATACTGTGGTTAACCAGGTAGACTTGTTCGGCATATATGGAAGCCCATTCTAGTTAGGAGACACAGGCAATACGGACTAGAGCTCGTGCTACGTCAGAGAGTGAGGATGGGTTTGAAGACTCACATGCACAATGAGGTGACGAGGGCTTTGGGGAGTGGAGCTAGGACAGAGCAGGAAAGGTGAGTGCATTGAGCCCAGGGGTGACAATGAAACTGAACTGGCTTTTGTCAACATTCCAGCTCCTGAGTCAGAACGTGGGCGCCTGAGTTCTGGTGTGTGTGACCTGACAAAGTTACACCTATATTTCAAAACTCGGGGGTCCCTGTTGACCTAGGCTATTTCTAGACAGGTGGGTTTCATAAGCTAGTAAACGTTCAAAGACATTCACGAGGGCTGAGGAGAGGCTCAGCTGCTCAAGTGTTTGTCTGGCAACCTCGAGGATCTGTGTTCAATTCTCACCACCCAGGTAAGAAATCGGAGCACAATGGTGCATTTCTGCAATCCCTGCACTGGGGAAACAGAGGCCGGGGGGGGGGGGTCCCTGGGGATCACTGGCAAGGCAGACTAGTCTAGTCTTTGAATTTTAGGCCAGTGAGATACCCTGTCTCAAAACACAAGGCAGATGGCATCTAAGAAATAATATCTGAGGTTGACTTCTGGTCTCCAAACGGACACACACACCCCACGTGAACACATGCATCTGCGCACATGTGCACACAAACATACACAGAAACATTTAGGAGATGTCCATATGGTACTTTTTTTATTCAACAAATTGAGGACGTTAGGAAAACATGACCCTCCCTATCCTGCCAGTTTCATGTCACCAGCTGGTTGGAGGCAGTGCTAGTGCCAGGAATGGTCTCTCTGCGCCCTGCAGAGCAGATCTCAATGACCGTCGTCTTCCCCTGGCTCACACATCCTCTTTTTCTGCTATGAGATTTTTCCTGTCTTACTCCAATTGCCTGATGGCCGGCCCTTTTGGAGCTCACAGAGTGGCCGGCCCTTTTGGAGCTCACAGAGAAAGAGAAGTTGATGAACAGAGGCACTGTGGCACATTGCCAGTGTGAGTGTTCCCGGGTCCACTTACTGCTCTTTTGGCTTTATGCCTATCTGCTAAATACAGTAATGAAGAGTAAGAGAGAATACCAATGGGCAGTCTGGGAAGGGAAGGCTGACATAGAATCCCCTTAAGGAAATGCAGCTTATTCAGAGAGAGTGGTTAAAAGTCAGTGGTCAAGGGTGAGTATAGTCACCTGTAACTTCAGCTCTGAGGGATCCAACACTCTTTTTTGATATCCCTGAACACTGTACTCATGTGCACAGACACACACACATACACACACAATTTAAAATAAAAATAAAATCTTTAAAAAAACATGTTATACTTATGTGTATATGTATTTGCCACATGTGTTCTTCTGCCCTGAACTTGGATCTTCTGGAAGACCTGAGCCACCTCTCCAGCTCCAAAAATTTAGTCTTTTTAAAAGGTGTGAGAATAAGAGAGCCAGAGAGAGCCAGCTGTAGTGGCAACACCTTTAATCCCAGCACTTAGAAGTCAGAGGCAGAGGCAGAGGCAGAGGCAGAGGCAGAGGCAGAGGCAGAGGCAGAGGCAGAGGCAGAGGCAGAGGCAGAGGCAGAGGCNCAGAGGCAGAGGCAGAGGCAGAGGCAGAGGCAGAGGCAGAGGTAGAGGCAGGCCAATCTCTGTGAGTTCAAGGCCAGTGAGAGTTAGTCAAATGCCATCGAGAGGGATGGTGAAGAGAGGCCAGAGAGACTCGTCAGAGAAGCCACCAGAGAACCCCCCCCCCCAGAGCAATCCCAGGAACAAAAGGAACGTCACACTTTTATAAGTTTAAGGGGACTGGGCAGGAAGTTTCATGTCATGCGATTCAGTTCAGCACACGATCAAGCTACGGCGTTAGACTGCTTCTAAACTCTGTCCCAGAGAAAGCTCCTTGGGAAGTGGCCTGATCTCTTCAGGCTATGGACATTGTCAACTCTAGCTGATGGAGAGAGTCCTCAGACCCCATCAGGTACGTTAGCCTGTGGAGGGCTTCCCAGGCTGGTCTGACAATCCAGCATGACTCTCCTTCCCTGAAAATATGAGCTCTGTCTGAGATGCCACTACAACCTGGCTCTTTGCATAGCTTTATTGAGCACTGACTATGTGCCAGGGACAGGTGAGCTCTTCATAGCTCTTCAGAACAGAACAGATCAGAACAGAACAGAGGTAGGTGTGATGGTCTCCATTCTAGTGTTTTACAGATGGGGAACATGATGGAGAAGTGATTGGCACACCAAACGAATTGGTGACAGAGTGACTTTTCCATCCTTCCTCACCTTCTTCCATGTTCTTGGCCTCCCCAGGTACCGTTCTGTGGTAGACCTTGTGAGGTCTTGGTCTGAGGAGAAGCGCCATTACTCATTCCCGGCTCCAAAGGATTGCACCCCACACTGCCCTTGGCTCTGCAGTGGTCCTGTCTGCTCCCACTATACCCAGGTACCCTCCTGTCAGCCAAGAGTGCTACCGCACAGATGGACAATGATGGGGGAAGGCAGGATGGGGACTTTGGTTCTGGGCTCCATGCGCTTTCTTTTGTTTCTTTCTTTGTAGACAGGGTCACTGCCTATTCCAAGCTGGTCCCTAACTCTCCATCCTCTTGCCTCAGCCTCCTGAGTACTGGGACCGCAGGCACTCCCACAATTCCCTGTGTGTGCTTTCCTTTCCTTTAGTAAGGTGTACGTTCCTGGAAAGTTGTGCAGACAATGCATTGAGATGAACTATATTGAAACTTCGGCTCTCAGGGGCCTGGAATTCATTACAGGCATCATAACCTGCCACTGTTTTGTTGGAAATATTTGGGGGGTATTTTCCATTTTCCAAGACTCCTGTTGTCTGTTTTGTTCTATGACTGAGCTTCACATCATCTCTTTCCGACTATCTTAAAAAAATAAAAATAGCTGTGGTGGCTCATGTCTTTTAAGTCCAGCACTTGGGAGGCAGAGGCAGGCAGAGCACTGTGAGTTCGAGCTCAGCTTCATCTACACATTCAGGCTATCCAAGGATACACAGTGAGACACTGTCAAAAAAAAAAAAATCATGGGGCATTTATTCTTCTGTCTTCCTAATGAATCAGAGAGGCACAGAGAGGGTTAGACATTCAGTCAGAATCTCACAGCAGGCAAAGCTGATTCAAGTGGGTGTGACTCAAAGGTTTGTATTTAACCTCCTCGTAGTAGTGTCGTGTGCTCATAGTTCACTCATAGTAACAATGTGAAACACATCCCTTACTGTTGGGTTCAATAAAAATGCTATTTTCGAGAGACCTTCCATCACAGAGTAAACGCCTCAAGCCACCCCCTGCCCCCCCAATTAGGATACGGACTTGTCCCTTGTCCTCCCATCCCTGGCCCCAAGACATCACATAATATACTCAACTGGAATGGCGTCCAGTAACCAGGCTGCCCAGGGCTCCTGCAAGTCTCAGCCTGCCTGTTTCTGTGCTTCTGCAGATGGTGTGGGCATCCTCCAGTCGGCTGGGCTGCGCCATTCACACCTGTAGCAGCATCAATGTGTGGGGCAGCACCTGGCAGCAGGCTGTCTACCTGGTCTGCAACTACGCCATTAAGTAAGTACTGCCCCAGGGTTTCTTTTAGTCAATACAGTAGTGGGTTGGGATATTTAGGAGAGTCTCCTGACAAGGCGGTTGGTTGGTTGGTTGGTTGGTTGATTGATACAGGGTCTGGGTCTTTTACAAGCTAGGCAAGTGTTCTATCGTTTAGTCACAGCTTTAGCTAATAACCCTTCTTCTGAGGGTGCAGTGCCAGGCCCCTGAGCTCACCCCAAGAAACAGACAACTAAGAACGCCTGCCCCCCTGTAGGAGGGATTGGGTGGAAGGGCACGCTCAGCTCTCCCTCAGACTCAATAGATCAGGAGCCATCTTTACAGACTCTCGTAGAAACACAGGGAAAACTACAATAACCGTTTTTCCCCAGCGTCAGTGTTCAGGCTTGTGGACATTACAGATTTTCATCTCAAAATGAGGAAAAAAGAGCCTGTTTTGGTATTTTGAGACAGGTCTCATTCTGTATCCTGGACCAGCCTGGAACTCAATGCTTAGCTAAGGGTGGCCTCAAATTTGCAGATTAGATTCTGCCTCAGTTTCCCCAGTGCTAAGATTAGGAAGCTCAGCCACCCCGTTCAGCCGTTATCTATTTTTTGTAAGCAGAACTTGTCCTCAAATGGTTAAACAAACAAACAAACAAAAAGCCCAGGGAGCTACTCTGATTCTATCAAAAGGCCTCTCCACTCCCAACCATCCTAAAGGCTTAAGGGTACTTTTTTTGTTCTGTTTTTCGAGACAAGGTTTTTCTGTATAGCCCTGGCTGTCCTGGAACTCACTTTGTAGACCAGGCTGGCCTC
>NC_034592.1:145816808-145819873 GCF_900095145.1 Mus pahari
AGTGCTGGGATTAAAGGCATGCGCCACCATGCCCAGTGGCTTAAGGGTACTTTTAAAGTACTTTAAAAGAAAAAAACAAAACAAAACAAAACACCAGGCTCTCTCTTAGCCCAGGCTGGCTTCAAATTCTCAATGAGGATGACTGAACTTCTGGTCCTCCTGCCTCAGCCTTCTGGTTGTTAGGGTTATAGGTATGTTCCCCTCATGCTTGGCCCCCCAAGAGTCCTTTTACAAAGTACAGGTTGTAGTGTCTGGCACTAATCCTGATATCCATGGACATTCTGAAGAGCTTGACGGATGAATGGATAAATTGATGAAACCGGTTGTAAAATCAGAAATCCAGATTTTCCTGATTACTTGCCAGGCTTGGTGGTGCATGGTGTAATCCCAGCACAGGGAAGGCAACCAGGGGGTCAGGAGTTAATGGGCACCTGCGCTTCACAGTGAGGTCCGGTCTTGGCTACATGACACCCTGTCTCAAAAACAAAAATAAAGCAAGCAACACATAATGCCAACCCAGTACTTTGAGGGGGGAAATCTTTAAATTTTTTTTAAAGTTATTTTAAATGCATATCTAAATAAAATAAAAATTTAAATGCATGTTCTTTTTAATTTTATTTTTTAACTTAATTTTTTTATTTTTCAATTATTTAAAATATATATTTAAATAAAATAAATTAAATTTTAAATTAATTAATTAATTTAAAAAATTTGTTTTGTTTCATTGTTGTTGTTTTGTGGTTTTGAAACAGGGTCTCTTTATATGGTCTATGCTACCTTGGAACTTACCACATAGCTCAAGCTGGCCTCAAACTCATAAATCCCCCAGCTTCAGCCTCAGCCTCCTGAGTCCTAGAATTACAGAGATGTACCACCAGCTAGGGCTCTCGGCTGGTGATGGGATTCTGTAAGGCAGGAATCTGAGTTCGGTGGTCCATGGCCAACCTGGCTTGTGGTCCGTTTTATAAATAAAGTTTTATTGAAATGCAGGAATATGATTCCTTTATCTCCTCTCTACATCTGCTTTCACAGATGTACACATGCATGCACACACTAACTAACTAACAAAAATTTAAAGTTGTAGTAAAATATAACATAAAAAATACCTTTGAGCCTTTTAAGTGAAAACTCAGTGATCTTAATCTTAATTCTGTGTAATCATTGTCTATTTATTTATTTATTTATTTATATTACAGTCGTTTATTCATTTGTAGGGGTGTTGTGCACATCCCACAGTGCATGTGTGGAGGCCAGAGGAAGACACCTTAGAGTTGGTGCTCTCCTTCCACCTTGTGGGTCCTGGGGATTGAACTCAGATCGTCTGGTTTTAGCAGCCAGTGCTTTGATCCTTTGAGCCATCTTGCTATCTTTCTCTATAGTCTTCTGTTGAGACAAGGTCTCATGTTTTCCAGGCTGGCTTTTAGCTCATTAACTAGCTATGGATGATCTTGAGCTAGCCCTCCTGCTCTCACCTCCAGGTGCTGGAATTATGAGCGTGGACCTCCACACCCGTCATGTGTGGTGCTGGGAACTGAACTCAGGGCTCTGTGCCTGCTAGGCAAGATCTCTACCAACTGAGCCACAGGCATCCCCATCCCTTCTAAACTCTTTCCTTTTTCATCAGCCTATAGGAAACTTTGTAACCATTAGACAATGAGTCCCTTTTCCCTCCCCTAAAAGGTGGTGGTCTTTGAGAGGGCGATTCCACTTCAGAGCTCCTAGTCTCCAGGGAGACTTGGGGAACAAGAGATCACCAAAGCTTACATGATGTCACTATTTGCCCTGCGCCATGCTGCACATACATGCACAGGCTTCACTTTTGCTCTTCTCTGCATCCTTGGGGAGGATAGATCTTCCGCTGGGTTTGCAGAGAAAGAAACCAGGGTTTCCAGAGGTGTCATGCTCAAGGTCACATACACAGCCAACCCTCAGGGCTGAAACATGGAAATCTGTGAAGGCTGTTTGCCCTAAACTCTTCTGTTTCCTAACCCTGTTTCCCTTGGGTCTGTTCTCTTTTTAGGGGCAACTGGATCGGGGAGGCACCCTACAAGGCCGGGAAGCCGTGTTCTGTCTGTCCTCCCAGTTACCAAGGCAACTGCAACAGCAACATGTGCTTCTCTGGGCTCAAATCCAACAGGCTCCCATGGGTCTGAACTGGCCCCTAGCTGGACCTGACCCTTGAAAGATTCCTCCCCAAAGATGAGAGGGAGAACAGGAATTGGGGCAGCCCCTACAGTTCTTTATAAATGTCTTTTCTTTAATGTCCTGCATGCATTAAAGGAGTCCCCTCTTCCTTCCTTAGTAACATCTTTGTTCTCTCGGATATCTAGAGAGATAGGCACTTTTGTTCATTTGTTTTTGTTTTTCAAGACAGTGTTGCTCTGTGTTGACTACATTGGCCTTGAACTCAGAGATCTGCCTGCCTCTGCCTCCAGAGTGTCGGGATTAAAGGCTTGCGCCACCATGCCTGGCAAGATCTGGAGTTTTCGTTTGTCTGGTTATATCCAGCTAGGACGGCTGGAAACAGAACAGGAAGCTTACTTTGTGACTCTCAGGCTTCCAACCCAAGACTGTCCACCTAGCGAAAGGCATTTACAGAACAGTCTCAACCCGTAGCTCAGCGTTAGAATACTTGCCTGAGAAGCACCACACAAGCCCTGTGTCGCCATAGGCGGGGCACACCTATGATCCCAGGAAGGAGAATCGAGAAGTTTAGCAGCTGAAGGTCACCCTCAGCCATTATAGCACAAGTCCTAACTTACTTATTTTTTAAAATTGTGTACACATCATATCCCCACCCTTGGTACATTTTCTAGAACACCCACAGGACTCAGGCTTGTTTCCTAGCTTAGGAAATTAAGGACACTGAGGGCCAAATTCACACTTCTTTGACCTTCCTGGAGCCTCTCCAAAGATACATCCGCAAGTTGACCAAGGAGCTATTTCTGCCTCTGTCTTGCTTCCCTACAGCATTCCGTCTGCTCTAGTCTATCTTATCATTACTCCACCACTGCACTCCATTTCTCTCTCTCTCTCTCTCTCTCTCTCTCTCTCTCTCTCTCTCT
>NC_034592.1:145819920-145822518 GCF_900095145.1 Mus pahari
TCTCTCTCTCTCTCTCTCTCTCTCTCTCTCTCTCTCTCTCTCTCCTCGATCCATCTGCCCTGCTCCATCTTCCCTCGATCCATCTGCCCTGCTCCATCTTCCCTCGATCCATCTACCCCGCTCCATCTTTACTCGATTCATCTGCCCTGCTTGGTCTTCCTTCACTCCACCCCTGCCCTCCCTCTGCCCTGCTCGGTTCCATCTCTAGTTTTCCACCTGAGGCTCTACTGGCTGGTTTTCTCCTCGCTCTCCCTTGCAATGTCATTTTCATTCCAATAAACCATTTCCCCTCTCTCCACCCCATCTCACCCATAGATCATAAAACACAAAAGTCCTTTTGTCCTGAGGGATAGTAAAAATCTCCCCCTTCAGACCTTGCCCTCAGGCTGGGACCCACTCCCTGTAGGCTAAAGAAGGCTCCATTCAGAGAAAGTGCCCAGACTGGACAGAAAACCCACTTCTTGCCACGGAGCCTCTGTGGGATCCTGAGTCTTCTCTCTGGTCATTTCCACCCATGCCTTGACTGTGCTTGTCACTTTCCCCACTTCCTGCTACCAGCACAGTCCTTTGATCCTGGGCGGTGGCTCTTGGATCTCTTTAGCTTCCAGGGAGTCAAAAAACATGAGAAAAAAAATTGAGTTGGGTGAAAAGGGGGTAAGAGTAATGGGGTTTCCCTGGGAACAGGAAAGGGGCGAGCACAGTAGAGCAACACAGGCATAGATATTACCACTCTACTTGGCGGAAGAGGAAGGGTGAGTGTTGATTTCCAAATTCTTGAAGTGAGTGAAAGAAGAAACTCCCAAGGATGCAGCTGCATGTTTGTCATCCCAGATCAAAATCCTCCCCGGGGATGGCAGTGTTAAAATGTCCTTCTGGGCTGGGGATGTAGTTCAGCTGGCAGAATCGTTGCCTAGAATGCAGGAAGCTTTTGGTTTGATTCCTAGGATCATGTAAACCCCCTACCTTGATCCTAGCACTCAGGAGATGTAGGTGGGAGAATCAGAAAGTCAGGGTCATCCTTAGCTACAGAGAAGTTTCAAGATTTCCTGTATATCCTGCTCACGCACGTAAATAACTCTCCCCACTATCCATGTCAAAGCAGATTTTTGTTTCAATCAATTTATTTTTATTTTATGTGTATGAGTATGTTGACTGCCCATATGTATGTACATATGTGCGTAGCTTGTGAGCTTGGCACCTACAGAAGCCAGAAGAGAATATCAGATCTCTGGAACTGGAGCTATAAACAGGTATGAGCTGCCACGTGCTGGAACCAAACCTGGGTCCTCTGCAAAAGCAACAAGTGCCCTTAACTAGCGATCCATCTCCCCAGGCTCCTTCTACTTCTCATGAAGGGACGGTTGAGTCCTAGAGAGGTGAGCTAGAGGAAAGGATGCGGGATGTGTGTGTGTGTGTGTGTGTGTGTGTGTGTGTGTGTGTGAGAGAGAGAGAGAGAGAGAGAGAGAGAGAGAGAGAGAGAGAGAGAGAGAGAACCCACGCCAAGGAGGTATGGAGGGGAAACACCATGAAAATCACTCTTAGGGAATCCATCAGGGCACACGAAGATCCTATCACTGGAGCCAATTGATGGCACATGCTTTCCCCTAATTCCAGCACTCAGGAGATAGACAGGCAGATCTCTATAAATTCAAGGACAGCCTGGTCTACATAGCAAATCCCAGTCCAGCCAGGACTATGTAGAGATCCTGCCTCAAAAAACAAACAAACAATACCCCAACAACCCAAGATCCCATCACTGGAATGACACCATCAGGTTTCACTGGGGAACACAACAAGGGCTACATTGATGAGGACCAGATTTGTTGAGGGCCCCACTGAATGCTGGGAAAGAGCAAACAGCTATTTTGATATAGAGGTAAAAAATTGTGATTGGCTTGAACCGGAATGGTAGCACTGGGAGAGAAAGCAAGTGAACTGAGGAGCGATTAAAGGAGCTGTAGACACCGTGCCCATGATGAAAGACCATGAGAAGGCAGGCTGGGAGTTTACTGGCAGGGCTTTCAGGGTTGACCCTGACTCTGCCTTCCCTGAGAGATTAACCTGGAAGTGGCTTGAAGAGTGTTCTAGAAGGAGAGGCTGAGAGAGTGTAGCTGGTTTGGGAGGTGGGAAACCCACCATGGGAAAATTACTGTAGGGAAGCAGGAAGAACTTAGCGAAAGGATCACCGAGAAAATAGCAGAGCTGGGGTTGCTTGCTCCTCTGAGTTTCAAGTTTGTCATGTGACCAGTGTTCTAAACTGCGGTGACCTGGATGGGCTGCCAACGGTGGCTGGGAGATCCAACCCTGGGCCAAATGAAATGGGTGTCAGCGGAAGAAGCAAAAACCGAGAACCAGGTGGTAGGTTGTCATGTGTGCGAGGAGGTTTAGACCAGACTGCAGGGGTCCACAGTACTGGGTTTCCCATAAGATGGAGAGTGGGGCCAGCAGAAGGCTATACCACTAGGTGGTCCATCTCAAATAGCATCCACCCTTGACTGATAACGTGATTATTACAGATGGTTCATCTCTTCCATTAGTCGTCAAGTTCCATGTAGAGAGGGTGACATCTGCTTGGCTCATTTCTTTTTATTTTTTTTT
>NC_034592.1:145823298-145863761 GCF_900095145.1 Mus pahari
GAACATAGTGGAGCAAGTGTCCTTATTACCAGTTGGAAGATCTTCTGGGTATATGCCCAGAAGAGGTATAGCAGGATCCTCCGGTAGTACTATGTGCTTGGCTCATTTCTGTCACTGGAGTTTAACACAGAACACCATGCATAGTAGGTACTCAGTTGACCCGTGAGAGGCGTGGTGGGCTACAAGGTGACCCCAGTTCTTTCTCTGCACCCAGTGTGAGACTCCAGGCAAGCAATGTCTCTCTATGCATTAATGTTCTTCATTTATTTACTTTTGGATTTATTTTAGTGTTTGTGTATTATGTGTATGGGTGTTTTCCCTGCGTGTATGACTGTATACCATGTATGTGCCACGTGTCTGTGAAGACCAAAAGAAGGTACTGGGTTTCCTGGAACTGGAGTTAGAGATGGCTGTGAGCTACCATGTGGGTGCTGGTAATCAAACCCAGGGTCCCCAGACAGAGTAGCCCACGATTTTAACCACTGAGTTCTCTTTCCAGCCCCCCTCAAACTCCTTTAGCTCAAGGCTTAATTAATCCAAACAATGCCTATGTTCAACTCCCAGCATCCAGGCTGGTATGCAATAAACGTAGCTCTCCACCCTCCCGCCCTCCTCTACCCCTCCCCTGACTTCCCCACTTTTTCATGCACTTACCGCACCCATAGTCCAGAGCCATAAAACTCCACCCATCACAGACTCTCAACAATTCCCTAGGCCCTGCTGCTCAGCCTCTTCTCTCAAGTTGGAAGGTTGATGTTTTCAACATCTGGCTTTAGATTCCCCTAACCCCAGAATCCAAGAATGGGCCTGAGTGGACCTCAGGTCTAGCCAGGTTGCTGTTGCCATGACAAAAGCGACAATCCCCAGCCACAGGTTCCCTAAGTGACTGGTTACTCTTTAACGTATCCACCCACCTTGGGTGATTAGAAGAATCAATAAGATAACCGGGCGGGGTGGCAGCTGGCTGTGCTCACTGCCTTCCTGGTGGACTGGCTCCCGGTGGCCCCTTTGCTGCTGTGTGTGGGCCCCTGCTCCTCCATGCCCCCCAGTGTCCAGCTGGGTACACTTGGTCATGGTCAGTGTGAACGCGCCCCTCGGGGCTCCAGTGGCGAGTCCTTATGGTAAGTAAGGCCAATATCTGGGGCTGGGAGATGGCTGGACCATGGTCAGGCTATGGAGGCTACAGGACGACAGTATGTTTCCGATGGGCTCCAAGACCCTCCAAGGGTTCCTTTAGAATGACTGGAAGCTCAGCAGATGCTGGGCCTTGCTCAGGTCCCTGACAAGGGGATGGCTTGTTCTGGGAAGGGTGTGGGAAGAACTGGGAAGGGCTGCAGGAGTCTGTGGCAAGTGCTTTGCTCTTTTTAAAGGGGAAGACTTTACTGAGAACCCACAGCCAGGAAATCATTTCATAATTCTATAGAAAGGAAGGGTTCCCATACAGATGTTCAAAATCCTCTGAAAGCGGTGCTGAGCCTGTCAATGTAGCCAGCTGGGATGGGACCTCCGTGGATGAACCACAGGGACCACATGTTGGTTCCTCTGTCCCTCTCTGGGGATGAACTTGGAATCAGAACCCCCCGGGGTCTAAGGGAACTGAGTGTGATCTTGCATTGGGTGTGTGAAGCTGGGAAAACATGCTGTCCACTGACCACAAAGGCTTCAGTGACCAGCAAACTGGGAATATGTAAATCAGAATTTATAATGGGGTGCTGATGTGTGCACAGATAGAAAATTTCTGATAACGAAACGGATGTAGTCCTGTATATGTACACACAGGTTTGTATTTGCATAGAAAATTCCTTGGGAAGACGCAGAGAGACTGGTGACGGTTTTGTTTTGGGGGAGAGAGATCCAAGAGAACATTTTTCCTCTTGAAACACATTCTAGATTTAAAATAATAATAATAATTTGGTCTGTTTCATGGAGTTAAATTACATGTGCACACACATATACAGAACCTGGCCTCTGGAGTGCTGTGCATGTTGGTTCTGTTTCTTGTTGTGGGACAATCATCCGAGGCAATTAATGTTTCTGTGCCTCCACTGTTTTTAACATGAAGACAAAGTTGGAGTTATGGTTCTGTAAGGGGTCACATGGAGGCAAGATGTAAGTAAGGCTCATGACATCACACAGACTGTGTGGGCTCAGTAAATATTACATAACAGCATTCTTTTAAAGAGTGTGCTCACGGAGGCCAGCGCACCACCCTCAGGAGTTGGTCAGTCCTCTTCTTCCATCATGTGGGTCCCAGGGATCGAACTCGGATCATCAGTCTTGTCAGCAAGTACTTTTACCCACTAAACTGTGTCTTCCACCCCTTGGTATCATTCTTAGCTGAGGCTAGATGGCCAGTGTCTTGTCAGAGTCTAGTCTTCCGACTTGTCTGGAATTCTTCGCTTTGACTCCCCAGTAAGCAGGAGAATGTGACACAGAGGACATCCAAGAGCGAGAATCCAATGGCCTGGGACCCATCCCATATACCAGCGGTGTGACCTTGGAAGAGTCACCTCCCCTTCTCAGCCTACTTCCTCTTTTGTAAAACGGAGTTGATTTCACTGAATTAGAGATTACAGGAGCATAGTCAAAGGACTAGATATACTTTAATTCATAGTTGTAAGACTTGGTTGAACCCATGGCCAGAGGAAATGGCTCTGGAACAGGACACCACATGGCTTCTGCAAACTGTAACCTTTCCACTAGCATAGGCTAGAGGTGAAAAAGAGGCCCCACAGAGTCTTCCTAAAGATAAAGTCTTAAGATCACTCAATAGCATCTCTATGTCTCCCAGAGCTATACTTAGGAAGATGTTCATATGTTCCTTCTCTTCAGATCCTTTGCAGTGCTTAACAAGTGCTGGTATCTAACACAGAGTTGCTGCCATATATAGATGGGTGGTTGAGTGAATGAGTGTATGTATACACAGAAGTTTTCATGAATTGATAGTTAAATGTACATATAGATAGAAGGATAGGTGAAGAACAATAGATGGATAAATGGATGGATGGATGGTTGGATGGATATGTGGATAAATGAATGGTGGAGTAAATTGCTATATGAACAATTGGATGGTTATATAGATAAATAAATGGATGTATGGATAAATGCATAGTTGAAGGATGGATGGTTGGATGAATGGATATATGATATGGTTCAGTGGGTGGGTAGAGGGTTGGATGAATGGGTGGGTGACTTTACGGATCATTGGATGGAAGAAAGGATAGATGGTTGGATGGGTGGATGGATGGATGATGGATGAAAGAATGAATGGTTGAATGGTTAAGGGGATAGTTGGATAGATGCAGGGTTGGATGAATGGCTATATGAGCAGTTCAATGGTTAGATAAATAGGTGGATGAATGGATAATTGGATGGATGGGGATGGTTGGATGTGTGGTTTGATGGCTGGCTGGATGGGTGGGTAAATGGCTATATGGACAGATGCTTGGATATATGGTTAGATAGTCAAATTTATGGATATATGGATAAATGGATGGATAATTGAATGTGTATATACATATATATATATGAGTAGATGGATAGTTAGATGTGTATATACATGTGTGTATGAGTAGATATATATGTATGAGTGGATAGTATGTATCTATTGTCCCATTTAATGGTCACACCAGTTATGCAAAACAAACAATATTGTTATCTCCAAGGTGGGAAAAACAACAACAACAAAAAAACTAAGGCTCGGGATTTTAAAAAATATATATCTGACTTGAGATATGATGTAGTCAGCTGTTGCCAATCCTCTTGGCCATGCCACATATGTAACTGATCAGAGAAAGGGGGCTCTAATGGCCAAAGTCAGAATATGTATCACCCATAGCAACAGCAGCAGCAACAGCAACAACAGAATTGTTCCAGGACAGTGGAACACTTTCAATGGTGTGTGTGTGTGTGTGTGTGTGTGTGTGTAGGGGTGGTGGTTAAAACACCCCATTTTATGATAAAAATAAGTTGGCTTGCATCCCTGTTTTTTCCTCTTCAAGCTATACTGAAAACTTTCCAGAACTTCTGAGAATCCATCTGTTAAGTGAACCAGGGAAACCTGCTGAGAAACTCTCGGAAAAGTTCTTATTCTGACAAAAGAAAAAAAAAATACTTAAAGGAAAAAACCAAAACCTTCTCTTGGGGACAACAGTGGCTATTCCTGAAGTTAGCCCAGCAGAGGCTGGAAATGGCAGAAATGGCAAAGGGCAGGGGCTCTGCAGATCAGGGAAGGAGCACATGAGTGCTTAGACTTCTGCATATCCAGCCTCTCCATAGCGCATTTGGTTTTACCTCAAATGTACCATCCCGTGGATCAGACGTGAACTGTAACATCTGTCCCCCGACTAGACTTAAACTTCAGTAAGTCAGGGATGATGGTGGCTTGCTTGGTCTTGTTTGTCTTATAAAAAGTCTCACACAATTGACCGACACACCGAAGCTTGTGTTGGATGAATCCATCAGGACAATTTTAGCAAACAGCCCCAGAACAGTGACCCTCAAGGTCAGCCAGCTCTGAGTACTTCCTGCCCTTTCTATCATCCTCCGATTGGCTTTTGTACCTTGTGTCTGTCCCAGTCTAGATCCAACATGGTCCAGCATCAGGCGCCATGTTGCCTGTTAGAGATCTGAGGCTGCAGGAGACTGGAAGAGGTCCCCTCAGCACACTTGGGGGTCTTCTTCTTTCTGTTTTTTCACTAACATCTCGTCCCTCAATTTAAAAAGTCAAGTTCCCCTAGAAATCTCTCAACACACTTTGCTCAGTTCAGGAAAGCTCAGAGTCAAGGTGGGAAGCAATGGAGAGCTAAGGCTGCATGGCCCTGCTGCTCTCTTGGACCCAGCACACTGTTGCTCCACACTGTTCTATCGCAGGCTTCTGACCTCAGCACTATCAGCATGTTGGCTGGGTAGCTATTGCAGAGGGCTATCCTGTATCGGGATGTTCGGCACCATCCCTGAACGCTCCTCTACTCCACAGAGGCCAATGATGCTTCTCCCCCATCAGCTGTGGCCACCGAAACCTCTCTAGATTCTAAACAGGTGTATCCCAGGACACGTGTCACATCCATGTGTTACATGGCATCAGGAACAGCTACTGGGCAGTGTCTGGGTCAGGGGAGAATACTGGGACTCTTGGATTGGTGTTTGCTTTAGGTGCCAAGGTCTAGCTCCCAGCTGACTTTGGAGTTGTTCTGGGCAACTGTGAGGATAAGAGGGTTTGGTTGTACGCATTGTGAGCTCATCGGACTCCCGGCTCTGTTTATTTCCTGTCTTTGTTTACCTTGATTATTACTTTGTCCCCTTAGTAGCAATCACTTCTGTTACTACTCTGATCTCTTTGAGGGCTAAATCTGTATAGTCTGATTTTCTTTTTCTTCTATTTGCAAGATTTATATAAGAGCTTTCTATAGGGTAGGACTCTATGTAGTCTTTGGGGAGGCTAACTAAATGGAAGAATCAATGGAAAGACAGATGGATGGATGGATGGATGGATGGATGGATGGATGGATGGATGGATGGAGAAAGGGAGGGATGGAGGGATGAGAGAGGGAGGGGGAAGGAGAGAGGGGGGATGAGCAGTATAGCAGCCCCTGCAAATGCTTACAGGATAGGTAAGGAGAGAGGAGTCCTTTAGCCACTAGACGACAGGGTAATACACCTGCTTCTAAGTGTCAAATGAGCCCCATTTTTTCCCATGGGATAAAGGTCCCATCTTTTGACCATCAGCAGCAACCTTGGCTCAGAGGTTATTGTTAGAGGCACTCCGTGTAAGTGGCTCTCTCAGTTAAAGCCACGCAAAGATGGGCTCTTCCCTTCATCCCTCTGACTGACACTTCCAGGATCTTGTGGGAGATCTCATCTTACTATGTAGTCCTAGTTGTCCTGGACTCGATATGTAGACCAGGCTGCTTCTGCCTCTGGAGTGCTGGGATCAAAGGTGTGCATCTCCACACTCAGTTTAGAATTTTACTTTGTAGCCCAGGCTATCCTGGAATTCACTGTATAGCCCAGGCTGGCTTTAAACCTGCAGCTTTAACCCCTGCTTCTGTCTAGTGGGTGCTATCAGGTGTGTGCCACCGTGTCACACAGCTTAGATCCCTTTATCTGTCAAGTCAACCTTGGGTTGAGCTAATGAAGCAAAACAGGTACGACCGTAGCATGTTTTGTGGCTTTGAAGAGTGATGGGCCCAAAGTTAAATAGAGCCTCAGATGGTAGCCAATGACGGGGCCATGTCCAGTATCTATGGATGCTTCAACGCTTCATTTCCACCACTCTCCCAACCTCCTCCACACATCTCTCTACCTTACCTTAACATGGAAGCCTCTGTGTTTCAGGTTCACAAGCCTGGCTGCACGTGGAAAGCTTTTGTTTTCTGTTTTTAATGTGTGTCCATGTGTGCGTGCATGCACGACTGTGTTTATATGCTCCCACACATGCATGTGTGTATGTGTGCATGTGCGTATGTTGGGAGTGTGTGCTTGAGTACCAATGATCACTGGGGGTCAAGGGACAATCTTGGGTGTCAGTCCTTCCACCTTGTTTGGGTCTCTGTTATTCACCACTGTTTGTACCCAGAGCCTCTGGGGAGTCTTCTGTCTCTACCTCCTTGTTCGCCTAGAAGTTGGAATTACAGATGCACGCCTCTTCAAATGGTTTCACGTGGATTCTGAGGACTCAAACTCCAACCCTTACCCATTGTACATTAAGTGCTTTATCCATGGAGCCATCGCTCCAGTCCAAGAGAGACTTTCTTTTCTTTTCTTTCTTTTTTTTTTTTTTTTTGGTTTTTCNAGANAGGGTTTTTNTGTNTAGCCCTGGCTGTCCTGGAACTCACTTTGTAGACCAGGCTGGCCTCGAACTCAGAAATCCACTTGCCTCTGCCTCCTAAGTGCTGGGATCAAAGGCGTGCGTCACCACGCCCGGCGCATCTGCCATTTTTTTAAAATTAATGTCTGTGTGTGACTTTAGGCATCCCAGTCAGCTGGGATTTGGAAGCCATTGCCTCACTTCCTCCTGTGTATCAAAGCGAGGAATGAATTCCCAGAATGCGTCCTGTTTTCGCCGTAAAGCCTGGGCAGCCATTGCTTCCCAGTGCTCTCTTTCATTCCTGTGTTCAGCCAACTTGTTAATGAGGAAGAGTGTGCCGGACACTCTGCTAGCCACTGGGAAAGGTTTAGCAGGAGTCATTGGGAGGACAGGAGAGGGGAGGGGAGGGGAGGGGAGGGGAGGGGAGGGGAGGGGAGGAGACAGCTTTACAAAGGTCCAGAGCCTGGCTGCCCACCGCGCTGTCTTTATCAGCACTTAGCCACAACGGACTCTACCCTTTATGAAGAATGTCTTGGCGCAGGCTGTTATGTGGCTGGTTTATTTAGTTTCCAGAAGCAACCTGGGGTACTGAAGTGCAGAAGTTTTTTTTTTTTTTTTTTTTTTTTTTCTGACTCAGATGTCCCTGGCATGAGAATGGGCCTCCAACCAGGAGATATATGTTCCCCTTGGGCTGTGGTGAGGGTGGAATGCAGTTCGCCTACAGTGAATTTTTGTAATTGATTAATTACAAAATTAATTATAACATCGACTGATTTTGTGGTACATGGTGGACAAGTGCTCTACCACTGAGCGAAAGCCATAGCCTGCATTGTCGCTGGAAAGGGCTCCCTGGGGAGCCCGTGGAATGGGCCCTGTGCATCTCAACCACTATTCCTGTAGCTACAGAGAATACACCTTTCATGTGCAAGGGGCAGTGGACCTGCTGTGTGTTAAACATCTTTTTATCTGTTATGGCGTAAACAGAGATGAAGGAGGGAGAGGTGACAGGTTCCAAGAGGCAAGTGTATTACACTGGTCTAGCTATGCATAATTGTAATCTCCACGCTCTGGAGGATCAGGGGTGAGTTCAAAGCCAGCCCCAGAGACACAGTGAGTTCAAGGCCACCCTAGAATACTTGAGACTCTGTCCTAAAACACAAAACAGAGACTTCTATAGTGTCCCAAGGAGGACTCAAACTTCTCAAAGTGACCCTGTGAGGTAAGCGGCATTGTTGCCCATTTTGCAGATGAGGAAATAGAGGCACAGACTAATCAGGCCACTCAGGCAGAGTGACCAAAGGCACTCAGGCAGGTGGGCCCTGGGTTTGTGCTTTTACTGTCTGCACAGTATATAAAGAGTGTATAGAGCCGGGCGTGGTGGCGCATGCCTTTAATCCCAGCACTCGGGAGGCAGAGGCAGGTGGATTTCTGAGTTCGAGGCCAGCCTGGTCTACAAAGTGAGTTCCAGGACAGCCAGGGCTATACAGAGAAACCCTGTCTCAAAAAAAAAAAAAAAAAAAAAGAGTGTATAGAACAATGTCCTTTGAGTAGAGGCTGGAAATCAAAATGTTTTAAAGCCACAGGACAGAATGTTCAAAAAGGTTCATGACCACACTTCCAAGCCGCGCCGCTTCCATGGTGTCCCCAGGGAACAGGGCTGCTTGTATCAGGACACGGACAAACATTTTTAAATCTTTCTGAATTTGCTTCACACCGTGTTAGGAAGATTTATAATGGGCATATTAAGACATCAATAGAAAAGCCCCTGCGTGAGCTGGCGAGAGGGCTCAGTAGGTGAGGGCACTTGCTGCCAAGCCTGATGACCTGAGTTTGACCCCTTCCCGAATCTGTAGGATGGAGAGAGAGAACTGACTCCAGCAAGCTGTCCTCCAACCTACACACACACACACACACACACACACACACACACACACACACACAAGATAAATAGAAAGCTCCCAGGTGACTCATATTGGGGTCCCCTCCCTGCTGCTGCGGCTGCTTCTTCCCTAAATTATGTTTGCTTGCTCTTCAGAAACAAATGCAGGAAGAAAAGCTTCCTTGTAAAGTAGCCCATGCCCTGCTTGCTTGAGGGATGCATGCGCTGAAGTTGGAACGCTACAGGGAGGACCAGCAAGGCCTGTGTGCAAGGATGACGTGCAAACTCATGAAGCGTCCATGTTCTTTAAAGTTCTATATTCTCCTCCTCCTCCTCCTCCTCCTCCTCTGAAGTCCTGTAGACCAGGCTGGCCTCAAACTCAGAGATCCCGCCTGCCTCTGCCTCACAAGCGCTGGGATTAAAGGCATGTGCCATCTCTGCTGGACCTGTATTCTTTTTCAAAGATTAACATGTACCTTCCAAGAAAGAAAAAATACCAACTAAGTGTTTGCATGTAGAGAAAGTACAGCCACGAGGCAGCTGAGTGAATTGCTGTGGGAAGGATAGATGCTGCCAGATTCTGGGCACCGGAGGCTGGAGGCTGACCCTGGAGTCAGGAGGCTCATCTAGCCCCCATTCCCTAGCCGCATATCTCATGGCTCCTTCAGGACTCCCTATTGTTCAAAGCACTTTGTAAAACTCCTTAACCACCCAGTGAGGTAGGCTTTGTAATGACATTATTTCTCAGAGAGGATAACAAGGCTCAGAGGGATTAAATCACTCATCCAAATCATAGTGATGGGATTTGAACTCCAACCAAGTATGTATGAAGGAGAGCAGAGCTAGCTGACCGGAACAATCAAGGCCAGAGAACATACTTCCTTTGCACAGTTATCCAGGGACCAGCACACACACACACACACACACACACACACACACACACACACACAGAGTCTTTCTCTCCTTTCTTAGTACTTGAAGGTGTTTTGTTTTGTTTGTTTCAACCCCATCACCCTTGTCTGTGAAGTTTGAAACCGTGTGTACGACACATAGTAGGTACTCCATAGACATTTGCAGGCTGTGTAAACAGAGATGGGAACAGTAGAGTCCGTGTACTGAGCAACTGTCTGGGTTTCTGGTGTGGGAAGGAAGCCACTGCTCCTGCCTAGGCTCTGCCCTAGGTAAACACGCCTCCCTCTGCCCAGACAGCTGCTATTTGACAAGTGTCTGTGGTGGGACTGACCAAGGCTGGCCACGGCACTGCCAAGGCCCCAGGATTTCCCAGGACAGGCAGCAGAGGCAACCATACCTCAGGCAGGGCCTGAGAGAAGCACTGAGAGATCTTTGAACAGGCCTGAGGAAGGCTAAGCAGATAAAGAGACCCTGGGAGTAGTCAGAGGAAGGCCTGTGCTGGTCAGGGCCTAAGGAGCTGGAGTCGCCACGGTGACCCCTGCAGGGCTGAGCTGTGGACATACTAGGAGCCAGGAATCAGCCCCAGTCCCCACACCTCAGGCATCTGCCTTGTCTGAGGTTCCGTTTCCTCTTTTGTAGTTTGAAGGGCCCTGTGTGGGTGTCTTTATTTGACACAGGATTTCATTCTATGTGTAGTCCTGCTAATTCAAGGCAATCCTCCTGCCTCTGCCTCTGCCTCTCGAGTGCTGGGATTAAAGGCGTGCATCACCATCACCCAGCCAACCGTAGCATTATCTTTAATTCCAGCACTACGGGGAATCTGATGCCTCTGGCCTTCACTTGGCAAGAGAGAGGGAGAGAGAGAGAGAGAGAGAGAGAGAGAGAGAGAGAGAGAGAATTAAAAAATTAGGGTTAGAGTTAACTAAAGAATAACATTGTTTCCCCCTCCCCCCTCTCACCTCCCTCCCTCCCTTTCTCCCACTTTCCTTCCTTCCTATCAATATTGCATCTTCAGCAAGTCATGGTGTATCAGAGCCCAGGTTGGAACGGTGGCTGGTGAGACCTTGGAGAAGCTTTTGAGATCACCTGTCATCTGCCCTTTACCACAAGATGCCACTGTAACAGGAAAGACCCTGTTGTCATGCATGTGAAAAATGTCCCATTGCAGAAGCTTGGGCTTCAGGACCAGAGAACTCAGAGACCCTTATGCGTGGTCATGTGTCAGGCAGGAAGTGTGTAGAGTCCTGAGTGAGCACCTTCCTCGGAGCTCCTGGCAAGCCAGTGCAGCTCTCTGCCCCAGCCTTCCCTGGATGCGCTCTGTTCTTATATATAATGCCACAAAAACAATTTATTTATTTAATGTATATGAGCACAATGTCGCTGTCTTCAGACACATCAGAAGAGGGCATTGGATCCCATTACAGATGGTTGTGAGCCACCATGTGGTTGCTGGGATTTGAACTCAGGACCTCTGAAAGAGAAGTCAGTGCTCTTAACCATTGAGCCATCTCTCCAGTCCCCTAGAACCTATTTTTAAAAACTAGATTTCTAGCTGTTTCACTTTGGTTTTCTCTTTTTATTTATTTATTTATTTATTGCTTGTTCGTTTTGCTTGAGACAAAGTCTCCTGTAATCCAGGATGGCCTTGAACTCACTGTGTAGCCAATGATGACCTTGAACTTCTGACCCTTCGATCTCCACCTTCCAAGTGCTAGCTAGTGTGCTGAATACAGTTATGTGCTACTGTGAGCACAGATCAGGGTCCGGACCTGGTCTTTCCTGCCTCTGAGACAAATAACTGAAACGCCGGGATCACACAGATGATGCAGAAGAGAACTTTATAGGAAGCTAAGCAATAGTGCAGGTTATCCAAGGAGACGTTTGTCGTGACGGACAGCGGGTTGCACGAGTGAGAACACTCAGGAGCCTCGAGTGTGTGCTGTTCCCGGCATCTCCCGGTTTAGGAGAAGGAGAAGCTTGTTCTTAACAGGCACCCTTGGGTGGTTCTCTATTTTGATTGATAGATTAGGTTATGTAGTCATTTCTCTGCTTTGCATGTCCCCTCCCATTATGCACCTGGTTTTAATCATATGCCACCCAATTATGCAGAGATGAGATGGTGAGTGGGGACTCTCCATCAGAGATTAATAGCGGACAGTGTTTGCCTTCCTGCCATGTACCCGAAGCACTTCCGGCCAGATCAGCCCTTCTCCTCTGATGCTCACAGAAACCGCCTAAGTCTAAGTGTTACGGGGGGTGGGGAAACATGCAGAGATAGGGGTACACATAGCCTGATACAGTTGGGGACCCAAGGTTGTTAGATGCATTTCTTAGAGGGAGTATGTGTGCGTGTGAGTGTGTGTGTGTGCATAGTGTGTACAAGTGAAGGAACTGCCAAGTGCATTATTACAAGAGGGGGTATTACAACTCCAAACCAAAATGGGGGCCCAAGCCCGTCTCCCTGCCATGCTGGCTGGCCTTACTAGCATCCCTGGTTCATGTAAGGCTGAAGTGGAATTCACGGCCTCATTCATGGATGGCAGGCAAATCCTCTAGCAACTGAGCAGCAGTCCCAACCCAATTTTCTAGACATTTTAAACAGTAGGCTTTTAAAAACGAGGTCACGCCCGGCGTGGAGGCTCATGCCTTTAATCCCAGCTCTTGGTAGGCAGAAGCAGGTGAATTTCTGAGTTCGAGGCCAGCCTGGTCTACAGAGTGAGTTCCAGGACAGCCAGGGCTACACAGAGAAACCCTGTCTCGAAAAAACAAAAACAAAAACAAAAACAAAAAAACAAAAAAATGAGGTGAGGTCACGTATGATGTCACACCCCTGTAATACCAGTAATGGGGAGGTGGAGACAGGAGAACCAGGAATATTTAAGGCCATCTTTGGGTATGTAATGAGTCTGAAACCAGCCTTGGCTACATGAGACCCTGTCTCAAACAAGATTCTATTTCTGAATTGTCAATTGCTGATGCACATTAAGATCAACCCTCCCCCAAGTTGCTCTTCCTTTTCCTAAGTAGAAACTGTTTCAAATGTGGAGGAGTGCCCAAAGGTAATATTTTGTGAACAAGGATATATATCTACCTTTCACTCTTAGCAAATCTACTATGTAGCCATGTGTTCCTTGAATTTGGTTATGTTTGTTTTATTATTTTATTGATATTATTATTACTAATGATGTGTGAGTGTGTGTGTGTGTGTGTGTGTGTGTATATAAGCACACATGTGTCCCAACACAAGTGTGGATGTTCTGGAATAATCCTTTGGAGTTGATTCTCTCCCACGGGCTCCAGGTTAATGTCTGTTATAGTCCAGGCTCATGGACCTGACACCCTATTCTGACCTCTGTAAGTGTCGGACACACATGGTGCACAGACACACATGGTTCACAGACACACATGCAGATAAAACATTCATACACAGAAAACAATAAAAGTTTCCAGGGGCCAGAGAGATGGCTCCGTGGTTAAGAGCACCGAGGCTAAAACTCAGTTCCCAGAGCCTCTTCTGACCTCCAGACACACATGAGGTATACATATGTGTACACACAAAATACACAGTAAAATAAAGTCTAAAAGCCTAAAAAAAATCTATCTATCTATCTATCTATCTACCTATCTATCATCTGTCTATCTATCTATCTGTCTATCTATCTATCTATCTATCTATCTATCTATCTATCTATCTTATGTGCATGGAGTGAGGGACCCACAAACATGTCAAGGAACACCGAGAGGGCAAAGGACAACTCGTGGGAATTGGTTGGGAATTGGTTTTCTCCCTCTACCGCGTGGGATGATTGAACTCAGATCCTCAGGCCTGGCAGCAAGCATCTCTTTACCCGCTGAGCTGTCTTGCCACCTTGTGGTCATTGTTGACATTTTGTTTTGCCAGTCTAGCTCTTTGAGACTGGTCTGTCTAGATAACCCAGGCTGGCCTTGACCTTCTAGTACCTCTCAAGTTCTGGAATGTAGACCTGAGCTACCACATCCAACCGAAGAACCATTGTTTAGTTGGCCTGTGGGTCTGAGATGGGAAGTCTGTGATAGATACAGACATCTCCTGAGGTCCTTTCAGTGTCTTATCTTCATGACTTCCTCAAATGCTAGCTCTTGGCAGCTCTTCCTCAAAAATATCATTAACATAGATTAGGTCTCCAATACCTGGATGCCTGGGGACACGTTCAAGCCCTTGCAGACATCATTACACTTTTTGTCACATGGATGAACAGAGGGTCTAACCCACTATGCCTCCATTGACCTGTTTACAATGCCACAATTTCTTGTTTTCAAATATATGCAGATCCACCTGTCTTAGTTAGTTTCCTATTGCTCTAACAGAACACTGTGATCAAAGCAACTTGAGGAAGAAGGAATTCATCTCATCTTATAACACGCAGATCACACTCCATCGCTGAGGGAAGCCGGGACCTAGAGGCAGGAGCTGAGACAGGAGCCATGTAGGAGTACAGTATACACACCGCTCTGCTCCCTGTGGCCTGCTTCTTCTTATACCAGTTAGGCAACTGCCCAGGGGTGCCACCAACCACACTGAGTTGGGCCCTCCCACACCAATCAGTAATCAAAGTGCTGCCCCACAAGTTTACCAACTAGCAACAGAGGCATTTTCTCAATTAAGACCCCCTCTTCCCAGTCACGTCTAGGTTTGCGCCAAGTCGACAAAAACCAACCAACACACCATTCTAGGCTCAGTAGCCATATTTAAAAAGTCTTGAAAGGGCTGACTGAGGTTGGATATGGAAATATGTGTCTGTAATTCCAGCACTTGGGAGCTGGAGACAGGAGGATCCCGAGTGGGTTATTAGTCAGGAGTCTCTAGCGGAGCAGAACTGATAGGGGAAAAAAATCTATGTGTGATTGTTTAAATCAGTTTACATAGAAGTAATAACACCCAAGGGGCCGAGACCCTGGGAGTTGCTCTGTCCTAGAGGTGGGACACCGCCACAGTAAGGGTGGCTCCACAGTGGCTTTCTCACACTAGAGGCCCAGAATGACATAGTTGCTCAGTCCCTGAGGCTGGGAGCCTCCACATTCCCTATTGCCAAACCCTGAAGGCTGCCTGGAGAGCAGCTGATCCTTGGTCATCATGAGTGTGGGGAAATGCTGATTTTGGTGTCCCTGAAGGAATCTGCAGCTTCAATTATGGGAAAGTTAACTTGGCAAAAGGGAAGGCTACGAGAGCCAGAGGCCAAGCAAGCAAAGGTTCTTCCTCTGCCACACCCATTTTATCTGCACTGCTCCCAGAAAGTTCCCCCACATATGGGATGGGTTTTCCCACATCACTTACAGCAATAAAACAATTCCTCAATTGAGGTTCCCTTCTCAAGTTGACATTAATCCGACCACCACTATATATACATAGTCGGCTAGCTGGTAGAACATTTGCCTAGCATACTTGAAGCCCTAGGTTTGTGTTAAGGAATTTGTGACCCCTGGAAAAAGACCATAGACAATCCAATTGTAATTAAAAGGTTTATTGATTAGCTGCTAGCAGGATAAACAATCTCTGAGCCAAAATTGAGACTATGGCAGTAATGGAGGGCTATGGGGAAGAACTTTAAAAGGGGAAAAAAAACCACACAAAGACCTTCGATATCTATACAAGCCAGCAAAAGCCGTTCTGTTCTGCCAAGTTAAGTGATTAGGACAACTCAAAACAATCTTTGGGTATCTGCATAAGCAAGTTACAGAAGCAGAAAAAGCAGCTAGTCGTATTGTGACAAATGGAGAGTCCTGGATTTACATTTTCGAGTGGGGAGTCACTGAGTCAAGGTTACTGGGAACTTACCTTCCAGAGGCTGCTTGGTACCAAGATGGATGCGTAGCTTATGGCGCTTCTTGAGCCACAACATTTGACCTGCTGTACTGTACAAGAATACACTTGTAAACTCAGGAGAGAGAAGTGGGGGGGGGGGAGATGAGGAATTCAAGGTTATCCTTGCCTACACAGCCCATCGAGGCTGAGAACGGGGTACCCAGGAGGAGGAGGGGCTTCTGAGGTCTGAGATCTCACCTCTCTGTAAGGATGTGTTTGGAGTTAAGTTGGTTGACGGAGGACAGAGAGACATTCTCTTCAATAGTGTGTTCCCAGGTAAGGCGCTCATACTTCTGTAAGTAACCCTAGTGACTTCACTGGGTCACACACACACACACACACACACACAGAGAGAGAGAGAGAGAGAGAGAGAGAGAGAGAGAGAGAGAGAGAGAGAGAGAATGAAAGTAGAAAGGGAGGTAAAGAAAAGGCGTAGTGGGAAGTGAAGTGAGGCAGAAAGGGTAATGGATGGAGAGTGAATGTGGACAAATTATATTATGGACATATTTGAGAACCAAACCACTTTCCACAAAGGTTACACTACTTTATATTTTCAACATTAGTGCCCAGGGATTTTCATGTCTCTACATCCTCACCAACTCTCTCTCTTAAGTCTCCAAGGCTGGCCTGGGACTTAAGACAATCTTCTTGCCAGATCTTCCCAAGTGATGACGGTGTAGGCAGAAAGCATCACATGAGGCTTCTGTTATATTATCTGATGAAAGAGGCTATGTTCTTCTCGTTATTTGCCTATTTGTTTGTTTGTTTGTTTATTTTGGACAGGGTCTCACTATGTAGCTCTGGCAGTTCCGGGACTCACTACGTAGACCAGGCTGGCCTCGAACTCATAGAGATCGCCTTGCCTCTGCCTCCAAGAGCTCTGGGATTAAAGGTGTGTACACCATCTGTGCCCATCTTGGGTTGGGTTTGGAGGCAGAATATTGCTATATAGCCCAGGTTGGTATTGAACTTTCAACCCTCTTGCCTCTGCCTACTGAGTTCTGGGGCTGTAGGCATGCATCGCCACACCTGGCTTTCTTACTGTTGGTGGTTTTGTTTTATTTTTCACTAATGCCTGGTGATGCTGGTGTTCTTTGAAGAAGTGTCTATTCCAGCTCAAGTGAGGTTGTTTGTTTTCTGATGTCGGGCTGTCTGTATTCTCACCAGCTAGATGATTGACAAGCATTTCCCTCCCAGCCTGTGGACTGCCTTTTCACTCTACTGATAGCATCCTTCTGATGTGGGTTCTTTGGAAGCCATGGAACCTTTCTTGGCTCTTAGTAACTTTAACCCAGTGTCTCAGTTAGAGTCATGGTCTTCTGTGAACAGACACCATGACCAATGCAAGACTTATAAAGGGCAACATTTAATTGGGCTGACTTACAGGTTCAGTCAGAGGTTCAGTCCATTATCACCAAGGTGGGAACATGGCAGCGTCCAGGCAGCCGTGGTTCAGGAGTTGCTGCGGGTTCTACATCTACATCTGGAGGCTGCTAGCGGAATACTGACTTCCAGGCAGCTAGGATGAGGGTCTTAAAGCCCACACCCACAGTGACACACCTACTCCAACAGGGCCTCACCTCCTAAAAGTGCCACTCCCTGGACCGAGCATATGCAAACCATCACACCCAGGGACCTAGGGTGCTGGATGACCTTGGTTGCCAAAGCTGTTCCAAGCCAGTGGCACCTGGGCTCTTTGTCTCAGAAGAACAAGAAATGTAGACGAGGAGAGAGTAGAATGACCGTACATCTGTTAAGAAAAGGGGAAAGACCTCCTAGAGCGAAGAACACCCTGATGCCTCCCTCCCCTGCGGGCTTTCACAACTCTCGTGGTGGGAACTGAATGCAGACTGAGGTAATCTTTATTAGGACTGGTCATTTCCAGTGCATCCTGGTCTGAGACTCTGAAATGGCGAGATGTCCACGTGCACTACAAAGCTCTCTTGACTCAACTAAGGAATTCCCTCTGTCCTGGAATGATCTTGAACCTCTGATCTTTCTTCTTCTGCCTTCCAAATGAACCACTATGTCCAGCTTGTCAACCTCATTTCTTTTACGTGTGGAGACCCAGTTCCCCCAGTGCACTGGAGTTTGGTTGTATTTCATTTGAGATATTTGCCCCGTGGGAGAATCTGCTTCTGGAATCCACAACCCATCTTCCTTGACATTATGGTTCCCAGGCTTGTGTCCAAGACCCCCAGTGACAAGAAGCTAACATTTGGATCCATCAGGATTGCCCCTGATAGGACAATCATCTCACATAGCAAGGTCTTTACTCTGGGCCCAAGTTTTTGTCCCAGCTCTTGATTCTGGCTTGCTCTTTGGGATCATAGGAACCAGCAAATTCCTTTTTTGTTTTTTGTTTTGTTTTGTTTTATTTTCCTTTGTTATTGTTTTGTTTTGTTTTGTTTTTCAAAACAAGGTTTCTCTTTGTAGCACTGGCTGTCCTAGCTGGCCTCGAACTCAGAAATCCCCCTGCTTTTGCCTCCCAAGTGCTGGGATTAAAGGCGTGTTCACATTAACCACGGCTAGGCTAACAGTGAATTTCTGTTCCCCAAGAAATTTCTGGAATAAGACTCGGGATCTTTCATGTGCTGGGTGAGCTGTCTGATGAGCTACAGCCTCAGACCCGTTTTGAACCCACACATAGCTGCATGCTAGCACCTGCTTGCCAGGTGTAAGAAGTCTTATCACGTTTGCTCCACAAAGCACGCTATAAAGAGGCCCTATTGTTGAGTCCTATCTCGTAGGAGAAGCAAATAAGATCTGAAGAGCTTGTAACTCGCTCACCCAGGATCAGACAGTTCAAAGGCCCCAGCCCCAGCTCTTAGCTCAACTGCCTTTCTGCAGCTGATAGCACCCAGCCCAGGGCTCTCCAAAGGGCACAGCTTTTGCAGCCTGTTCTGTCCTAAGTGTCTCTCCTAAAATTAAAGCCCAATGCCAGTGTCCATATATGGTCACTTCAGGACAGTGTGCAGGGGAAAGGGCGTTGGCACTTCTGACTGAGCACTGGATTCTCATGAGTGACACTTGACATAGAGCTGGAGTAATTGTCTCCAATGTTACATCACCTGCCCATCCACGCCATCCCTGGGATAGATGTCTAACCTATGGAAAGGGCGGGGCTCAGACTCTTATTCAAGGGCATTTAGGTGACGGCTGTGTTTTGTTTCTTTGCTGTAAGTCTGTCTCGTGTGGCCCATGCCTGCTGCCCTTTGCAGTTCAGCCTGGCTTTGAACTCTTGACCTTCTTGCCTCAGCTACCCTGGTGCTGGGATCACAGGTGTGTGCCACGGTGGCCAGGTGGCGTTTGGATCTTTATAGGGTCATTGATTTGCAGCTGACATCTTTGTAGCATTCACAGTGTGCCAGACACAGTTCTAGCCCTTTATCTATAGGAACACCAATGATCCCCACCATCGCCCATAGCCTACACACTTACTGTTTGCAAGTAAGAAAACACCCTGGGCTGGGGTGCAGGGTGGTGTTAGAGCATATGCATTCAAACCCCCAAAGTTAAGGCCCAGAATGTGTTTATTCAGCCTTGACATGGTGCTGGCTCCACACTTCCTAACCATCTCTACTGGGTTTTTATATTACACGGTGAGAGGAGATTCCCACCTCCCCTCCCCTTTTAACAAGAGGAATCAGGTCAAGGGCACAGAGGCCTTGAAAGGCACATAATGTTGAGTCAGGATATAACAAAGTGGTTTATTTCGTTATGATTATTTTTATTACTTTCTAATTAGGAAATGATATTCCACTTGTTAAGAATAATGTTTCCTTTGAAAATAAATCTAGGAGCTGGAGATGTAGCCCAGTCAGTCATGTGCTTGCCTAGCGTGTTCCAGCACCCCATAAAAACTGAACTAACGACACATTCTTGTAGTTTTATTGAAAGCAGGAGGGATCAGAAATTCATGGTCATTCTTGGCTGCATAGCAAGTCTGAGCCCAGTTTGTGCTACGTGAGAGCCTCCCTCAAAACAAATTTTTGTTTTTAAAGACAATAAAATAAACCTAAGTAAAAAAAGAAATGACTGGTGCAAGAGAGATTGTATGTATGTAACATTAGAGGTGGTTTTCAGATATGATAAAAGTTCTTGGGAAAACCCAAGATACGTTGGGACCTCTATCCCATCTGATTAGGTATGCTGTTCTGTGATAAAACAGCTCCAAGACTGGCTCCCTTAGCAGGGTCTAGGTCCCTTATAGTACATGTCCCGCCTTGGTCAGCAGAGGGCGCTCTTCACCGTGGTGACTACTCATCTTGTTTCTGTAGAGTCACCATGGTGAAGAGCGCCTTGAGGCTTCGGACTGGGGCTGGCACAGCTTGCTTTTCCTCTTATGTCACTGGCCGAGACAAGCGTCACAGTCACATCCAGAGAAAAGAGCAACTAAGAAGCTATTCCCCTGCCTAAAAGCAAAGTAGACCAATGTGAATAGCCCCGGATAGACTAGGAGCAGACTGATCCAGAGAGGTGGGTTGTGCCAGGGTCCTTCGGTTTGCCTGTCCTTACCCACCAATGGCCTGCTCGTGGTCTTCAAGCCCCTGTTCCTAGGGAAGGAAGATGAGCCTGGCAGTCTCTCTCTAAACGGGTACCTCGTGACTGCTGTAAGGTGCTGTTTCTTCACTGACCAGCCAGACTTAATCTATGATCTGAAGAGAGTGGAGCCGGGGCTAGGGTTTGTTTGGAAAGGACATCGGGGAGCACGGGCAGGGTAGGTATCTGGAAAGGGGAGGAAGAGAAGGGGAGGAGCCACGTCTGAGAAACTTGCGGAGCTGGAGGCTCCAATCCTCAGGAGACTGCTGGAGGCGCTTTCCACTTTACATTTAAAAAACAAAACATATTTATTTGTAAAGTAAGTAAATAGTTTATTACTTTATCAGTATGTGCGGGCACATGTGCACATGCATGACCTCAATGTGTACGGGGAGATCAGAGAACATCAGGAAACTATTTCTCTCCTTCTACCATGTGGGTACCAAGGATCAAGCTGAAATCACCAAGCACCTCGCCCTGCTGAGCGTCTGCTGTACCTCACCTTTTATTTTTCTTTTTAAGAGATTTATCTATTTTATGTATATCAGACACACCAGAAGAGGGCATCAGGTCCCATTACAGATGGCTGTGAGCCACCATGTGGTTGCCAGCAATTGAACTCGGGACCTCTGGAAGAGCAGTCGGTGCTCTTAACCGCTGAGCCATCTCTCCATCCCCACCTGTTCATTTTGTGTATTATTTGCATGTGCATATGCATATATGTGGGCAAGCATGGCAGTGTGGAGCACAGACAACTAGTGAGAGCCTGCTCTGTCTTTCTGCTAATTGAGTCCCTGGCAGACATTTTTATTCACTGATCCACATTGTTGGTCCCTTGATGAATTCCTTTTTTTCTTTTCTTTGTTGACATGGCCTCATTTAGTGCAAGGCTACACTTAAACTCACTATGTAGCCAAGGATTGCCTTGAACCCCTCATCCTCCTGCCTCCACTTTCTAAGCACTGGAGTTTTAAAGCATTTGCCACCGTGCCCAGACTAAATGATTTATGATTCTCAGACTGTTTACTTCACTCTGCAAAAAGCAAGCAAACGAACAAACAAAAAAACCTCTATTGTAGTATAGAGTTGTTTTCCTAATTGTCAACTGTCTACTAGATACTTAATGACGTTCTCTTCCTCGAACATGTATGCATGTGTTGGGGAAGGGTGTTCTACAGTGACCACATGGAGGTCAAAGGGCAGGGGTCACTTCTCCTCCTTCCACCGTGTAGGTCCTGGGGATTGTGTCCTGGTCATCGGGCTGCACATTTACCTGATGAGCTCACCATCCCCAACAATTTCTCCTCGAAGGACTCTTTAGCACACTACCGAATTCCCATTAGTTGCCTCCTCTTTGTTTCATTTGAACCTGTTCAAGGTTTGGGGTGTACTATGAGGAATGCAGCCAGCGGGCATCTCCACAACTGGGGGGGGGGAGGTGCTGGAGAAATGTAAGTAGATTATCTACAAGTAGCTGAACACACGGCCGTTTCAAGTTGACGTGCTGGAAAGACGGGACAGAGAATGCAGGTTGTGGGAGCGCGGCCAGTCTGGAGCTGAAGATCTAGTCTCACACCAGGGTGTGGCAACAATAGTTAACAGAAAGGGGGTGTGCAAAGGCCCTGAGACCGGAAGGGGAAAAGGGAGGAAAGAGATGAGGTTGGAGATGTGGGGATACAGCGATAACATCTCTGTGGCAGGAGTCTTGTGAGCTTTATAAATGGCACTTCTCATTATAATGACATTCTCTTCCTTAAATGTGTATGTGTGTATTTATGTGTGTAGGTATGTGTATATGTACTGTGTATGTATGTGTGTGTATGTATGTATGTATGTATGTATGTGAGTATGTGTGTATGTATGTATGCATTGGGAAGGGTGTTCTACAGTGATCATGTGGAGGTCAAAGGGCAGGAGTTGCTTCTTTCCTTCCACCGTGTGAGACCTGGGGATTGAATTCAGGCCATCAGGCTGAGAGGCAAGGACACTGTGAAAGTTTAATGAGGGAAGAGATTGGAGGCAAGGTATGTTTGTGCATGGTCACGGCCCGACTTTGGGTGGAGAGTAGATGGCATGGGAGCAGAGTGGGCGAGGGAGAGTTGTGCAAAGATTTCTGCTGGCTTCCAGAAAACATAGTGACTGTGCCCAACTTGGCTGTAGTGGACCAGGGGAAACATTCTAGCTACTGTCAGGGATAGTGTAAACTGAGGTTTTTGTTTGTTTGCTTGTTTGATGAAGATGGAGGTGGATATGTCATGTGGTGGTGGTGGTGGTGGTGGTCGTCATGGTGGTGATGTTAAGAACTTAGGAACAGAACAAGTCATCCTATTGGATAAAGCTTCCAGTGTGTTTAATATGTACCTAATTAACATAACTAATTTCACTCATATCTCCATGCTAACTTATTTATTTTTATTTAAATATCAACGTGCATGTGTATGTGTGCATGTGTGTGTGGTGTGAGAATGTTTGTGTGTGTTTATTTGTGCCGTGTGTGTTGGAGCCCTGGAGGCCAGAAGAGGGCATCAGATCCCCCGGAGGTACTGTTGTGGGCTATCCCATAGGTGCCAGGAACCCATCTAGGGTCCTCTACAAGTAAACACTGTTCACCACCGAGCCTTCTCTACAGCTTCCATATCAACTTTTATGATGAGGGAGTGGTATTTGATGTTATGAATACCATTCTAAATGACGGTGTGTGCAAATAAAGGCTTTTGTTTGATGCCAGCACAAAGCCTGGGAACTTCCTCTGAGGCGCCCGCACACTGGCTCCTGGGATTGGAACCCGAACTTTAATGGAAGTTGGAAATGCAGAATAGATTTTTTTTTTCTTTAATCTTGCATTCTGGTTGATGCAGTGGCAGCGGGCTGTGACTAAATTACTGTACGGCTTCCTGGGATGTACTTGAGTTTTTGAGCGCCAGTTCCCACATTGGCCACTAGGAGGAGCCCTCGAAGGGCCAAATCGCTATGCTAGAGGCGATTGGGAAAGATTTGCAGAGCTGGTTTCTGTAGCCCTGAGCGGAGCTTCAATCGCGGGACGCGACAGGGGTGGGCCAGAAGAGAATATCAGGACGCTGAGCTCTGTTAGGTGGCCACGCTTCTCTGCGCAGCTCCTTTGGCCTCTTTCCTCTGGCTCTCAGCCCCGCCGAGGACATTGGCTGACCTGGAGGGTGGGACCACGTTTTACGCAGGATTGCGAAGGCTCAGATCCAAGGTACAAAAAAGCACATTCTAGCAAGTGACTCAACAGCCAGCAGCCCCCTGCCGGTCCCTCACAAAGTACCATGCGCATTAAGCTTATCCTAACATGAGGAGAGGGCCACCTTATCCAGAGGCCGGGCCCTCTGACCACCAGGTGCTGTCATCTCCCTCGGCTTCCTTGTTCTGCGCAGTTGCTCACTATTTAAAATTGACTTCCCTTTTTAATTTACCTCCCTTGCTGCCTGATATGCCAGGCTGAGAATGCGGTCGCCAGACACAGCCTCAGCTCTCAGTTACATTTGGACGGGATAAACCACACCCTTCCTTAACCTTTTTTTTTTTTTTTTTAATATTGTGAGTGTGAGGGTGTGTAGGTGGCCACAGGCTCCTGGGGAGGTCAGAGATAACTTGTCGGGTGAGTTCCTAAGCCACTAGAGTCAGGCTAGGGGACAGACGCCCTTTACCTGCTGAGCCATTCCTTATTTTTTAAGTATGAGTATGTCATTATTTGGGATATACTTATGCTACAAAGTACAAGATGGTTGTCTGAAGTTACAGTTTCACTGGATGTTTTTATTTTTGTTGCTGACTACAATCCTGTAAGGGAAAGCTCTTGCCCCCTGTCTACGTGGCTCAGCCTCCGGCCCCCACAGTAATGGTGCTGATAAGTCGAAATGCTTGGGTGGGTGGATTCCTTCAATTCTTCACTCATGTATTCAGGCAATGTATTTACTTTAAGCACCTGTTGGGTCCCTGAAAAACCACGCTAGGCAGGCAGTCCAAAGGAGGAGGCAGGCAGTCTAAAGGAGGAGGCAGGCAGTCCAAAGGAGGAGGCAGGCAGTCTAAAGGAGGAGGCAGTCACCATGACAGACACTATGGTAAATATAGTGTATACACTCTGGGGGCTGGGAAGGGACAGGGAAGGAGTCCTCAAGCCCACCCAGGTCATCAAGACTTTTCCTGGAGAAAAGCAACCAAGATGAGACCTGGAGCCCCCCAGGTCTAACAAAGAGCAGGGTTGGGCTCTGCGGACTCTGTAGGCGGCTGAGGAGGGAGTGTGCAGTGGTATCAGACCATCATTCACACCCACTGGGTGTGTTTATTCACCCCCAGACCCTGAGTGATGCCAGGGCAGCTTTGCTGTACTCGTATAGGGGGAAACTGAGGCCCAGAAAGTAAAGTGCCTAGCCTGGGCTAGACTGGGAAGGGAAGGTAGAGCTTCCAGCTCAAGTCGGACAGACTCACAAGGGAGCCTTGAACTCTTCTAGAAAAGTGACTTTGCTGATGACCAGGGCCCCCCAAAGGGAGCAAGGAACCTGGGGCTCAAGAGGAGAACAGGACTCTCTCTACCAGTGTGGCTGGTTCCCAGCTTAGCAGGAGAACAAGAAGAGACAGCCAGAGGGGTCCCCGAGTGCAGGTCCCCAAGTGCAGCCTCTGTGCCTCTCACACCTGTCTAGGTTGGGCCTTCAGGCCCCTTGCTGAGGCCTGTGGCTGATCACTCCCATGGGTCCTGGGAAGGTCTTTGGTCTCCATGGTGACCACCTCCCAATGTCCCCGAAATCTCATTGTGACCAGTATTAAGGGATTAACTCGCCAGCAGACCTCACAGGGTCTTGGGTACCAGAGTGGCAGCAGGAAGTAGTTCAGGGATGAAGAGCTTGCCCACCGCGTGTGACCCCGTAGGACCAGGAGGAGGATGTCGGACAGGGGCCAGGGGTTCCTGCAGATTGCACCAGGTATGCTCCTGAGTTCACGTCTGTCCAGAAGGGAGCCCAGGGACTCAGGGAGAAGCTTAGAATTCAGGGCGTGTGGAGATCTTTAGTCTCAGTCCCCAACTCAGCCCAGAAGGACAAGGGTACCTGATGGGTGGAGGACATTTGATCATATATATATAGTCGAGATCCCCAATGACTCTTTGGGGGTACCTCAAGGCTTATCAGTCATCTCATCTTCACTTTGCAGTTGGGGAAACTGAGGCAGAGAGCGGCAAGTAAGCCGTTTAAAGTCAGTAAACTGAAGCAGGTGAAGAATTCAGAGGGGACCTCACAGTGATCTAAACAGAGCATTGTTAAAAAAGAAACAAGAAAAAACCCGCCAGCACTTCGGTCTTGAACTCCATGTTGCCCACTGTGTCCTCAGGAGCCGGAAGCAGCCTGTCCGTCCGACTGGCCCTGCTTTCCCCTCAGGATCCGGAGGCAGCCTGTCTGACTGCCCTGCTTTCTCCCCTCCTGACCTTCCCAGCTCTATGCCCGCTCACCCTGAGGCTGGCAGAGAGTTCTAGACAGTCTCCACAGGGCTGGAGGGCAGAGTCCTGACTATGCCACCCCAGGGGACAGTTAGTCTCTGGGTCTCTGGTTTGACATCTTGCTCACCCTTTAGCCTCTCTGGGGATTTCAGACCCCAAATGCCCTGGCAATCCAGCAACCAGGAGGGAAATTTAAACCCCAGGGGCTGGGAATGCAGCTGGTAGAGCGCTTGCTTGCTTGCTTGCTTGCTTGCTTGCTTGCTTGCTTGCTTGCTTGCTTGGCTACTGCGCATGAAGCTCTGTGTTCTCTATCCAGCACGGGATAAACCAGACCTGATGGTGCACACCTGTAATCCTAGTATTTAGAAAGTACAGGCAGGAGGACCAGAAGTTCAAGGTCATTTTCCTCTAGTTAGCAAGTTTAAGGCCAGCCTAAGCTACATATACAAAACTCTACCAAAAAATAAAAATCTGAGACTTGACTCCCTGGGAAACCGAGGCTCCCTGGCTAAGCTGGCTCTTCCTTAGCCAAGGTTTGCCCTAAAGGTGTCAGATAACCTACCGACCACCACAGAAAATGAGAAAAGCAAAGTTCAGGACATGACAACACAGGGGTACACAGGTCATGGACATACATGCAAGGCTCCTGTAATGCTTGGAAGACAAGAAAAAGTAAGATATGGCTCCAGATGGTGCAGAAACTGGGAGCGGTGATGGACAGAGTCAGGGGAAGCAAGCCTCAACAGGTACCTTCTTATGTTCTTATTTTGAAACACAGCAATGTAGCAAGGACATCAGATGAAAGGCTTAAACAACTGAGGTAAAATAGTAAATAATAATAATAACTACACATACTTCCATAGTGACAGGTATGCAGTGAAGATTACAACGCATGTCCTAGGAATTAGTTCCAGGTCATTTCATCCTTGACCTGGAAGCCAATATGCTGTTGCCAATAATAACAGCAATAGCCATCAGGGCCTGGAATTGGAGCTGTCCACAAACTAGAGATGGAGTCAGGTATGGTGCAAACATCACCCATGAGTCAGCATTCTGACTTGAAGAGGAAGTTATCACTGACCCACCTAACAGATGGGGGAAACTGAGCCTCAACCAAGGTTTGACTTGTACACAGTCAAGCCTGGACCCATATTAACATATTCCCAGCCTTCACTGACCCCACAGAGGTTCAGAATTAGGACCACACACCAGATTTCTCAGGAAATCTCCAGCACCTGGCACTGTGCCTCCCACTGCAAGATTTTTGTTTTGAGATAGAGTGTGACTACATAAGCCCAGGCTGGTCTTCCTCTCACCAGGGTGTAGCCCAGGTTGGTTTGGAATTCCCAATTCTCCTGCTGTGATTACAGATGTGTGTTACCTTGCCTACCTGGCTATGCAGCCCCGAGATTTGCCTGTTGGTTTGTGACAGGGGTTGGGAATAACTGTTTTATCTGTCCCTTTTTGCTCCCTGTGTGGAGCTGGGGCATGGCCAGGGCCTGTCACACGCTAGGTAAGCATTCTACCACTGAGCCATACTCTAGCACAAGCCCTTTCAAAACTAGGACGTAAAAACCTTTTGCAGTCTCAAGTGGTTCCACTCGGTGTTAGCCAGAATGAACCTTCAGCTCAGTTTTCCAAATGAGAAACAAAGACCAAAGAGGGAAATGGCTTTTCCAAGGACCAGGCATGGCTAAAAACAAATGCGGACAAGCTATCCAAAGGTTTCTATGGAATATTTGCTCAAATAAGAAATTGTATCCCCTTTGGATAGACCAGGCTCTGAGGCTTTGGAACAAGGGCTGGATTTGCACCCCCTGCACCATCCCCCACCTCAGCCTCCTGGACTGGAATATTTGTGCAATGAGTGACCTGTGCAACTAAACACAGTGATCCTGGCCTATCTCCGAACAAACTCCCAAATATTTTACCCTGATGACATCAGACAAATCCCTGGGGCCCCTCCGAACAGGAGTCGGAAAGATTACGGATGACTTCCGAATAGCAGACTCATTCCTCATTCCCAAGACCAGGACTTGGGGTAACAGGGGCTTTCCATCACCCCTCAGGTCCCACACGGGCCAAGGTCACCCTCACAGAACACAAACAGGACAGTGGCAGTGGCAGCTCCGATGTCATAAGCCACCTGGCCCTAGGCAAACAGACAGACCTCAGGAAACACCGCCCACGGGACCCAAATCTACCCCGATCATTCCCCAGACCATCCGCTCACCAAACCTCCTAAGTTTTTCCCGTCAGAACCTCCCACAATATACTGCTGTCTGCCCAGAGCTGCTTCCATGCCACTATGCTGCCAGCTTCTCTTGAGCAGTTGCTAGGTCAGGGAAAGTCTTGAAAGGATGGGGTAACCTCGGGACCAGGAAAACAAGTTTCTGGAGTTAGGTTGAATCTGAGTCCTGGACAACTTATTTCCTATCATCTGTGTGAGCTTGGGTGCAGAACTCAACCTCTCTGGGCCAGCTGTCTTAACAAATCGCTCATGAAAACGTCCAGCATCGGAGCAGCGTGAGAATTCATGAACGAAGCTCCTGACACAGATGTCCACGCCATTCATGTCTCTGGCGCCATTTGTTCTTGTGGGAAAATTAGAACTTAGGCATTTTTCTCAACTTATAGGGAGGACATGGAAGCTGAGGGTCCAGACAGTCCGGGAAGGGCTCTGGCTTCTGTGTGCCTCTAAGTGCCGGATGCTTCCAGAGATAGGACATATAACCAAGGCTAGGAGGTGCCCCTGCCTCACATTCCTGCTGCTGGGACAACTCAGAGACCTACAGGACACAGATGACATCCCCTGACTTGGGCCTCTGGTGGTTCTCAGAGATCTTAGAGGAAAAGACCTGTCATCTCTGTCCCAAGAGAAGCAGACGATCTAGTATAGCCTGTCCTTGGACAGTCTGCATTCCTCCTCCGCCTCCATCTCCCATCTCCTGGGTCTGGGCCAGCACTTTCCTAGCTTGAAAATGAACTATGAAGATCTCACCTAAGAAGGCATCATGTGACCCCCCTCCTCTGTGGGCTCCTGGGAACCCCAGGACCCAGCTCCAAAAGCCTCCGTTTGCATGTCCCCTAAGATTCCCTGGCTTGGACGTTGGCGCTACAAGCCCCTGCTTCACATCCCCCCCTTCACATCCCCCTTCGGATGTCTCCAGCTGCCTTTATCTCCCTGTGGTAACAGAGCAAATATACTCAGGTCCTGGAGCAGGGCACATGCAGGCTGTTGACTCTCGAGCAAAGTCTCCCCTCCGGAGGGCGCAGCACAGGCTGCTGGACATGTGTGGAAAGGCCAATGGCCTCTTGCATAACCCAGGAGGCCTCCTGCCCATCCCGGGGCCTTTTCGGGGTTAGGGGTGAGACAAATCGCAAACTCATGCCCAGTTAATTTTTTAAAGCAAGACCAACAGGCTCAGCAATGATTAGCAGACAGGTAAGTTCATCTTAATCACACTGAGGACAGGGAGGGAAGAAGAAGCTACTGGAGGCCCCAGGGATGGGGCCCAGTTATCAGTTAACCACACAAATGTTTCCTTCTAAAACCGCTGGCCTTCAGCCCCCAACACTCTCATCTTCCTCTCTGAGATACTGTGGTCAATGAGCAAGCTAGTGGCCAATAGCCATTGAGTGCAGCGACATGCAACCATCCACAATCTGTGGGGTAGAAAAGCGACAGGATCCCCTTTATTAAGAAAGAGTTCACATGCCACCACTAATTAGCTTGAAGCAAGTCCCTTCTCCTCTCTGGGCTTGGTGAGAGGTCTCAAGTCTTTGGCCCAACTCCCAGCATGCAGCAAGTACCCTTCACTTGAGGGACCCAGGGTCTCCATTTGCCCTGCGGGTAACTTAGGAAGATGTCTTCTCCAGTCTGAAGTTCCAGGAGGTCTTGATGGGACTTAGCCATGGTGGGATGGAGAAGGGACAGGAGCTCAAAAAGGAGCAGAAAGGTCCAGAGAGGGTACCCACCTGGTTTCAGTTGTTGGCACCGACAAGTATCGGGTTCCAGCTTCAGGAAGAGGTGGTCCTCTCAGAGAGGAACAGGGGTCCCTGGGTCGTGAGCCCCATGGGAGATGCAGGATGGCCTGGCAGGTCCCAGCTGCCCAGGACTCCTATCCTCAGGTCTTGGGAGCTGCCAAAGGAAACGGCAAAGCCAGGCCGGTCCCAGGCCAGGTGGCTGCTTGGACTGGAGTTTGGTCAGCAGTTGGGGACCTATATTGTGAGATAGTTAGGACTTTGTCCACAAACTGGAATTTGAAATTTCAAAGGGGCGAAGCTGAAGGCCCTACCCCAGAGTAGACATGACTCTTGGCTTCTTGCCCCCACGACTTTTGTTCTTTGTCTTGATAAGTGCAGGTTTCCCCTGCACTGCACTCTGGGTGGTAGGTGGGGGAGGAAGGAGGGGAGATAGAAGCGAGGTGAGCTCTGAGAGGAGAAGCTAAGGCGCCAGGGGGCCCCAGGGGGCCCCAGGTGACTAGAGGGCTGTAGAATGCCTCTAGACCTGCACTGGGGCCAGATACAGAGCTGAGTCTATTCAGGTTCATGACAACACCCCTGCCGTATGGAGATAGGGAAACCAGCTGGAGCCAGACCCAACCTCCAGGATTCTGTAGTTATTCCAGTGACCCCGGGTGTGGGGGCAACACAGAGGGAGGGACCCTCGATCCCATAGTCAGCCTCGGGCCAAATGGCAGACTCTTCTGTTACGTGCTTCATGGCTTCCAGGTTGTTTACGTCACTGAGTCTCCATTTGGTCTTAGAAAGTGAGGATACCCTGGACTTCAGAAAAACATGAGAAGAGTGACGGTCGGATTCTTATCATGAGGCAGAAAGCATGCTTCCATAGCAAAATACTAGTACCGCAGTTTGGTTGAGGGGCTGAGGATGTAGCTCAGTCAGTACAGGGCTTAGCTAGCATTTGTGAAGCCCTGGGTTAACTCGGGAACCAGAGCTGGTGGGCACATATCTGCAATCCTAGCCCTCAGAAGGTGGAAGTGGGAGGATCAGAAATTAAAGTCATCCTTGGCTACATGAGACCTGGTCTCAGAGAGAACGAGCCAGGGAGAAGGAGATGGCCCAATGTGGCAGGACCCTAAACCCCTGTTCACAGCAGGGATGTGAGCTCTCTGCCTACCTCTTGGCTAGCTGCCACCTCTTCGGACCATCTTCTTCCCTGCTCAAGTTCCTTCTCCATCTGCAAGATGAAGGAGTTAGGTCTCCATGCGAGCTCTAAATTCGGCTCTTCCAGGGGCTGTTACCCTTTGATCTGGGGCTTGACAGCTCAAGGAGAAAGGTTAGAGAGACGAACAATCTACATCGATGGAGTCAAGACTGGGAAATGCCCTACCTAGGTGCTCCCCAGACTAGGGGTTCTAATTCCCAAAGATCACATGGTCAGGGGAGCCAGGAGTTACCGACCAATGGTGACAATCACTACTGTCACACACCGCATCTCTGGGCAGCCGTAAGGGGTGGGGGGCCCCCCACCCTCCTCAGATAGTCAAATTCACAGGTACTTGTTATGAGTGACTGCTGCATTTGCATATGACCCATACACCGGCCCGCTGTATTTTTAGTCATCTTCAGATTACGTATGCCACCGTGGGAGTGCTATGTAACTAGCTGTCTTGTTGTAAGATTAATGTTGTTAAGGAGTCAAGGGAGTGTACGGTATAATGGCCAGACAAGTGGTGTTTGCCTGTGCCCCAGCTCTCAGAAGGCTGAGGCAGAGGGATTGCTTGAGCCCAGGAACTCAAGGCCGGGTTGGGTAACCCAGTAAATCCCATCTTGAATACATAACCCAATTTGAGCATGCTGAGGTCAGGAATAATACTAGCATGATGTGCGTTCATATGCTGTGATTTAGCTTGTATGGCTGTGTGCATCTGTATGTGTAGGTTGAGTACGCATGTGCATGTGTATGTGTACATGGATCTGACATCTGTGCTCTCCTCTACCACTTTCCACTTTGCTTATGGACAGGGCTTCTCGCTGAACCTGGAGCTCACCGCTTGCTTAGGTTGAATGGTGTGTGAGCCTTGAGACCCCCCGCCCCCTGTCTCTGCCTCCTATTACTGAGATTAGAAACATATAAGCCATGCCAAGTTTTTCATGTAGATGCCAAAGATTTGAACTCAGATCCTTGTGCTTATGTGACAAGCACTTTACCCACTGAGCCATCTCTCCAGAACCCTTCTATTGTTTTTTGTTTTTGTTTTTTTTTTTAAGGTTTATTCATCGTTATATGTAAGTACACTGGAGCTGTCTTCAGACACACCAGAAGAGGGCATCAGATCTCATGGGTGGTTGTGAGCCACCATGTGGTTGCTGGGATTTGAACTCAGGACCTTCGGAAGAGCAGTCAGTGCTCTTATCCGCTGAGCCATCTCGCCAGCCCCCTTCTATTGTTTTTAAATAAAAAACCTATTTATTATTTATTATTATTTATATTTATTATAGAGAGGTGGGGTGGGGTGGGCACAGAGATAGAGATGTAGATTGAGGGCGGATATGATCTTGCTGAAGTCAGAGGGCTATGCTTAAGGGTTGGTTCTCTCCTTCTGTGGGTTCAGGAACACTCAAATCGCTTGTCCCAGACTCCAGGACCATTAGAGCACACAGGTGTGACCTCCGTAGGCCAAGGAGGACTTTTGGGAGGCTACTGCTTGGAGTCAGCTGAAGGTGAAGGGAATTATGAATGAGACAGTTATGCAGTTTATGATCCATGAATGGGTAGGTTGCAGTGCATGAGTCGTGACAGGGTGGGACATGGGTGTGGGGCCTGCAACACTCCATGTGTGCCAGGGTTTGTGTACCTAGCAACTCTTCTCACAGGAGCTCCCTTTTCCTCTTGATAGCTCTGTCTATACGTGATGTGTCCTGGCCAACTCTAGTTCATCACAGATTGTATTTAGTGGATTCTACATCATCATCCATAAAAAGACTCATTGGATTGCTGCCCTAATAAAACTCTGACTGGCTAACAGTCACATTCCGCTTGGAGAATGGTGGAACTGTGCCTTTTCCAGGGAACAGGACAGATACGCAAAATGCTGTAGAGTGGCTGTGGGTGGCTTGTCACCTGCTGTCCCTTTCCACCCAACCTAGCCCTTTGCTAAGTGGAGCCAGAAAGGGCCTGAAAAGGTCCGAAGTCAATCTCAGACCTTTTAGGGATCTTAAGGTGTCAGCTGCAAGCTCCAATCTTTCCTCTCCCTTCAACCAAGAAACAAAGGATGAGCATGGAATCTTTCCCCACAGTGATGCAAGTTGCCCAGAGAAGAAATGAATACCACAAATCCACTTGAAGAGTGATAGAAATTGTGTTTAATCATGTGCGAGTGTCCATGACAGAGCAGGGCACACCAGGTCAGACTCAGATCACCAAGCTTGCCAGGCAAATGCCATTGCCTGTCGAGCCATCCTGCGGGCCCCAGAGAGAGTTTCTAAACTCAGGGCACTGGCCCCTGAGTCTAATATCTTTCTTTCCCACGATTGCCTTCCACCATCTTGTCTCTAGGGACAGGATGGAAGGGACATAATAAAGTACAGAAACAGGGCTTCTGATGGTAGCACTATGGTGTTAAAGCTCATCTACACATCCATTCACTCATTCACTCATTCATTCACTCACTCATTCACTCACTCATTCACTCATTCATTCACTCACTTATTCACTCATTCATTCACTTACTCATTCACATGATCATTCATTCATTCACTCACTCATTCACCCTTTTACATATTCATGAGTTTCAGTCATTCACTCAGTAATTCACCTGGTCTCCTAGTCACTGACTTTTCTGGTTCATTCACTCATCTGTGAATTCATTCACTCTGTTTCTCAGTCTTGCTCTGTGTTGTTACCATGCCCTCTGAATTGCTCTTTCAACCAGCTGAGCAAGACAGGCCCAGAAGCTTCTTAAGCTCCTGCCCTCACACTCGGCCTTCTGTGCCTTCCTTTCCCCAGCTAGTGGGAGTCTCGAAAGTGTCAACTGAGAACACCAAGGGGGACTGCACAGAGGGACGGGTCCAGAGTCAAACCTTATAAAGGATGTAGACAATGAAATGAACATTTAATGAAAAAGGGTTTTAAAGGCTAAAAAAGGGTAGGGGCAGGGCTGAGAAATGGCTCAGCGGTTAAGAGCAATGGCTGCTTTTCCAGAGGACCAGAGTTTAATTCCCAGCACCCACATGGCAGCTCACAACTGTCTGTAACTCCAATTCCAGGGGATCCAACACCCTCTTCTGGCCTCCATAGGCACCAGGTATGCATGTGGTACACAGACATACATGCAGGCAAAACACTCAAACAGATAGTGTATTTAAAAAACAAAAAGCAACCCTTTAAAAGAATGGAATGGGTGTTGAACCATGCAGAGAATTCCACCCCAAAGGGAATAGAAAGAAACAGGGAGGCAAAAGGGAAGGGGGACCCTAAAATGAGAAGAGGAATTAGTTGGGCATGGTGGCACATTCCTGTTAGTTCCAGCTCTTGGAAGGCTGAGGCAGTAGTGTCAAGAATTTGAGCCCAACCTGGGCTCCATAGCAAGACAAAATGATGGTCTGGGGGTGAGGCATTAGCCAACGCACCTTGAGTTATTTTTAGATCTTATGTATTATCCAAACTACCCTTTCAGATTGCCCCATGCACTCTACGAGATGGAAACTGAGGCTTGGGAGGAGAGTCACAGTTATCAGGGGGCAGGTGCCTGAGCGGAAGCCCAGGTCTATGGGCTGCAGATCTTGTCTGTGACTGTCCTGGGAGGGGTATGCGCTGTGCAAGCATTCAGTATGACAGGAAACCATCCATGGTTCTGCTGGAGCAACCAAGAGATATCAGGGGCCAGGGAAGGGACCTGTGGGGTGAGTCCCAGCAATTCCCAAAGCACGTGACAAACCAGAAGGGAACCAGAAAAATCCTCTTCAGCAAGGATCTGAAAGATCCAAGCATGGGCTTGGGTGTTAGATTTCCAGTTCAATCGACCCAGGACAGCTTTATCTCGAATTGAGGATGGAAGTCAATGATTTGGGAAGTGATTGGCTTAGGGCTTCATAGTGGTAGGCTTGCCAGTGTCAGCTGGGTTGTTCACCTTGGTGAGACTTGGGGGCCGCTGAGGCAAGGGTCCAACCAATACCAGTCCTGTTGGGTGCCTGCCTTGGAAGATTGGTAAGTGACTATTAATGAGTGGGAGGTGGGGGGGGGGGGCAACAGTTGTAATTAGTACCCCAGGTGTCAGTCAGAAACCAACAAACAGCCAAATCCTCGTGGCTCCGCCCAGCCTACCCAGCACCGGGGGTGATTAACCATTAACTCCCACCCCTCCCCGCAGAGCCTCCACCCTCTGCAGAGGCTAGGCCAGGACGCCAGGCTGAGTCTCCCAGAGGACAGTTTGAAAGAGAGGAAGGCAGAGAAGGGACCTGGGAGGAGGCAGGAGGAGGGCGGGGACGGGGGGCTGGGGCTCAGCCCAGGGGCTTGGGTGGCATCCTGGGCCGGGCAGGACAGGGGGCTGAGGCTTGGGTAGGGGAGAATGCGACTCTCTAAAACCCTTGCCGGCATGGATATGGCCGACTACAGCGCTGCCCTGGACCCAGCCTACACCACCCTGGAGTTTGAAAATGTGCAGGTGTTGACCATGGGCAATGGTAGGTGGGGGCAGTTGGGCCGAGGTATGGAGCGGATCTTTGGCACTGAACTTTGGGATGGGAGGGGAAATGCGAAGAATCGTAGGTTGGTCCTATAGGCTCGTACAGGTGTTGCCAGGCGAAGCAAGTGGGCCTTCTTCGTACGGTGGCCAGAGGCATTCTGGGTGACCGAGGCCTGTAGAGGTGGATTTCCAACAGAAAAATTACCCAGACCCTTCCTACTTAGGCCCCGGGGGTCTTACGCTGTCCTGGTTACCATGTTAAGGAAATGGGGCGGCGATAGTGAGTTTCCTCTGGGTAGCTGTAGAGATCAATCCTATCCAACCAACATGGCTCTATCTTCAGGCCCCTGGACCCTTTTATGTGCAAGCAACAAAAAGTCTGTCTTGTCTCTAGCGATGGTGACAGGAGGCACAGCTGCGTTTCAGACTTTGGGAAACTGGAGTTCAGGAGAAAAGTAGAATTTTCCGGCTTCCTGTCTAAAAGGCCAACATAGCGGTGTGCGTTTACACGTACGGTCCTGGGTGTCCTTGTAAGTGTATGAGAGGCACGGTGAATGCGATACAGCTGTGTGCCTGGTCCCCCTTTTGAGTTTGTGTCCCAGCTTTGTCTGTAGGCATCGAATGGTCTATAGTTCTGTCTCCAGGATCATTTGGTTTTTGGTTTTTGGTTTGGTTTTGGTTTTGTTTGGTTGGTTGGTTTGGTTTGAATACATATGTGTATGTATAGTGTCTGTAAATGTGGGGTGACAGATATACTTGTAAATGTGGACATACCCTGTGCTTTCTGCCTGGTGGCCCTGGATGGCATTTTGCCTTTGATTTGTGTATATAGCCCCTGTGCTATTAGGCACCGCTCTCTGGTGTACAAGATTGTGTAGTGCCATTTGAGAGGGCTCTTTTTGTTTTATTTATTTATTTATTTATTTATTTATTTATTTATTTATTTATTTTTGAGACAGGGTCTCTATGTGGCTCTAGCTGTCCTGAAACTCACTACAGAGACCAGGCTGTCCTCAAACTCAAGAGTTCCACCTGCCTCTGCTTCCCAAATGCCAAGATTAAAGGCTCGCGCCCACCAGACCCAGCCTGGTTTTGTTTGTTTGTTTGTTTGTTGTTTTTGTTTTTGCTTTTTTTTTAATACAGGGCGTATGTGTTCCTAAACTTAGAACATACCCCCAGGCTAGCCTGGAACTCGAGGCCCTTTGACCCAGCCTTCTAAAGCGCTGGGGTTATGTTGTGAGAGTCTTCACTGTGACTCTCTACCAGAACTTGGGATCTGCGGCAGCAGCTTGTGTGTTTTGTGTCTCTGTTGTCCCTGTGCCACCATCCTTCGAACATCTGCTCCCACATCGCTGAGTCTATGTCTGCGGGGTGGAGGGTGTCTCCTTTGCCAGAGGGTTGAGAAGGCAGGTGTCCTGGAGGGTGGGAAGTTTCTGGAAGGGACGGGACCAGGTTCAAGGCTAGCAACAGAGAGATGCCACTTGGCGGAGGCTGGCCTGCCACCACCTTCCATCCGCGACGCTCCCTCTTCCTGTCAGAATGCAAGGCTTAGGCCTGGAAAGCTGTGTGGGCTCTCAATCTAGCTAGAAAGAGGAGGCAGCGTGTGGGCTCTGTCCATGGTCAGTCCCCCAGCTCCCCTCCCCCGCTGCTTGCCCCTAGTATCTCTTGCCAAGTACCATGTGACCCTGGGTACACTACCCCCTTCTTTGTCTCTTGTGCAGTATGGAAATGGGTTTCTTTACCCCAGCCTTGCTGGCCATGGGTGTTTCAGAGGGGGTACTCAGGGAAGTGTTCAGGGCGAACAAGTTGCTTCTGCCCAGAGATGGTAGCACGTGACCCCCCCTCCCCCCCCACACACACAGGGATAGTACTTGCTGTCACACTCCTGACTACCACACAGCCTCTTCAATATCTAGGAGTTCTGTGCTCCTGTACCTGAGGTGGAGCATTTGATTAAGTGTCCTGAAGACACATCAGTCACCCCCAGCTCTGAAAAACACCCCTCCTCCCCAGCCTCAGTTTCTTCATCTATAAAACACGGACAGGGAGAACAGCGTATACGCTGTTTACAAGGTTTACAAGGGCTTTCCTTGTACTTGCTTGATCCTGGTCCCTATATGGGTGGTCTCCAGGACTCGGCATATGTCAGAAGGGTCCGTATGCTCTTCTGGAGTTCACAGAGCTCTGAGAGTTGAGGTTATAGGAGGCTGTCCTCCAAAGTGATTGGGGACCCATCCTGAGCTAATGGCTAGAAGATGTTAAGGATATCTGTCCCCACATTCCATCCCCGATCCAGAAACATCAGAAGGGTCTTGTTTTTAAAGTCCTCACAGAACCCCAGGCAAGGGTAACATGGCTAGGGCACAGTACACTAAGCCATAAACCCAGTCCCTCTGCCTGGCAGCAGTGTAACGATGCTGGACAAGTCCCTTGTTCTCTTTGAGCCTCAGTGTTCTTAACTGGGAAATGGAAGTGGCCTGCTGACCTCAGGGGGCCTATGCTGCCCAGCAAGGGGACTCTCGCTGGCCTCTGCCCAAGTTGCGGGCTCAGCTCTCCATGGGGGTCAAGGGAGGAGAGGCTGAGGGAGAAAGAGCCAATGAAGCTTAACGATTATCCCTGCCTTGGGAATAATTCACCAGCCGGAGGGGGCTCTGCTCTGAACACTCAGAAATCCTAGGGATGGTTCAGCCAGAAGACAGCAGAAATGAGGAACAGCTGCCACACACCTGCTGGGGGAGTTCTCTTCTGCAGAGAAGTGTTCAAATCACAGATAGTTCTAGAACTTATTGTATGCCAAGCACTTCCGGCTGACTGACTCACCCACTATGGACAGCTCCGGGAGATGATGATGCTCTGTCTGACAGGTGGAGGGGGGAAACGACAAGAAATCATCCAGTGCCACAAGAACGGAGGGCATTCGATCCAACTCTATGACGCTTAAGAGTCTCTGCTTCAGCGTGCCACAGCCCTCTCCAGTTTGCAATAGGACATTCCCCTAGGAACCCAAGGGCTAAGTTTCTATGGGAAATGCCCTCTGTGTGTGTGTGTGTGTGTGTGTGTGTGTGTGTGTGTGTGTGTATGTGTGTGTGCGCGTGTGTGCATGCGTGCGTGTGTGTGTGTGTGTGGTGTGTGTGTTGCATACATGCATGGACTTTTGTTTTGAGAGAAATAATTTTAGAGTTCAGTCATCTCTGAAGGGTGGTTTTTTGTTCTCTTTCTCTCTCTCTCTCTCTCTCTCTCTCTCTCTCTCTCTCTCTCTCTCTCTCTCTNTCTCTCTCTCTCTCTCTCTCTCTCTCTCTCTCTCTCTTTCTTTCTTTCTTTCTTTCTTTCTTTCTTTCTTTCTTTCTTTCTTTCTTTCTTTCTTTCAGACAAGGTCTCAGGCAGCCCAAACTGACTTGGAACTTACTATTTAGCTGAGTCTGGCCTTGAACTCTCTCTTGATCTTCCTGCCTTTACCTTCCGGGTGATGAGATTTTCTAAAGAGTGTATATGTGTTGGAAGATTTGCTTTTAGAGAAAGTACAATCTTTCGGGGTGTGTGTGTGTGTGTGTGTGTGTGTGTGTGTGTGTGTGTGTGTGTGTTAAAATATATATACACATATATTTCTAAAACCAGCCAAACCAGTTAAACTGATCCCTTTGCAGATGGGGAGACTGGGGCTAGGAAAAGGAGCTGGTCCAAGACCAGAGTGAGTTAAGGGCGGCACCAGTCCAAATGCCCAGGACTTTTGGCACACAAGTTGAAATCTCCTTAGCCAGAGGTTTTGAGTCTGTCCTCCTCACACTTGGATGGGGAGATGGCTTCTGGAAATGGTGATAAGAGGCTCCCACATCTACCCAGATGTGGCTGGCAACTCTGTCAGCATCCACTCCAGAGGCAAAGAGAGAATGTGCTTAGCTTATATCTTTCCACTCTCTGGGAGGTTCTGTGGAGTCTAGGGGCTAAGCTCAGGTCCCTCTGGTCCAGTTTTTTCTGATGACAAAGTGGCTGGGTAGTCACTGTCCCCGTAGCTTCTAACGAGGAGTCTGTAAATGACGGTGATGGTGAGGGCTGCACCTCTTCCTAGGGAAGCTGAAACAAGCCCTTGCCAGTGCCCCAGGAGATCAGCAGTAGAGTTGGTTCTGATTTATAGACCGGAAACCGAGACTCCAAAAGCTACCTGACACTGAGAGGAACAGGACATAGCCCCCAGCTCTGGTGGCCTGCTCTGAGTCTCAGGCGTGTCTGTGGTTTGTTTAACTCTCTACCCCTCCTGGATCCTCATTCACCCTCTTTCGGTGCAGACACATCCCCATCTGAAGGTGCCAACCTCAATTCATCCAACAGCCTGGGCGTCAGTGCCCTGTGCGCCATCTGTGGTGATCGGGCCACCGGCAAACACTACGGAGCCTCGAGCTGTGATGGCTGCAAGGGGTTCTTCAGGAGGAGTGTGAGGAAAAACCACATGTACTCCTGCAGGTGAGGAACCAGCTCGGGCCTTAACTTTCTCATCTGGGACATGGGTATATTGAGATTCATGTCCTCTGAGGGTCCATCTTGAGGCATCTGCCCTTCTAGACAGTCAAGGTCAGTCTGGTTTCTCAGCATCTGTGGATTCAGGTGGGAGCAGCTAATTTTCCATCTGTCTAACAACCTTACAGAGGATAGGATCAGCCTCCAGACTGCTCCTTTTCTAGGTCCTAACAAGGCATTGGCCCTAGTTCCTATTTCAGTTGACTGAGACATTGCCCCATGACAAGCCTGTACTATAATGTTGTCACCTGCCAATAACCTTCTGACATGGTAACAATCATTATCCCTGTTTTATGTCTTGGAGGGCTAAGCGTTTACCCGAAGCCAATGAATGCTTGAGTCAGTACTGAAATCCACGCCTCACCTCTCATAACCTTGCCTTTACCTGTTGTGGACCCATTACTGACTCTAGGCCATAGCCAGGTGCATGCTAAGGGCTGTGGGCTCTCACAGGATATGGTAGAAATAGCTGGCACCCCAGACACTAAGGTTTTTCCATTCAGCTCCACTGCCAATCAGCTGAGTGACGAAAGTCACATGCCACCTTTCTGGGCTTCAGTTTCCTGTCAAGTGGGACAAAATGGACTTTCAGACCCCTCTGGCTTCCAATTGACATTAGCACTCCTGGGGTGCAAACATGGAGCAGGGAGGCTGGGGAGGAGGGGTGACTGACAGCCAGGTCCTGATTCTGTCCCAAGAAGAAGGGGCTGTTTCTCCTCCATCCAACCATCCTATGTCCTCTCCAGGTTTAGCCGACAATGCGTGGTAGACAAAGATAAGAGGAACCAGTGTCGTTACTGCCGGCTTAAGAAGTGCTTCCGGGCTGGCATGAAGAAGGAAGGTGAGTCCCAGCCCTCCCCCCCCCC
>NC_034592.1:145863772-145864939 GCF_900095145.1 Mus pahari
GTGGTAGACAAAGATAAGAGGAACCAGTGTCGTTACTGCCGGCTTAAGAAGTGCTTCCGGGCTGGCATGAAGAAGGAAGGTGAGTCCCAGCCCCCCCCCCCCCCCCCGCACCCCTGCCCCACCTGCACGCAGGCTCCAACCAACCCCGCATTTACAACTGTAACCATACTTTATGGCTCCGTGACAAGCCCTAGGATGACTGGCTAATGGCTGAGAGGAGGGAGGGCCTGGAGATCTGACCACAGGGAGCGGCTGGGCTTGGTCTTGAGAAAGATTCAGAGATAAAGCTCCCACTCACTCACTTCAGCTCCCAGCAACTGCCACTGGGCCTTCCTGTGCTACCATGAGGCGGCCAAGATGGGCGCTCTTTCTAATGGATACCGTGAGCATTAGGGAAAAAAAAAACATAGAACAGGACACAGCAAACACCCAAGGGCTTGCCACCAAGGCTTCACTAACATGAACAGAGGGCCCTTTTTTGAGTTTCCTTTCCAAAGACAGGAACCGCAATCCCCTTCGTCCTCATCGCTGGGTGTCAGATCATCTCTAGAAATTTCCCTCTCCTAACAGTAGACTGAGGCATCTAACCCAGCCTGGATGGTGGAGATGGAATTACCCAGCAAAATGCCCTTTAACTGCCCCGGCCAACTCCTGCATCAGACATGGAGCTGGCTCTTCCCTGTGTCTGTGTCCTCTCTGAGAGGCCGGAATGAGGACTGTCCCCCTCTCACAACAGAACAGAAGCAACTGAGGACCATAGTTGTTACTCACCTTGCTGAAGCCTCCATCCAAACACGGCGGTTACTGGAAGAGCAGAGGTCCCCACCCCAGCTTCATGCTGTGTGGGCACCTCAGTGCTGCCGACGCTGTGATCTCCCCCCCCCCCCAGGCCTCATTTATGACAGTTTTCAGGGACCAGAGCTGGAGCATGGTAGTAGACCCATTGCCTGGCAAACATGCAGGGCCCTGGGCCACTCCCAGCCTACAGGGAAAATAAATAAGAAAGAAAGAAAGAGAAGAGGAAGGGAGGAAAGAAGAAAGGGGAAAAAAGGAATTATTTTTTTCTCAAGCTCAGAAATTTAAAAAAAAAACAACTTTAAACTTTTTTTTTTTCTAAATAGCAAGTTCATTTTTAAACCCCTTCCCTTTCTTCTCTCAACTTACTTT
>NC_034592.1:145864959-145887247 GCF_900095145.1 Mus pahari
CACACACACACACACACACACACGCATTCTCTCTTTCTCTCCCTCGTCCTCTCCCTCCGCCCCTCTCTCTCTCTCTCTCTGCCCCCCTCTCTGAGTCATGCTGGGCTGAGAGAGACAGAAGGCAAGGTAAAGATGACAGCCTCCCTGCTCCGTTTCTGCCCTCCATCCTGAGGTCATTCTTCCTTCCTGTCCCTCAGAAGGACCCTGACAGGCCTCTGCTTCTCTGACATAGGGGGCTATGCCCCCCCCCCCCTGCAGCTTCCCATGGGCACAGGGTCCCCTGGCTAACCTCGTCTTCTCTTTGAAGACTCCTTTGTGGAAGGGGAATGTGGTGCGTGTGTGAAATATTGGAGACAAGATGAAGGACTCTGGCCTAAGAGTTTCCTGTTGTACGGTTCTAATAGCTGGTGATTCTGTTCTCCAGTCCCCTGAGATAATAAGCGCTCTGTGTTTGAGAATGAATCTCTCCTATAGAATTCCCAGCAGGTAGGAGAAAGCCAGGCAGTCCAATGGGGCTAGCTAGTAAGTCTGTATGTAGTCATGTGTCTTTGGTTGGACAGAGTTTCTAGAGGGAAACTGAGGGAAGTTTCCAGCCCCTCTGGGCTCTACATTTCCAGATGCTCCACCAAGCCAAGCAACCCTAGATCCTAGCTCCTGAGAGAAGAGAAGTCCTACGCCATCCAGCCATAGCTCAGCCTTGAAACGAACTGCTTGCTTCTTCGGGCTGGGAAATAAACCTTCTGCCAGGGGAACAGGAGAGCCACTGAGTCACTGGCAGACAGTACTGGCCAGTAAACATTCATGTGTGTGTGTGTGTGTGTGTGTGTGTGTGTGTGTGTGTGTCCATACACATGTGCCATGTGCATTATTGAGAAATTGTGAGGTACAAGTAGACCAGAAGAGCAAAGCATTCTGGGAGATGCCTTGGGCAAGCACTAGCAAGGTTATTGCTGGATCTGACTGTCCCCAGAACCCTTCCTCAGCTTGATGGGACAATCCCAAAGTCACTCACCAGGTGACTGAGGACATGTTTTCACTTATTCTCCTGTCAATGTCTCCTGCACATGGACTTAACAAACTGGGCATCCTAAAGTTCTCAAGGACCAGAAAGTGAGCTGGAAGCAAGGCTTACAGAACAGCTGGGGCTAGTGAAAAGAGATCTACCTGGTTCTCATGTGGGGAAACTGAGGCACAAGGAGTGACGTGATGTGTTGGGAGAGAGTGAAGTTTAGGACTCGCGGCTGTCAGAACCAAGCCTTCAAACTCTCTGGATTGAAATTTGGAAAGATCCTTTTGGAGTGGCACATTCTGTCGTTGGTGACTGAAACCTCTGGCACAGCATTGGAGAGCACACAGATCCATAAGTCCTAGACAGAGGATATGCCATAGAGGCCACAAGGGGCTTCCCTGGAGGAGGCAGACAGGGAGTAGGGGAGACTTGGTTGTTAGTGAACAAGAAAACAACTGATGGAAAATTTTGTCCTGTGACTGATGTCAGGGAGAGGGACACCTGCCCGGCCTTGGCTCCCAGGTCCAGTACAAAAGCCCAGCTGCTGGCAGCAGACATCCAGGCCAGAGAGTACAACCAGGATGTACAGGGGGAGCATAGCCCACCCTGTAGGGCCTCCTCACAAGCCCAGCTGAGCCCCTAGGGCCCACCCAGGGCTCTCTAGGAAGACAGGATCATGTCCTCGCCACCTCCCGTCCTGTCGGTTAATATTCAATGGAAGTTACATTAGGTCCCCGACCCTGCTAATACTGCGCAAACATTAGGAAAACATCATTCCGTGACTGAGCTCGAGGGTACTGATAAGGGCCGGCTAACCTTGAGGATCTCTGTCCACAGCTGCTGACAGCGGTCTTTCATTCCGCCCGCCTCCCCGCAGCGCCCAGTGGGGGCAGGCGACAGGGCAGGCTGCGCTACCGGGAGGGGTGTGGTAGGCTGGTACAACTAGTGCCTTAGAGGGACTTCTACATCTCAGGGTCTCTGTCCTACCTACCCTGACTGACTTTTCTGTCTCTGGGTTTTTGAGACAAGATCTTACTTTTTCTTTTCTAGATTTATTATTATTAATTATGATTATTGGACTCTGTGTGTGTGTGTGTGTGTGTGTGTGTGTGTGTGTGTGTGTGCAGGCACACTCAGAAGGCAGAGGAGGGCATTAGATCCACTGAAGCTGGAGTTACAGGTGGCTGGCTGTGAGCTGTGTGATATGGGTGCTGGGAACCAAACTCATGTCCTCTGGAAGAATGGTACAGTCATCAACTGAGCCATCCTTCCAGGCCCCAGCATGTATGATCCAAGCTGTCAATGTCTCGGCCTCCCAGACGCTGGGATTACAGACATGAACCACCATGGCCGGCTCTGGATTTCAACATTCTGAAATCAAGAGGAAGCTGGAGGGTGGGATGGGAGGGGGCCTTGAAGTCATGTACTGTCTCATCCAGGGACATCTGTCACTCTACAAGTCTTTACTGCGTACCTACTGTGTGTCGGGGTACTCTAGGGGTCAGACTGTCAGTGAACAAGAGGGAGGAAGGTCTGGCTTTTTGGGGCTTGAGAGCTAGGGATCAAAGAGTTCACCAAGTAGTACTGTAACTGATACCTTGGAGAAGTTTAAAATAGGGAAAAGAGGGCCGAACCTGGGGCGCAATACTGTGTCAGAGGTGGTTGCAAAAGAACCTGAGGTGACAGGGTTTTTTTTTGGGGGGGGGGAGGTGTTTTGTTTTGTTTTGTTGTTGTTTTGTTTCTTCGAGACAGGGTTTCTCTGTGTAGCCCTGGCTGTCCTGGAACTCACTCTGTAGACCAGGCTGGTCTTGAAATCAGAAATCCGCCTGCCTCTGCCTCCCTAGTGCTGGGTTTAAAGGCGTGCGCCACCACTGCCTGGCGAGATGCAGGTTTTTTAAAAAAAAAAAAAGATTTGCTTTATATTTAATTGTATTCACACATACATGAGTACAGGCACCAGGAAGCAGTTGTGAGCCACTTGATAGGAATTCTGGGAACTGAACTCAGCTCTTCCACAAAAGCAGAACACGTTCTTAACCACTGAGCCATTTCTCCAACCTCTGAAGGTGAGGGGGAATGGATTCCAGGCATCAGGAATGGCTTGGACAGCCCTGAGCACATGGGTGGCCTGTGTGGATATCTAGATATAGGGAGAGGCAGGTGTGGGCAACAAATGAGTGACAGGGAAGTAGTGACAGGGAGGTGGGGAAGGGGCAGAGTCCTAAGGACTATGATGAATGATGAGACAGCCATTCTGAGCAGAATGTAGCATGTGGCCTGGATGTGTTTAGGGGGATCCCAAAAACAGCTCACCCCCAAAAGATAAATCCAGGAGCCTTGGATCTCAGGACCTCTAGTAGGGCCTGGTCCAGCCCAAGGGAGAGTAGTGGAGCCTTCAGGGACAGTTGGGGGGGGGGGAGGTCTTCTTCGTGATGATCATCACAGCAGTCCCCAGGAACCAGGACAGTGTGCAAGAAGACACTGCCCACTGGCCCCTAAGATAGAAGGCAAGGCAGGAGCAGGCTGATGGGAGAAGCCTCGGATAGATGGGGAGACAGAGGCCTCACCATCCCTCCTTCTTCCTTCCACAGTGAGGCCCTGAGTCTCCAGGGGACCGGTGGGACAGCCAGAGGACCTTAGGCCCATACTGACTCCAATAAGGGTGGATGGTGGGCCAGAGGTCTGTGAAACAAGGCCGTAGGTTCTGGAATTCTGGTGAGGCTGCGTCCTCTCATTCTCCCAGGCTAGAGAGCAGGATTCTTCCCAGTAGTGGGACCACCAAAGTAGCGGGGCCTCCAAGTCCCAACCTGGGACTTCTGCCTGGTGCTTCAGGGTCATTCTGTGTCACCAGGGGACAAGGTCTGCTTATTTGGAAGGGAAGAGACAAAGGGGCTTGCAAGCAGGGGTCGTGGGTTGTGATAGTGGCAGATTCTCCTTGTGTTCCTCAGTCTGTGATCTGCCCATTGAGCTGCCACTAACCTGTCCCTAGAGATAGCTGATCATTTCTTCAGCCTTCTCGTTGTATGTGAGGCCAGGGGAAGTTTTTGTGTATGCCATCTTTGCAAACCGAGTTAGAAGATCCTACATGAGACGGGCAAAATGGTTCAGTGGAGCATTGGCCACCATGCCAGATAACCCATGAACCATGGAACATGTTTATTGAAACACAAGAGTGCATACACACACACACACACACTCACACACACACACACGATAAACGCCCACCTGCAGCACTCTGGTGGCCCCAGTTCAGGTTGAACCCTCTCCTCTCTCATCTCCCAACTCCTTAACCATCATGGGACCCCCTCCTTCCCCTCAGCATCCCTCCTCACCTCTCTGCATCCTCCTCACAGCCGTCCAAAATGAGCGGGACCGGATCAGCACGCGGAGGTCAAGCTACGAGGACAGCAGCCTGCCCTCCATCAACGCGCTCCTGCAGGCAGAGGTCCTGTCCCAGCAGGTACCAAGGAATCCTCTTTACTACCTGGGCTCCCTTCCAGGGGAAATCACTTCTTCTACTTCTGTCTCCTCCAACCAGACCCTGGAGGTCCATATGGACAGGGCCCCAGGTACCACAGAAGAAAACCGAACCCTGTGCCACATACTGGTTTGTGGCAGATCAAATTTAAACCTAGGTCTAGTATCCTGGAGAACACTGTCTAGTTCATCCCAGTACCCACGTTCATAGGCCACACCAACTGATCTCCTGGAGGGCTCAATTACAGTCCTACCAAATAGAAGTAGCCATTGTAACAAGGTAGCAAGTGGCCTAAGCCAACTACTGGCTGTGTGACCTCAGGCAAGTCACAGTGCCTCTCTGGGCCATGGTGACCTCATATATGAGATGAGGGTGATGCCCTGTTCCTCTTCTACAGCCAAGGGATTCCTGGGACTCAGGAGCTGGAGAAGATGGGGCAGGGCAGGCAGCAGGCGATGCTCCAAACGGAGTGTTCCCTGCTTATGAATCCTTCCTGTCCCTTTGCCCAGAGCTTCCTGCTGACCTGGCAGTGTACACAGTCTAGCTGCCACCAGACATGGAGACCTCCTAGGGTACAGGATCTCTGTAAGGGACAGGGAGTGCAGGGAAAACCCGCCACCTCCCAGCATTTCCTTGTCTCCTCCAGATCACCTCTCCCATCTCTGGGATCAATGGCGACATTCGGGCAAAAAAGATTGCCAACATCACGGACGTGTGTGAGTCTATGAAGGAGCAGCTGCTGGTCCTGGTTGAGTGGGCCAAGTACATCCCAGCCTTCTGTGAACTTCTTCTGGATGACCAGGTAAGGGCACACACGCTGAGAGCAGTGGTGGACACTGAGCCAGCAGGGTCCAACTGACCCCCAAAGACATAGCCTTGAGCTGGTTTGATTTTATTCAATGAAACACTCACGTGTACCCAGAACTGCATAAGGCTCTCTACAAATATTAACTCAATCCGCCTAAGGACTATGAAGTAGACATGTGTCCCATCTTCCAGGTGGGGAAACTGGGGCACAGAGAGGTTAAGTAAATTGCTCAAGGTCACACAGTCAGCAACCGACATAACTGGGATTAGGACCAGCCAGGGAAGCTCCAAAGTCCAGACTCCACACCACTCTGCTCGCTCTCCCGGAGGTGTTGACAGGGACCTGACACCGGGGCTCAGGAGATTTGGCTTAAGCTCTGATTTTCAGGACCAGTTCCCTGTGTGACTTGGGGCCAATTACTTCTCTCCAAGGCCCAGGGTTCTTATCTGTCAAGTGGGAGTTATCTCTTTTGAGTGCTGTTCTTGTTTGGAAAGTCCGGATAGATCAGCAGCATTTCAGAAGGACCTCCGCTGTCCTCCCCAGTGCGAAGTCCCGTGCTTTCCCCCAAGATGGTTTAAGTCGGCATTTGATATTCGAGGCACCTTCTCCGGACTATTGAAAAACTGGTCCATGGAGGGGCAGAAATAGGGTACAGTGCGAGTCTCTGGCTGGATAAGTTTCTGAAATGCCTCATACAATGGCTCTAGCTACACACACACACACACACACACACACACACACACACACGCGCACGCGCACGCGCACGCGCACGCGCACACGCACACACGCACACGCACCCTTGGCCTCCCCAGACAACTTCGCTGCTTCGGGAGAAGAGAGGGATTCCCTTCCCCACACTGAAAACAGCCACTCTTTGCACATGAGTCTGATGTTGCCTTGGCTCGTTTCTTGGGGGGGGGGGGGGCGGCGTGTTTGTTTTTGTTTTATGGGGGAATTGTTGTTTGGAAATGAGATCTCACTATGTAGCCTTGGCTGTCCTGGAACTCACTTTGTAGACCAGGCTGTCCTTAAACCCACAGAGATCTACCAGCCTCTGCCTCCTGAGCGCTGAGATTTAAGGTGTGTGTCACCACCACGCCTGGTTGCATACAGTCTCTTGAAGCTTCAGAGAAATCTCTGAGCCCGACAATTGCTCCTCTGTGCAGAAGTCAGGCCTCCCTAGCCTCTATAAGCACCTATAAGAAAGCCACGGGCCTGCTAGGTCAACACTGCCTTGGTTGCTCCTTGCCTCCCCCCCTGAGGCTGGACCCTGGATGCAGCTCTCCTTTGGAAAGCTGACAGCCAGGGATGGTGTCCAAGCTGCCCCTGACTCCTCCCACTGCCCCTCATGCTCAGCCCCTGTCCCTCTACTAGAGAGCCCGAATTAATGTTTAAACCCCCCTGTTCCTCCCCAGGAACTTAGCAGGACAACAAGATACCCCCCAAGCTGAGCAATTGTTAACCTCTTTCCCACCCAAACCTCCCTGGCTGGGGCTCAGAGCATTCTCTGGGGGCAGTGATGGGTGGCCAGTAACACGGGCCAATCATTAACGCCCCCTTACCTGCCCATACCCCAAAGCTGCCATGTCTGAGGGCCCGACCTGGGAACGAACCTACTCATGATACATAAGGAGCCCATCATGCCTAACGTGGATGAGGCCCCCTGGGAGATTTGGGGGACACAGCCTTCCAAAGGATCCACATTTCCATTGCTCTAGAGACCATCTTCTTCTTATACTAGGTGACCATCTCCTGGATTTAGAAGACCAGCTCTGACTAGACAAGGCCGAAAGTGATTGGCCTAAAGCTCAGAGCACGTTAGCCACCAGGCTGAGATTTGACTTGGTCCTCGGCTCTGCAGGCTGAGAGTCACACGGCTGATGGCTGAGGGCACACAGAGCCTGCGGGGCAGCGTTGTTCAGTGGTTAGCGTCTTCTGTATCCCTTCCTACTGTTCCCGGGGAGACAGTCTCCCCTCCAAGCTTTCCCCTTCCCTCTCCTCATCTTTGGTTTCTCTCCTGGTTTCCAGCTATGGTGGGGTGGGAAGAGGTTGTAACAAGTGGGCTCAGGAGGCACTGGATCTGGTGAGGACGCCAGGGTGCTACCTCAGTCATCCTTTCCTCTCCCCCATTCGTTACTTTGCTTGTTTCAATCAAGGTCTGTGTGTTTGCTGTGTTCTCTGGGCTGCACAGCAAGTCACAGCTTTAGAGAGGCATACACTGAGCTCCAGTTGATGCAGCCTCTCTGTCTCGGTGCTCTGTGTCCACTCCCTCCCTCCCTCCCTCTCTCCCTCCCTCCCTCCTCTCTTTTTCTCCCCCTTTTCCCCTTCTTTCCATTGCAGCATGCCCCACCCCGAATTCCTAGTTTATCATTTTCTTCTCCTCGCTCTCGCACCTGACAGCTCTATGAGCTCAGAGACCGTTGTGTCCCCACACTGTCTAATAGTGTCTAGAAAGAATGATGAGATCGTTCAACTGGGAAAGGTGGTTTTTGCCAAGGATGATTCCCAGGACTCACAGGGTGGACAGTGAGAATCATTGTTCTCTGACCTACACACACACACACACACACACACACACACACACACACACACTGCGCACACATGCACACCTTTTTAAAAGAGCACACAGAAGCACCTGACCCTCCCAGCATGCCTTGCTACCTGTGACCTCCTATGGAGCACACACCCTGTTGCTATTCTCTGGTTGTCACATAAGCACTAAGGCCAATGGCTCTAATACACAGGCGATGTTCTGAGAGGCGGCTGGACTGACCTCGAACTTTAATCTCTACACACTGCCACGCAAAGATAGAGCCTGGTAATAGATCACCTGCCAATCCCGTACTTGGCGTGAGTGCATCTTAAGAGCTGACATCCACATGGAAGCTCGTGTAAATTCTGAGTATCACAGAACCTGACAGGTGTCAGGAGTCCAGGCTCCGCAGATATCTTTAGCATTGGTGACTTCCCAAACTCAGTGGAGCTTTGGAACCAGCTGGGAAGCTTGTCGCCTGCGTCGAGAGTCAGAGCCACTGAGCGTTGAGCCCAAGACTGTGAGTCTCCCTAAAGCACACAGTTCCCTGAAGCTGGTGCACGGGTAGGAACTTGGAACCCACAGCTCTAAAGTATCTGCGGCAAGCTGAGGGTCTTTGGGGACTCTGGTCTGTGGCACACACACCAGGAGTGGCTGCATCCTGATGAAGCCAGGAAGCAGCCTCTTGCTCAAAGATTGAGACACACAGGTTCAAGAGCAGAGCAAACAGGAGGTCCCCTACTTTGGACAGCGCATGCCTCCGCCTTTCCGGTCCCCGTAGAATCCTCTCTCTATGTCTTGTTTCATGAGTCATGAGAGGAAGGCAGAGGTTTTATGATGTGCTCTTCAGAGCTGAGGTAAAGCCAGGAGTGTTGGCGCACGCCTTTCATCCCAGTGCTCGGGAGGCAGAGGCAGGCAGATTTCTGAGTTCGAGGCCAGCCTGGTCTACAAAGTGAGTTCCAGGACAGCCAGGGCTATACAGAGAAACCCTGTCTCGAAAAAAACAAAAACAAAAACAAAAGGGAAAAAAATAACAGAGCTGAGGTAAGTAGGTCAGAGGGAACACTTCACTGGCTTGCCAAGGCCGCGGACTTGACTCTGAGCAGCCCGCCTGGGGCCCAGATGCTAGGTTTGAACCTTCTTTCTTACAGGTGGCGCTGCTCAGGGCCCATGCTGGTGAGCATCTGCTGCTTGGAGCCACCAAGAGGTCCATGGTGTTTAAGGATGTGCTGCTCCTAGGTGAGGAGGCCACCCATCCCATCCCAGCCAGAGCTTGAGAAGTGGAAGCTGGCCTGGTGCACCCATGAGGGAGGAGTATCTCCATAGTAACACATAAGGACCAGGCAGGCAGATCAAAACCATCCCAAACTGGGTAATATTGTTGTAAATAGGTAAACCCCGCCACTAAGGAAGCTGAGGTAGGAGATTTGCAAGGTCGAGACGTGCCTGACAGTAGACAAATAGGGAGTTCATGCCTGAGAAACATAACATAACCTTATTATCCTTAACTAAAATAAACAGTGACTTTTAAAAAAATCTAGTAACTATCAGTTGAGAGCACACTCATAAGACCCTGGGCTGGTGAGATGGCTCAGGCGGAAAGGTCCTCTTGCCAAAATTTACACCCAAATTCAAGCCTCGGGACCCACGCGATGGGAAGGGAGAACCAACGCCTGAGATTGTACACTAACCTCTGAGAGCACATGGTGACACACAGACTACTCCCCAAAAATAAATAAATAAAAAGCAACTCGAGAGAACGTGCAAGGGAGGCCCGGAGGTGTAGCTCAGTGGCAGAGCACGTGGCCACCCACACCACTACAGCAAAATTAAAATGAGTGTAACCCAGCCCTGTTCTTAGACTTGACCAAAGTACAGGATTCCAGAACTCAGCTCTCAGGTGGTTCCCCAATTCAGATGTAGGAAATAGAGGTGCAAGGGAGGGATTCTCCTAGCCTTCGAGTTAGAGAGCAGTCTGCTGTCCCCCAAATCTAGAGTGCATTTCAAAGTTTTCAGGAATTGAAACGAAAGGGAGCCAGGAATGGTACCTCCTCCATGTCATCTGAGCCTTCAGGATACTTCTAACCTGTAACACCAAACAGCAGACTGATGTTTCAATACACCACCCCCAGGTATCATTAGATATTCTTATTTTTATAAGAAAGGACACTGAGGGGCAAACAAATCAGGTATGTCAGCTAAACATACCTAGCTAAGTGACAGAGCCATTCAGATGAGGTGACTCCATTCCAGAATCTGACCCTTGACCTTGATGCCTTAATGCCTCCTAAGCAGGCCTTGGCATTGTTTCCTTCATCTTGAGTCATTCAGGTGAAAGGAGCTTGGAGGACATGAAAGTCCTCTAAAAAAAAGCCAGGTTCTTAGCTCATCCAGGACTCTAGGCAATCACCTTTCTCACATTTGCCTCAGATTTATGATCTGTAAAATGGGCACACTGACCTAGTAGCTCCACCCTTAGGAGTGCCTGGCATGCTCTTAATTGCAAACCATAACCAGGGGGATAGGGGTCAACCAAGGTGATAGTCCCATCCTCTCCCCTCCACCCATTCAGGCAATGACTACATAGTCCCTCGGCACTGTCCAGAGCTAGCAGAGATGAGCCGTGTGTCCATCCGCATCCTCGATGAGCTGGTCCTGCCCTTCCAAGAGCTGCAGATCGACGACAACGAATATGCCTGCCTCAAAGCCATCATCTTCTTTGATCCAGGTATCATCCATACCCCCTAACCTGACCTTCACACCCTCAGACCTGCTGTCTCACTCCTGTTGGACTCACAGCCTCTCGCATAGTTATGATGACCAGAAGTACTTTTCATCAGCCCCATTGGGTAGATGAGGCAGACCAGGGCTCCCAGGGAGGAAGGACTTTGCAGGACACCGACGACAAAGGCCTGGCTTTTATTTTTTCCTATCTTCCTTCTTGCCCTGAGAATTCTTTCTCCCATCCTCCCAGGGCGCCATTATTGTGGCTCTTCCATCTCTGTTGATTAACTCTGAAATTTTCAGCGCTATTCTCGTCCAGTCGGTTATGGTCAGCATCTTCTGCTCTCCCCTTGTTGGAATGAGGATGCTGGATCCCCTCCTTTATGGCTCTCTCTGTCCTCTCCCTGTTGACTGTGCTCACTCTCATCCCTGAGTTTGCACAGTATGTCCATAGTCGAATTTGTGCCGTATCTGAGGCTTGCTGGTGCTTATTTTACCTGCCACAGCGTGGACCTGTTGAGCAGTAGGCGCTGTCCTTGGTGCTGACCCCTGATTTCACAGAGATGGCCTCTAGCAATAAAAGCAGTCAAGAGGAAAACGACTGCCATTTATTGAGGGCTCCCAGGTGCAAACATCTCATGCAGATTATCTTAATATTTTACCTGTGAGATAGGAACCATCATCACCCCATTTTCTAACGAAATGATGAAGGTGCAAAGAGACTAATTCAAGCAAGGCCACACAACTAGGAACTAGAAGAACACGGACTTGAACTTCAGGCTGTTAATTGATACATGTCTTTACAATTTGTGGTCTTGCTTCCCACTTGCAACTCCCCATTCCCCAGAGAATAAGGTTCCAGTTCTCATCATTCCCCCAGAGAATAAGGGTCCAGTTCTCGTCCTGCAGTGCAAAGCTTGGGGCTGAGCAGGTGGTCATCATTCAGCAACAGGTGTGACATCGCTGGCCCTAAGGCAGAGTGGGCAGCTTGGCTGAGGGCAGGGGACCTAGGTGAGGCTGATACAGAACAGGCACTCCATAAAAGATGAGTGACTGCATGGGAAAAAATAAAAGGTGCCAAGTGTGAGTGGGGTGTCTCTGCTGGGGTCTCAGCTGAGTCCCCAGGTGACAGCTGGCAGCAGGCAAGGGAATCTCTTGATGTGCCAAATGCAGGATCTAGATGGTGGGACCTTATCTGTGGGCTGGGAGCCCCTAGTTCACATCATGGTTCTTCCAGCAGCTGGTTGCATGAGCTACCCAAGTCTTCCTTATTCCCTTTGCCCAAGACAAGAAGAAGCTGGGGTTCTGCATAGTTGAGCTCTCGTCTAGTGTGTGCAAGGTGCTGTGTTTGATCCCTAGCACAGCATTAAAAAAATATTTAAAAGAGAAACGAGATTATAAGATGTTATCCTGGGCTTTGTATCTTTCTCTGCCTGGTTCCAGGAAGCCACTCTTAGCTCTAGAGTAAGTTGGCTATTGAGGACCCTGGATTCTTGTCCCAGCTCTTGGTTAAAGCTCCCTGTGTTCTAAGGTCAATAAGCCATCCAATTTGGGCCTACAGGTTAGGAGACATTCGGTCTTCCCTGACCACCCCTCCCGTTGCAGATGCCAAGGGGCTGAGTGACCCGGGCAAGATCAAGCGGCTGCGGTCGCAGGTGCAGGTGAGCCTGGAGGATTACATCAACGACCGGCAGTACGACTCTCGGGGCCGCTTTGGAGAGCTCCTGCTGCTGCTGCCCACCCTGCAGAGCATCACCTGGCAGATGATCGAGCAGATCCAGTTCATCAAGCTCTTCGGCATGGCCAAGATTGACAACCTGCTGCAGGAGATGCTGCTCGGAGGTCTGTAACATGGGGGAAATGCTCTTTGGAGATCTGGGGTGCTGTATCTCTTTGGGACCCAGACTTCAGCTGCATCTGAGCTCGATGACTTCTGAACCTCACTGCTTCCTCAATAGGAGTCTTGGACGAGCTTCCTCATCTGTCGGCTCTGTTTCTCATCAGGGGGGAAAAAAAACCTGGAGAGAAGGAAGGAGGTCCATTTGTTCAGATGCTGAGGGTCTAAAACGAGTCAGCCAGTCTCTGTTGTAAGGTGGGGGAGGATGTCATGGGAATAGACAATAACTAAGCAGATTATAAAAATAAAAATAGAATATAGGCAGGTCGCACGGGGCCATTAGATGAGTCAACTAAAAGATACCCCCCTGAAGTGGTTAAAAAAATACTATATTTTAAAATCTTGGAAAACATTCTAAGCACAAATCATTTTTTTCAGGCGCTGAGGTAAGGGAGGGGCGTGTATGTGTGAGTCGTGATAGCTGGAGGATCTGGAGGATTCCACCAGATGAAGGTGGAAAGTCACTAGAAACCAAGTCCTAAACGAGGCTTGATGGAGCAGGGTCAAGAAAACATTGAGGTTTTTTTAATCTAGGAGCAAACCTGAGCAAACCCTCAGCAAAGCAAAACCCTCAGGGAAGCTGAGGCAGGGGGATCGTGAGTTTGTGAAGCATCCTGGGAAATATAGGGAGACTTCAGAAGGAAAGAATAAGAGAAAAGAAGGGGGGAGGGAGGGAAGGAGGGAGGGAGGGAGGAAGGGAGGGAGGGAGGGAGAGAAAAGAAGGAAGGGATGGAGGGAAAGAACAGGAGGAAATTGTATTTTATTCTCTTTGCAACTTTTGTAAAAAGACTGAAAATTAAACTAAAGTTTTAAGTAAGCTGGTCTAACTTAATGAATTTCATGGAGCAAGGGACAAGAAAACAGGGATATTACTCTATCCCACTGTCTGAGATTATGGTGGCCTGGACTGTGGGAATGGAGCAGGCAGAGAAAGAGAGACCATCTGGATGCAGCAGATGCTGAAGTGGGCAGTGGCAGAGAGAAAAAGTAGAAGGTCAAGGTTGTGCATGTGCTTTGAGGGGTCGAGACAATGGTGGGATTATTCACCGACAATGAGGAAATACTTAAATCTGGGTCTAGGGTGCTAGTCGGATAATCAGGTCCATTCTGGACTGACACAGCCAGAACATTAGAAATTCAAGCTGAGTTATCAAGACTGGGAGGGAATCACAGGGTAAGCGATGGGTGAATGGGAAAGTGGTGAATCGAAGACATGACAGACAAATCCCTGATGGGGAGCAGGACGGAGGGAGCTGAGGTTGGCTGTGAGCCGATGGCCTTAACCATAGACCATGGCATCTCAGCTGAACTAAAGGAAGACTAAAGACAGGACCCCTTAAAAAGAAGCTGGGGTCAGTTCCTCAATAAGTCTGAAGAACTCTTTCTGGATGGGCAACAGTATGCAAAAGCTGGAACTGGAGGTTTAGGAAGTGTTGGGGTGGCATAGTGACCCCAAGGTGGAAGCCAAGGCTGTCTGCCTCAGCAGCATTGGTTATTTGGGAGAGGTGTGACTCCTTTTTGAGGGGAGGTGTCCCGGGTGTTGCTTAGCTTCTTGTCTGTCCTCTGCCTGAGATATGAGTAGAATTTCTCCAGGAATCACAATAAAACTTTTCTCCAGAAATTGTCAAATGTCTCCTACAGTGAGACCCACTGTCAGGCAGCAACCTGCCTCCTTCTCACAATGACCCCATGATTGTTGTGAGTCCGCTGTCATGGCTGTCAAGATCAGGAGTTGTGATCTGTTTCCCAACACATTTGGGTGAGATAACCTTCCTGGATACCGCTGTCTCATCTGTAGACTGGATGATAACGGTGCCCCCTCTCCAGAACTAACAGGAAGATAAAATTATGTACAGAATAGAAAGGGCTTCAAGCCTGTACCCACATGTAAGAGGGACCCAGCAATTAATGATCATCTTACTATACAACTAAAGGCAACACTCTTTGGACTCACACTTAGACGTGCCTGCTTTTGTTTGAGTCTTGAAGCCCACAGACTTGCCTGGTTATTTTTGCATTACTGACCTAGGAGTAAGCAACCCGAGAGGCACTGTCGGTCCTGATGAGCAGGTTGACTGCCACATTGGGGGAAATGGTGCTTCAAGACTGTGGTCCTTCTCCCAGACTTCCAATCCTGACTAATGTCCTCCTCTTTGTCTACAGGGTCTGCCAGTGATGCACCACACGCCCACCACCCCCTGCACCCTCACCTGATGCAAGAACACATGGGCACCAATGTTATAGTTGCTAACACGATGCCCTCTCACCTCAGCAATGGACAGATGTGTGAGTGGCCCCGACCCAGGGGGCAGGCAGGTGGGCAGCCTGGGGTCTACCCTACCGGGTAGGGGGGGGGAGCTAAGAAAGAAGGCGGGAAAGATCGCACCTAGAAGGGGGAACCAGGAACATAGTTCTCTGTGTTTCCGAGTAGGGAAATGAAGGGGTCAGGTTGTTGATGGTTAAAGCTGTTTATTCAGCGTGGCTGTGACTTCAGTGAGGTGATTGACAATGTCTACTGTATGAGGCAATCCACCAGGTGAGGGACCATTGGGGAAATATATCTGTTGGCTGAGAATTCCATCTATTAGGTGAAAGTGTTCATTAAAGTAGGACTGGCCAGATGGATAAGGTCATCCTTCGGGCAGTTAGAGGAGACTGGCAATGAAGTAGGACTTAGCTCTTCAAAGACCAGGACCATCAGTGAGATGAGGTGGCCCCTGGGGTGAAAGGGATTTCATTGAGTTTGGCTGTGGGAAAGTTGTCTACCAAATGAGAGCATCCAGTTGGATGGAAGTTATTCACCCGGCCTGTGATGAGAGGCCTTTGCCTTGGCGTCACTTTTCTGCTAAATATTGAAGAAGTACCATGCCAGGCCCTGTTATCTCAGCCTCAGTTGCTGTCCTTTCTACCCAGGCTGAATAATTTGACCACATGTATTTACTGGTTTGGGGAATAGTCACACCTGGACCCTGGTCTGGGAAAAGCAATGTGAGTTTCCATGTTAAATGGTGGCCAAATGGGCAATAGGGCCTCCTGAAACATAGATCTTAGAGTTTGGGACTCCTAGAGGTTTGAGCCATAACCACCTTAGGGATTAGATTCACCATCTTGTTTTATGGAATTATCTCAGCAGATGGAAGAGCTTTCCCTGGGTTCTTCGGTTATTCCCACAATGGCTGGGGTTATTTTTTGTTTGTTTGTTTGTTTGTTTTTTGTTTTTGTTTTGTTTTGTTGTAACTTTTATTTCTTTCTCCTTTCAGCCACCCCGGAGACTCCACAGCCATCACCACCAAGTGGCTCGGGATCTGAATCCTACAAGCTCCTGCCAGGAGCCATCACCACCATCGTCAAGCCTCCCTCCGCCATTCCCCAGCCAACGATCACCAAGCAAGAAGCCATCTAGCAAGCCGCTGGGGGGTTGGGGGGTCGGCTGGCTCACACCCTTAGAAGAGCGCCTGGGCGTAACTTAGTCATGGCAAAGAAGATGTGACAAGAGGGACCAGTCCCAGAGCAGCTACGGAAAGGGTGTGAGGCCCAAAAACCGTGTGCTGAGGTTCGCATGTGTCACCACCCCTGACCCCGCATCTGGAGGGCGGGGCTTTGCTTAAGGAGACCCTGGCTAGGACTGTCTTCCACTGCCTGGACTCCTCTCAAGTTGAAGCCACCGTCTTCATCTTCCTCTGTATCTTCTTCCCTCGAGTTTTTCACCCCTGAAGGACGACTGTCTGCAGATGTTGCAGGACCTTGTTTTAAAATCAACTCCCTTCTCTTCCAGCTGGGGCCTCTTCCTTCCTGGTGCTGGTCAGGGGGCCTGGGAACAAACTTTTTGGGGCTGGGGCAGCTTGCCTTATAATACTCTCCTCTTGCTGTGCCAACCTCAGGTGACCCGCTACCATCTTCTATACCTTCCTCCACCATCTGACTTCTCTAAAGCCATCTCTCTGGAGACTGAGGAAACCATGGCAACCATTTCCCCACTCATTCTTTGAGCCTTCTGTAAGCACTGACCTGGGTGAGAAAGAAGGAAGGAGTCACCATCCCTCCTCTGCCAACATCACTACGATTCCTGCCTCTAGCACTAAGCTATAACTTTGGAGTGATATATCCTATGGCTTTCTACAGTAGAGAACCACCCAAGGGTGTTGGTGACAACAGAATGTGAGGAGTGGGTGGCCGTCATTGGGAAAGTGTCTAGAAAGAGGTGAGCTTTGCATCTGTCCCTTGACAGGGAAGGTAGGCTTCTGGCTAGCAGAGCAGGTGGCACAGACCAGTTTATTAGAGAATAGCCCAGACAAAGGCCCATAGGTAGGTAAAACAGTATGGGAGGGAGGCAATGAAGAAATCAGTTCTCATGGAGTTGTGACAGGGCACACACTGGGGACCATTGAATGACAAACTGAGGTCAGGGGTAGCTTCAGTATGGGGCTGTCAGAAGATGAATACAGCATCCTGCAGAGGTAGGATGTGAGTAAGCCATACTGGAGCGTAAAGATGAGATAAAGGGATGGATTCGAGTCCTCCCGGGGCCTGCCAAGCTCATCCATACTTCCAGATGATGTCACAAGGCAGTAGACAGCCACCATCTCATAGAACCTTCCCTGTAACCCAGACATTGTCAAGGAAGATATAAGTAGAAGATCTTAACTGCCCCTCAGGAAGCACTTGTCTCCTCTGGCACAAAATCCAAAGGGTTCCTCATCCTTTACCAGTGTCAATCCCAGAGGCTTGCTCTCTCCAGAACTGGCCAGCTAGAGACCGTTCTAAAATCCACTGGAAGTCAAGAATCCCCTTTACTGATAATGGTAAAGTTGATTCATGACCCCTGTCCTTTTTTTTTTTTCTACTGATCTACCCAAGTGTGGGTGAGGAGCAGCAGGGAGTGTTTCCTGGAAGAGGGACCAGTCTAGTCTGGCAGTCAAGGCTGAGGAGTTTGGGTGAGGGGCAGTAGAAGGACAAGAAAGCCTGGGTTTCAGGCTTACCTGAGGAGCTACAGCCAAGGTGCATTCTGAGAACTACTCATCCCCAGCAATCAGGGCTCCGTCCCTGGCTGACTCTTGATGGCTTTGTGGAGCCTCTACAAAGTGCCACTGACCAATGGGAACAAGAGGAATGTCCCCTGGGCTGGAAGTGTGTTAAGTGGAAGGAATGAGCTGTGAGACTGGATAGTTATGGCCCATCAAGGCCAATCCTTCTGAGTGGGTGGGACTAGTACCCAGTGTCCAGAAATTCCAGCCTTAATGACAGGCCCTCTGAAAAAGAGGTGCGGAGGAGTAATGGGGCCAGCTGCTTAAAGAAAAAGAACCCCCACAGGCCATGACTGTCAGGACAGATTTAGTTAACCCCTCAAAGCAAGTCCCAGGTGTCAGGAATGGTTTTTCCATGCTCAGAGCCCTCAAGCCATCCTTGGCCACTCTAACTCCAGTGCCCCCAGAGACCCCAGCCAGATCAGTTCAGACTGCCCTGCATGAAGGCAGGATAGCTGAACTCCCTCTGGTCCTTGTCTTTCCCACTCTTTGTCCCTCCATCCCCAGTGGCATGATGAGAGGAGTAGGTAAGGTTGGCCTTCAGTGGTAGCGGTCTTCTGGGGCAGGGGTCAGCCACTGCCCTAATCAGTCCTTTCTGAAGGAGAAACCCATTCCACATTAATAAATTTATTACAATACAGGAAACATGAAATAAAGGAAAGTTTACTCTTCTGATTATAAGCTGAGGATACTACATTGCAGGTTTTTTTCCCCCTTCTGAGCTTCGTTTCTAGTACCTGATATGATGGGACTAAGTACAAGCTGGTGATGGACAGGGCTGGGTGCCACTTTTCCACCAAGATCAGCCCCTTTTCTTCGTGAGTTCTCAGAACCTTTCAGAGTTCAGGAGGGACCTCTGAGAGTAGGCAGGAGAGCGTCAGAAGCAGACATCCTCCTCTTCTTGTGATAACCATGCCTTTGCCAGACCTCTCTGTGACCAACCCTGGTGAATTCTAATCATGACCTTCACAGCAAACACTCAGAAGTAGGCTGTGTCCCATTAGATCCATCTGCACCTTCCTGTGGTTGTGCAAATATCACTGACCCCCAAGTCCCCACCATCACTGCCCAAGGGGTTAAAAAAGAGAAAAACCCTCAAAAACAGTTCTTACTCCCTGTGTTTTAGCAAAAATTTATCAAACAAAATAAATGGTACTTATGTTTTCTAAGTCCTTTTACTGGTGTGTCTTTTTCCATGTAGTGGTAGAAATAGGGCAGCCTGGGGCATTCGTGGTGGACAAGAATCCTTCCTCTTAATAACCCTTTCTAACAAGAGGTTAACCTTTATGGGTACTCTCCCATCATGTAGATGGGGAAACTGAGGCTCAGAAAGGTGATTTTCTGTGAGAGTCAGAGGTAGAAATCCAATCCTCCACCCCACGCCCACCTCGTGTGTGTGTGTGTGTGTGTGTGTGTGCATGCGTGTATGTGTTCGCACGTAGAAGGCTGCATATGTATATGCATGTGTGTGCTCATGCCCAGGGAGGACAGAGAATGACTTCGTGTGTTGTTTCAAGGACATCACCCACCTTGTTTCAGGAGACAAGAAGAGAAACAAGGTCTCTCGCTGGCATGGAGTTCACTAGTTAGGCTGCTAGTGGTCATTGGTGAAGAGCACTGACTGCTCTTCCAGAGGACCAGGGTTCAATTCCTGGCACCCACGTGGTGGGTCACAACCATCTGTAGCTCCAGGTGCAGGGAATCTGACTCCCTCCAAAGGCGCCAGACACAAATGTGGGGTGGCAGAAGCACTCATGCAGGGAACACGTCCATGCATATTGAATAAATAAATATTTTAAAAACATGTGATTCCACATCTAACTTTTATTCATGGCTTCTGGAAATTGAGCTTGGCTTCCTGTGCTTGCAAGATAAGCCTCGATCCTGGCTTCTTGACTCTAAGCATCAGGGGAGAGTGAAAGTGGGTCCTCCCGCCTAAGAGGGAAGTAATGAGGGAGAGGGTGACAGAAAGATTTTTAAGAATAGACAGAGGTTCAAAGATGGAGCTCTTTTTTGGGCCACCTCAGCCTCTCAGAAACATGGGTACCAGGATGTCATAAGAGCAAAAATAATCCAGTTACATGTATGAGGCTCTAGTGATCCTTTCCCTTCAGGTAGCTGGCCCGATGGCTTGCCACTGCAGGTCACATCCACATATTCTCATGGGATGTGCTGAAGCCAGCATGTGAAAGTGAGATGTCAACTTCTCTTCCCAGATGTTTTCCTAATACCGTGTTAGCATCATAAAACAGAGGGGGCATCTCGCCATCAATACTGTCCAATGGGACAAATCTGGATTGGTTCTCATGGAAAACTCATTAGCCCAGCACCCCAGGGCATCCATGGATGATGGGACTTTGGGACGCTCAGCTACAGTGACACTTGTAGCCCTCCTAAGGGGCTCACAACCATTCTAGTTTGTGATTCTCGCACTTCTGCGAGCCCCAACTGTAAGATAGGAAAAATGTCGTGAGGGATACTGGTCTCACACAGGTCTCTAGGGGAGAGACTAACCATTCCATTTTCTGTCTTCAAGAGCACCCATTAACTGTCCTTCCTGGGCCCTGGGGCCACTCCTGCCTCCCTGTCCATTCCCTCAGCCGGTGAGCACCAGGAAATGTTTTCACGATGTTGCAATAAGCCCTGTCTCCACTCCCACCAACAGGGCTGTGGGGGTGGGGGCTGGAGGAGAACATTCGGCCCTAAATTGTGCTTAATAAGTCCATATCAAAACCATAAACCTTGGACTGCCATAAATTCCCCGACCTTGGCTCCTCCACCTCACCTGCCCTTTGCCCTCCAGTCTCAGTTGTAGGCCATCAGAGCCTTGAGTCTGGTCCCCATTTCAGCTAGTAAACAACCTGAGCCAAGATGACTAACAGCTCTGCTCTCATTTAGAGAGGGTGAAATGAACGTTAAGAAAGCAGAGTCACCCAAGGGCTGGCTAGGAACCGGGGCGTCTTACCCCAGCAGGGCTCCAGTGTTCATAGTAGGACCACAAGAAACACAAAGACCGTCAGTTGACAGGCAGCTTCGAGAGTCAAAGAAAGTCTCAGGTAGCAAGAATGACCCGCCACTCCAAATTGATGAGATTGCCACCTTCTTCAGTTTTGAAGCCCAGATCACCTTTGATTGATACTTCCCCAGTCTGTGTATCCTATATAAAGTCCAAGCTGAGGTCGAAGGGACCAAGGTCCCAGAATCCCTTGCAGCCATTTGGTGATGGAGTCACGGTGTCAAGTGCAATGAACCTTGGTGCTTCCTCTTTGCCCAGCTTGCTGGACATAATGCCCACCAGTCTCTGGGGGCAACTGTTGTTCCGCCATATGAATGAGGGAACAGGTTTAGGAGAAGGAAGGGACTTGCCAAAGGTCCTTCGCTGGTGTAACAGCTGATCAGGTACCCATTGTCTGACTCCAGAGGCCACCAGGAGGACACTGGGGAGCTTGGATGACTCAGTCATTGTGCAGTGGGCACAGTCGGGAGAATACTGGACGTTGACAAAGGTCACCAGGCAAAGACCCAGCGTGAGGCATTCTGGGATTACAGAGAAGCGACATGATGAGACATCTCCCTCTCTTCCAGAGCTTATCTGCTCACATGAACAGGGGAGAGCAATGCATAGCTCACTCTGAAGAGCCAAGGGGGGCAGTGAGGTGGAAGAAAGGGGGATTGTTGATATCCAGGGAAGGGAGTGTCCTGTGAAGGAAAATGATTCAGAGGCAGGAGCGAGGCAGGGGAAAGTACATGTGAGGTGAAGTTGAAGTCAGAGAAGCCACAGAAGAACACAGGAGGGAAGAGGTCAGCACTCCCAGCCCTGCCCAGCACGTGCCACCTGGACCTTCTCCATCCCCAAACCTCCTCTTCTCTTCAGTCGGTTCATAAACAGTCCCTTCAGACTCAGAGCCACTAACATCAATAGGAAAGCTGTAAATAGGAAGTGACTGCAAAATTAAAATGGAACAAAGGTTAATTTTAAGCTGTAGCCAGACAGAAATGGCTAGGAAAAGCTTGGCTTTCATTTATTTTCCTTTTTGTATGTTTGCTTGGCTTGGTTTGGCTAGGTTTCAAGACACTGTCTCCTGAATGAAGATTAAGAGTCTGAGCTAGCCTCGAACTCTCAATATCCCTGCCTCAGAATTCCAAGTGCTGGCATTATAGAGGTGTATTACCATACCAGCGTCTCTAACTGTTCCTCCCTCCTTCTTCCTTCCCTCCCCTCCTCCCTCCCACCCCTCCTCCCTCCCTCCCCTCCTTCCTCCCTCCCTCCATCCCTTCCTTCTTCCCTTTCTCTCTCCTTCACTCTATCTCTCCCTCCCTCCCTCCCTCCTTCCCTCTCTCCATCCCTCCCTCCTTCCCTCTCCCTCTCTTCCTTTCTTCCTCCTTCCTTCTCTTACTTCTCAGTTTGGAAAATTAAAGCAGAGCGCGGTGCTGTATGCCTGTCTCTAGTTCCAGCTATTCAGAAGGCTGAGGCAGGAGGATGACTTAAGCCCACAGTTTTCAGCAAGCCTGGGCAATGTAGCAAAATGTCCTCTCAAAAGTAAAGTGTGAGACATGTGACTGACGGGTGACTGACAGGTACCACAGGTGACTGACGGGTACCACAGGTGACTGACAGGTGACTGACAAGTACCACAGGTGACTGACAGGTACCACAGGTGACTGACAGGTGACTGACGGGTATCACAGGTGACTGACAGGTACCACAGGTGACTGACAGGTGACTGACAGGTACCACAGGTGACTGACAGGTGACTGACAGGTACCACAGGTGACTTACAGGTGACTGACGGGTATCACAGGTGACTGACAGGT